>NW_017728947.1:80427737-80467191 GCF_001723895.1 Crocodylus porosus
GTGCCCTAATGAACTGAATGCTGGCCCATGAGTGTGTCATCTGGACACCCAGCCCGATTCAGAGGTATTCTGTTTAACTGTGTGCTTGTGTCTGACTGCAGTTACTGTTGCTCTGATGAACTGATTCTTGGCATATGTCAGCCTGTCCATGATGATCAACCCAGTCAGGTCAGGCAGGTCACGTTAATCTGTGTGTGTTTGTGTGTATGACTGATTTGGGGACTGGAGAAACCCAGCCCCACTGAAACTGAGTCCTGCAAGATAGCTCCACTGGGGCTGAGGGCTTACAGAAGGGAGAGATACAGCTCCTTCTAGAAACACAAGTAACACAAGCAGCACATTAATAGAATTACCAAGACCCTAGCCCTAATAAATGAGCACACCCCAAAGTTGCAGGCAAACCTGGTAACATCCATGCCTGCATCCTGGCTAGTTGGCATGTGCTCTGCAGAATGTTTGCTATGGGTTGCAACCTTGGGGATGGGAAGGTCACAATCCCAGGGGTGAAATGGGGAGCTGGCTTTGTGCCAGAACTGCCCTCTGGGAAGAACAGTTCTGGGGGTGGAAAGTTTGTCCACATAAAACAGGAAACTTGGGGAAGGGATGCTGGAGGACTACAATGTGGATGGCTCATCTGTGAGGAGTGACCAAACATTAATGGAACATGAGCTGGGTAACACAGATCAGAGATAAATCTGCTTTGGAGTGCCATTAACTGTAAGCTGCCTAAAGTGTACTTAAAACTAGCTTCAGGTGTTAACACATGGGCAGTCCAGGGGTTAAGAGCTCCAGGAGTCTTAGTCTATGCAAAAATGAATGTGAGTTGCCAATGTGACATGGTAATAAGTAAGGCTAACCGCACTCCTTCATACATCAGTAGGTCCATCACGAGCAGGTCTAGGGAGGTGATACTTCCCCTTTATGTGGCACTGGTCAAGCTGCAGTTGGAGTACTGCATCCAGTTTTGGCTGCCGCACTTCAAGGGGGATGTGGATAACCTTGAGAGGGTTCAGAGAACTACTCGTATGGTTGACAGCCTGCAGGTAAGATCCTATGAAGACAGACTGAGGGACCTGAATCTCTTCAGCCTCCGCAAGAGAAGGCTGAGAGGCGGTCTTGTGGCCATCTACAAACTTATCAGAGGGGAGTCAGTAGGGAATAGGGGATACTGTGTCTACCAGGGCACCCCTCGGGTTACTAGAAATAATGGCCACAAATGAAAGGAGAGTAGATTTAGATTGGATATCAGGAAGAAATTCTTTACGGTGAGGGTTGCCAAAATATGGAATGAGCTTCCAAGCAAGGTGGTGCTTTCTCCTACCTTGGAGGTGTTCAAGAAGAGATTAGACAGGCACCTAGCTGGGGTTATTTAACCCCAGCGCTCTTTCCTGCCTACAGCAGTGGGTCGGACTTGATTATCTACAAGGTCCCTTCTGACCCTAGAGATCTATTAAATCTATGAGGTTTGCCTTATGTCCCCTTAGAAGAGGGAATTGAACCTGTGTTCAACAAGGGTAAGTATTCCACCCACTATGCTTTTGGGTAAAGGAGTAGGGGCATAAGCACCCTGTCTGCAGTGTTTTGTGCCAAAGGGCTGGTTTAGGCACATAAGTCCCATTTTGGATTTGGTTTTAAGGGACTTAAGTCTGAGTGTACAAAAAACCTTGTCTAATTGCTTAGGGGCTGGAGAGGACACAGGTGCTTAATCTTACAGACAAAAACTTACTTGGGTCCCTGGATATGTTCATAATTGCCACCATATTGGCTGAACATGTAGGTACTTAAACCCTTCATGAAGACATTTGGCGCCCTCCTTTTGCATTATAGTCTAATAGTTAGTAGGATCCCCCACAAAGTAGAGCAACTTGAATATATTCTAGATCCTCCTCATCCCAAATGCACACCTTCCAATTCCTGAAGGAAGGCCATGAGCTAGGCTGGACTGAAGGTATGCTCCACTGGATAGAAGAAATTCAGGAGCTACTGACCAAGAAAGATCAAGCAAGAAGTCTGACTCTAGCTGAATGAAAAGGGTATTCCCCTGGGAGGGAGAGAGTCATAGTGTAATAGGTGGTACTACTATGACAGATCAGGAAGTATGTACTCCTCTGTTTAGCTTACGGCTGCCCTCGCAGCCCATTCTTCTGGTTCAAACGCCCAACCAGTTTTCCACCATGTCAACAGTATCTGTAACTAGTGTCCCACAGCATACAACATAGGCACCTGCAACACCCATTGGAGGAGATAGAAGAATCTGGGCATATCCTATTCCACGCAGGATCAGGGCCCTAAACACTGCATTAACCAGTAGACCACACACTGTTCACAGGTTCCTGCTCCATCCCCTGGAGCACTTCCATACCTCTGTCCATGCCTGAAGTCTCTTGGTCTTCAGCCTTCACACTTCATCCTCCACCAGCACTCACCCTCCCTGCAGGCTCACCTGGGAGCAACACAGGTGGGTGTGGGAGCTCTTACTTTCTGAGCTGCCCAGTTACCACTGTTTTGCCTTCCTCTGCTTACCCCTTATATAGGCAGGGAGGACAGAGTCAGAAAAGAGAGTCTCATCATCTTAAAGGGCCTTCTCCCAGAATACAACAGTGCTTACCTAAGCACTTCCAGAACAGGGTTTCAGTCCCTTACACTGGTGGCTGTGCTAATTAAGTTTGCATTGTCATTGAATAAATGCATGTGCTGCACAGTGGCCCAACAGTTTCAAGAGGAGGGGTGGAGCATGCTCTCAATGCAGGGAGCCTGTTCCAAGTGCTGGTGAGGACAGCACTTCCCTGAGACAGGGGTGACTTGAATCTCCTCAGGCTGAGGAGGACCTAGAAGCCAGGTCTCATCCTTCCTGGGAAGTTCTTTTGTGAAGAAACCCCCCTTTCTCTGCTCCTCACTTGGGCCAAACCACCCTTTTATCTCCTGGTTTTCTTCTTGGTACAGGCTGGTCAATCAGGTGACCTGGCCAAATTAGTAGGAGGGGAGAGCACTCTTCTTCCTCTGGAAAAGCCACAAGTGAAGTGCTTCCAGGCTGCCACCTGTATGAATTCCCATAAGTAAAAACTTGGAAATTAGCCAGGAGCTAAGATTTATGTCTAGGCAGATGTGTTTTAAAAGGACTATGATGTCCAAGACCGAGTAAGACTCTGAGTGGTTATGTTTGCTCAAACTCTTCTTACTCCCTTGTTCTACCCTCCTTCCCCCTCCCCCAATCAATAAAGGTATCCGGTTACAGTGTGTCTGGCTGTTTCACTGTGGAGGGGAGAGGCAAGCCTTTTTGCTTCTGGCCTGGCCAGCAGAGCTTGTCTGTTTCTGTTCCCTTGGTCATACCTGAGGGTATCTTGGGATGCTTCATGCTGAAAAAGGCACCCTGAAATATTATCATTAGGCAAAACACCCCCAAGGCTTGCAGGTTCTGTGTGCCCTGGGCTGCGCAGAGCTCTTACAGAGACCAGTGCCTGGGTGGTGGCATTGTTACCTCAAGCTTGCAGATGTTCTCCAGGAAGTCGGACAGCTGGCGGTAGACACCCTATGGGAGACTCCCGAAGTGAGGTTTTTGGGCCTGACACAGTGGAGAAAGGTGGCTCTGTGTAGTAGCACCCCTTACTGTGCCACCACAGCTTTAACCCCTACGCTCTTAAGCAAAAGGCTGGCAGCACCATCATCTCCCCCACCAAAAGAAAAATGGGCTAATTTTCTGTGAATGAAGGGGAAAACAGGTGACTCCCTGAAGGCATGAGTTGGGTGACTGCATGAGACTGGAAGTCATAGTCCCAAACCTGTGCCCATGTCCAGCAGAGAGACAAAGTTCAGGCATATGTGCCTCTGCCACTAGTTGGGCTGGACACTGCTCCACTCAATGTGCTGACTATCATGAATCCTACTCCTAGATACCCAACTCTCCCCCTTATAAGGAACTTAGGTTTGCATTGCTGCTTACCTTGTTCTACTTTTACCAAGACTGTCATTTTATGACATTTTTCAGAAGTACTAATGTATTGTATTTCAGGATGTTAGATAGCATTACTGGAAAGTATCTAGGACTAATGCAAATGGAAGACTGATTAGGCTAAGTATCTGTTTTCAAATATGCTTAAGGCCATTGCAGTCATCTAGGCTGATGTGCACAACAGGCCAGAGTATTTCTGCAAAAGTGATGTAGGTTCAGCATTACAACACCCAACTCTTAGATGCCCTGTTGAGTAGAATAAGCAACCCCACATGAGATGTCTAGGCTTGCTATACAATACATGTGAAGGAGTTATATGCAGAAGAAAAACCATCACACAAAATAAGGAATCACCCAAGGTAAAGCTGATGTTTTGGCATGACAGAAAAATTGAATAAACATGTATTTTGAAAAGTACTTACCTGTTTCTATTTTAGTGAAGAAATCTATTTTCAGGTTGAAACATGTTATTGCCATTCCATTTATTAGTCACTTCTGAAAGGAACATTTCAGAACAAATCCAAACATCTGACTATGGAACTGTCTACATTGAGCTGACACATATGACATGAATTTGCAATTTTATCTGGCAGTTTAAATCAGGGGCAGGCCTGTGGGCCACATAGGCAGTTCCGGGGAGCTGCTGTGGGCTGATCAGCACCCCACCCCTGTCCCACCAGTAGCCCAGAGTCTGCACATGTTGCGGCTCCTCCCCATCACCACCAACAGTGAGCAGCCCCAGCCCTATCTTGGCCTGCCCCAGACATGCCCCAGTTGGAGCAGACCAGCACAATCCTGGCGGGCCAGTAGGGTGTGCTTCTGCACTGCTCAGGTCCAGCCAACCCCCTTCCCAGAGGTACTGTCACCACCATCCAGGGAATCTGGTCTGTCTTTGGCCCTGTGCCTCCTGAGTTATATAGGGTTTGTAGACCTTGAGGGTGCTTAACCCACTGCAAAAACTTGGGGTGCTTTCTTTAGCCTGAAGCACAAAAAGTAGCCTCCCTTTGTCAGCTGGACCAAGGGGATACCAAGGCATAACCCAATCCTTCTCCCAGCCAGTCCACCACACTATGTACAGTAAAGAACATTGTTGGTTAAAGAGGGAAGGATTGGGGAATGGTACAGGTTAGAGAAGAATCAAAGAACAACCTTAGAGCAAACTATGGCTAAGTGGCCATTAAGCATGCATCTATATCACAGCAAGCTATATATCTAGGTAGGTTTCAGGCGAGTTAATCAGCCTCTGGATGATATTTGTGAGTAAGTTTTCCTCTGGAGGCAGGCAGTTCATGGTGTGTCAGTGAGCTTCCAGACAGATCCCCATCTCTGCCTGGTCAGTTACCCACATTCCCCAAAATGGCTCTCTCCCCTCCAGGAAGAAGGGGGCTCTGAAATAAACTTTTTCTGACCACACCCTCCAGGTCCAATCAGGGCAGGTGTTGTTTAAGGCTAACCAACCAATTTAAAAAGCATCACCAGTCAACTCAGAGGGTGACAGCTCTCTAAGCCCCTGCCCCTCTCAACCAGTCCAGGTTAGGTAGGCAGAGCTGGTTGCTTAGTAACCAGAGTGATAGACAGGTAAGACAACAATGACAAAGGAAAAAAACCAGGTAAGAGAGACATGGATGAGGCTGGGATGGAAATCCTTCACATGCTATGCATTCTTGGGACCTCCTGCACCATGCTGAGCAGCGGCAGTGGTAGCAGCAACAGCAGCCGGGCAGAAACTGCTGCTCAGCATAGAAGGAAAAGCGACCCCTCCCCCTCACTGCTGCCGGGCTCTTGTAGCTGCCATCAGCACCACCTCTGGGCCATGCCAGTGGGACAGTGGCAGGGCAGAGGAGCTGCAGGGCAGCTCAGGCATGTGCTCTAGACAGCTGCAGCAAGAAGGGCCTGGCAGTACCAAAGGAGAGGGGTTTGAATTCCCTAAGGCTGAGGAGGCCACTATTTTCCCCCATTTTACCTGATCTTGGGGGAGTAGCCTAGTTGTTAACCTGCTGCATAAAAAACAAACAATGACTCCCTGCTCCATTTTTAAGGGGGTGGATGAAACACCAACTCCACAATGGTCCAGACTGAGTCCCAGTCCAAATATATGCCTCTGCATCCCAGAACAAGGTACGCCGCTCTCTCTAGTGTTGCCTTAAGTGGCTTCCCACTCACTATCAACTTTTGAATCTCATTCTGTAATCCCCATCTTTCCACATACTTCATACAGGAAACTTAAGGGCCTCCTCAGGGTTGCAGATTCCACCCTAGAATATAGACATGCAAGCTAGGCATTGCAGCCCAGAGCATTGTGATACTTAAGCTACTTTGTAGCTCTAGTCCTAGGAACTTAAAATGTAGGCCTAATGTTCCAGGGCCCTGGGGTAGGTCCCAGAACCTTGAGTGAGGGGCCAGAGGACACACAATACATGGGCAGAGTAAGGTGTTTCAAAACAAGCAGCAAAATGACCAGCATACTTAGCTAGAGACTTGCCTGAAGCCAGTGCACTCAAAGTGTAAAGCCTAGAACTAGCCAATAGGAAATGCATAAGGCTAGGTCGTGTCTAAAAAACCTGTCTCTTCTTGGGGTTCAGGTGCCCTTCTGTGTACTCTGGGTATATATAGTCTGGCACCCCATTCCTAAAAGAGGTGCCTGTGCCCTTTTCTTTCAAAGAACTTGGCCCACTTCTCTTGTAGAAGAGCTATTCTTCATTAGCTGAGCCATAGCATACATTGTGGAGGGAGGGTAGGTCCTTCTGTTGAATGTTCTGCATCCAAGACATCAAAATCCTTGGTTAGGCATCAAAAGTTTTAGGCTGCAATGCTCTATTCTACAGCTTGTGTGTCCCCTTTGCAGGTCTAGTGTCCAGGGATTTTAGTCATCTCTAGAGTACTTTAGCCCAGGGGTGTTCAACCCCCAGCCTATGGGCAAGCTATGACCCCCAGCACCATGTCATCCAACCTGTGGGACTAGATCAGGTATGCAGAGCCTAATACTAGCACACAGGTCTGTGTGGGAACAGTTCAGGACCCAATCCTGGTTCAGAGAGCCAGATGGGGGCAGTACAAGGCTCAGTCCCAACAGGTGGAGGTGGCGCAGGTCCAAACCTGATCCCGCATGCAGGGTTCAGTCCAGCTTGCAGACAGGCACCACATCTCTCATCTGGCCCATGGGACCACAAGGTGGACTGCTACTGCTTCAGCCAATTAAAAAAAGAAATGTTTAACATTAGGTTACATTGAAACCCCATATTTAAACACCTAAATGGGAGTGGGGGGCTGAATTTTAAAAGTTGAGGCATCCAATTCACACCAACTTAGGGACAAAGCAGGTAGAAACTTAGCAGATAACAGAGACTGAAAAAAGTGAATGCTGGTTGAGCAATCAGGGAAGGAACTGCAACCCAGGCTTGTCTTGGGAAAGCGATGGAAGTGCCTGTACACAAATGCACAAAGCCTGGGAAACAAGAAGGAAGAATTGGAAGTCCTTGCATAGTTGCAGAACTATGAGATGATTGGAATAACAGAGACTTGGTGGGAGCTCACATGACTGGAGCACTGGCATGGGTGGGTACAAACTGTTCAGGAAGGACAGGCAGGGGAGAAGAGGAGGAGTTGCACTTCATGTAAAAAGAGCCATGTGATTGCTCAGAGCTTCAGTATGAAACTGGAAATAGGCCTGTCAAAAGTCTCTGGGTTAAGGTTAGAGGGGAGAGCAACAAGGGTGACACATTGTAGCAGAGGTCTGCTGTAGACCACCAGACCAGGAGGTAGTGGTGGATGAGGCTTTCTTCAAACAGCTAGCAGAAGTTTCCTAATCACAAGCCCTGGTTCTCATGGGGGACTTCAATCACCCTGACATCTGCTAGGAAGGCAATACAGCAGTGCGCAGGCAATCAAGGATGTTTTTGGAGGATGTTGGGGACAACTTCCTGGTGCAAATGCTGGAGCGGTCATCTAGGGGCCGTGCTCTCCTTGACCTGCTGCTCACAAACAAGGAAGGATTGGTAGAGAATATAGTAGTGCATGGCAACTTGCGTAGCAGCAACCACTGGATGATTGAGTTCAAGATCCTGAGGAAAGAATGGATGGAGAGCAGCAGAGTAAGGACTCTGGACTTCAGACAAGCAGACTTTGACTCACTCAGGAAACTTATGGGCAGGATCCCCTGGGAAGCCAGACTGAGAGGGAGAGGAGTCCAGGAGAACTGGCTGTACTTTAAAAGAAGTCTTACTTGAGAGTGCAGGAGGAAACCATCCTGATACACAGGAAGACTAGCAAATATGGCAGAAGACCAGCTTGGCTTAGCAGGGAACTCTTCAGTAAACTAAATCACAAAAAAGCAGCTTATAAAAGTGGAAACTTGGACAAATAACTAGACAGGAGTATAAGAGCATTGCTCAGGCATGCAGGGATGAAGTCAGGAAGGCCAAAGCACAATTGGAGTTGCAGCGAGCAGGGGATGTGAAAGGTACCAAGGAGGGTTTCTACAAATATGTTGGTAGCAAGAGGAGGATTAAGGAAACTGTGGGTACCTTACCATATGGAGGAGGCAACCTTTTGACAGAGGATGCAGAAAAGGCTGAAATGTTCAATGCCCATTTCAGTGCCTCAGTGTTCACAGGCAAGGTCAAGGTCAGCTCCCAGACTACTGCACCAGGCAGCACAGTTTGGGGAGGAGGTGAGCAGCCAACAGTGGTGAAAGAACAGGCTAGGATCTACTTAGAAAAGCTGGACGTGTACAAGTCCCTGGGGCCAGATGGGATACATCTGAGGGTGCTGCAGGAGTTGGATGATGTGAATACAGAGCCACTGGTGATTGTCTTTGAAAATTCATGGTGATCAGAAGTCCTGGATGATTGGAGAAGGGCAAACATTGTGCCCATATTTAAAAGAAACAGAAAAGAGGAGGATCCAGGGAACTACAAACCAGTAAGACTCATCTCAGTCCCTGGAAATGGAGCAGATTCTCAAGGCATATATTTCTAAGCAATTAGAGGGGAAGAAGGTGATTAGGAACAGTCAGCATGGATTCACCGAGGGCATATCATGCCTGACCAACCTGATTGCCTTCTATGATGAGGTGACTGGCTCTGTGGACACAGGGAGACAAGTGGATGTGATGTACCTTGATTTTAGCATGGGTTTTGATACCGTCTCCCACAATGTCCTTGCAAGCAAGCTAAGGAAGGACAGGCTGGATGGATGGACTGTAAGGTGGATAGAAAACTTAGTGGAGCATTGGGTTTAAAGGATATCAATGGCACGATGTCTAGTTGGCAGCAGGTATCAAGTGAAGTGCCCCACAGGACAGTGGGATACAGTGCACCCTCAGCAAGTTTGCAGATGACACCATGCTTGGAGAAGTAGTAGATATGCTGGAGGATAGAGCTAGGATTCAAAGTAACCTAGACAAATTGGAGGATTGGGCCAAAATATGTCTCAGGAGGTTCAACAAGGACAAATGCAAAGTCCTGCACTTAGGATGGAACAATCCCATGCACAAATACAAGCTGGGGGCTGAGTGGCTAAATAGCAGCTGTGAAGAAAAGGGCCTGGTATCAAGTGGAGTGCCTCAGGGGTTGGTCCTGGTGCCAGTTCTGTTCAATGTCTTCATCAATAACCTGGAATATGGGAGACAGTGCACCCTCAGAAAGTTTGCAGATGACACCAGGCTGGGGGGAATAGTAGATAGGCTGGAGGGTAGGGTTAGGATTCAAAGTGACCTTGACAACTTGGAGGATTGGGCCAAAAGAAATCTCATGAGGTTCAACAAGGACAAGTGCAAAAGTCCTGCACTTAGGACAGAAGAATCCCATGCACTGCTACAGGTGTGGGGCTAGCTGGCTAAGCAGCAGATCTGCAAAAAAGGACCTGGGGTTGCAGTGGACAATAAGCTGAATATGAGTCAGCAGCGTGCCCTTGTTGCCAAGAAGGCTAACAGCATACTGGGTTGCACTGGGAGGTGCGTTGCCAGTAGGTCAAGGCAAGTGATTATTCCCCTCTATTCAGCACTGGTGAAGCCACACCTGGAGTACTGTGTTCAGTTTTTGGCCCCCACTGCAAAGGATGTGGACAAATTGGAGAGAGTCCAGCAGAGGGTGACAAAAAATGGTGAGGGGCATGGAGCACATGGATTATGGGGAGATGCTGAGGGAAATGGGCTTATTTAGTTTGGAGAAGAGTAGACAGAGGGGACTTACTAGTTGCTTTCAACTACCTGAAGGTGGGTTTGAAAAAGGATAGAGCTGGACAGTTCTCAGTGGTGGCAGATGACAGAATATGGAGTAACTGTCTCAAATTACAGCAAGGGAAGTTTAGGCTAGATATTAGGAAGTAGTTTCTCACTAGGAGGGTAGTAAAGCACAGGAACAGGTTACCCAGAGAGGGGGCAGAATCTCCATCCTTGGAGGTTTTCAATACCTGGCTAGACAGAGCTTTGGCTGGGATGGTCTAGATGAGGCTGGTCCTGCTTTGAGCAGGGGGTTGGACTAGATGAGCTCCTGAGTTCCCTTCCAACTCTAATTTTCTATGATTCTATGAATATGCTACCCTTCAGAACAGAGGGGCAATGAGTGAAAACAATAATGCAATTCTGGCTACATTAACAAGACACACAACCACTATGCATTTCCCTCACTGTCTGATTTAGTTAGTTCTACCTTCACTGTCAAGTAGCAAATTAGATTTTTTTTTTTTTAAGTGCTCTTAAATCCCAAACAACCTTGAGCTTTAGTGTTTCTGTTGTACAACTTTGCTCCTGATTTTCTGAGTGCAGTCTGTGAATACTCTAGATTCTTTGTGTGTTGCTGCTGCCTAGAGGAAGCTGTAGAAATGAACCGATTGACTGCTTTATCATCCTGCTGATTTCTACCCAATTAAACCCATTAGTGATGTGCTGTCAGTGAAACACTGTAGTCTCTTAGGGTGTATTTATCCTATTCTGAGACCTCTATTGCTGCAGCTAAAATGCTGCTGGTTAGCTGTAATTAGCTGGGTGAAAGCTAGTCAGAGATGCATCTATTTTCAGTGTTTGTTTTTATGCATTATTTTTAATTTAACAGATCAGCAGCATGAGGGGAAAAAAAATCTATAAGCACACCACAAACCACTGATGTCAGGGCTTTCTTGGGCAAACAAGATACTGGTATTCATAAATATCAATAAAAGATTGATAACCAGAAATTAAAAATATCTGGCAAGGAAAGCTACTGATCGTTACAAAATTACATGTAGTGTATTCCTGCACTGGGTATCCTGACATTTCCAACCAAGGCAGCAGGTAAGACTACTGATCTATAACTGTAGGTTGAGTTTTGGACTTCCTTTGCTAAACAATAGTATCACAGGAGCTGTTTTATAATGCATAAAATCAGAGAGAAGGCGGGCGGGAACAGATCTCCAGAAGTTGTCCTGAGTCAGGATCATCCCTATCCAAAACATCCTAGAAAAATCTATAACCTAACGTTCTTAGTAAAACTACCATCAACCTCACAACGTAAGACATAACACCTAGGGCTGTGCAAAACAGCACTGTTCTGTTTCAACATTTTGACAGGACAGTGTTTCATTTCAAGTTTTGTCAAAACTTCCACTGTTTTGACATTTTGCCCATAGGCTATAACAGAGAAGCACAAAACTACCTATAACTTTGACATTTCTTGCCCAATTTTGATGAAACTTGTAGAGATGGCAGCCCATTCTGAGGCCATGAAGCCTGCCAAGTTTCAAGGAGACAGGTGCAGGGTTTCTGGGAAACTGCACCTCAAATTCTTGAAAGCAAGACTAGTGTCACTTGTAAGTGTGAAGGCACAGGGGGAGTGAAAACTGCAGGGATGGTAGCCCCTGCTGAGGCCAGGAAGCCTGCCAGCTTTCAGCAAAACAGATGGTGAAGATTTGTTCAGCCCTAACACCCTAACCTGCCATAAATAAAACAGGGGGACCATGGCAGCCAACATCCTACTTCTGTAAAAAGTTAATACATGCTCAAGAGATCTTAGGAAGAGGGCCATGCCTCCTGCTACAGAGAAAGGCAAACTCCCCCCCCAGTCCGTACCAAATCTAACCATGGGGTAAAATACCAACCCCGGACATGGCAATCGGCCTGACCCTGAGCAGAGGACCAGGCTTTCTAGGCAGGAGCCTCTGGCATTAAGTCCCAGCAGGAACACTGACATACTCCAATCAAAATTCCCAGCCTTGGCTGCAGCCAACACCCAATGCTTTTGAGGAAAGCTAAAAAGCACTCTGACTTATCTAGAGGCAGCTTGTGAATCATTTCTGACACCGTCTCAGACTACGCTAGGGTGGTGGGAGGTGTGAAGCAGATAAGGTCTGAAAGCTCTCTGATAGCATTTCAAAAAAGCTTGATTACTGAGGATAACAGCATTCCCCCTCCCCCCAAGTCTCTCTCTTCCCTAAGATTCATTGCATGGGTTTATTCTGGTCAGCATACTCAGATGAATGCGTCAAGAACTTGAGGGAAACCCCCCAAGCCTAGCAACTATGGGGTATATTCCCTTGAGGGTGGAACTAAAGGTTCCTGGTGTGGTGGCGGAGAAGGGCTGCAAATCACAGCAGCAAGCTGTGGTACCCCACTATAACTGCTGTTGCCACTAATGAAGTAGTCAGAGGGGACCAGCAGGCACTGGGAAGTCCCTGTTCCCCCAAGCACCACCAGGAGTGACCAGGAATAATGGTCACAAGCTGGCAGAGGGTAGATTTAGGCCAGACATCAGGAGGCGCTACTTCACGGTCAGGACGGTGAGGATCTGGAACCAACTTCCAAGAGAAGTGGTGCTGGCTCCTACCCTGGGGGTCTTTAAGAGCATGCTAGATGAACACCTTGCTGGGGTTGTTTGACCCCACTACTCTTTCCTGCCATGGCAGGGGGTCAGACTCGTTGATCTGCTCAGGTCCCTTCCAACCCTACAAACTATGAAAGGAAACTGGCAGTTGAAGCAGGGCAGCACGTGAGAACATGTACTTTCACTACAGTGAAGTTGTAAACCACCACAAGGTTTTGGAAAATGCTGATGTAAAGGGATGGAGAAGATTCTGGGAAAGAGCGCACTTGCTGACTGTACAGCCTCAGAAGTCCTAGTGTTCTCTCCTATTTATGCTTAAAATGTTTTCAGGCCAGTGTTTCAATTGGGCTCCTAAAAAAATCCAGCTACGCTATCTGTGTATTCTTCATTTTCTTCACATGTTCTCTCAGTCCCATCCTCAAGGTAATTATTTATTTTTAATTTATACCCTAGGTTTACTAATGCCACTAACGTATTTCTGGGGCCACAGTTAATCTTAAAAAGGATTACAATATTCTTGAGGACATTCCACCAGGAATGAAAAGTAGCAGCACCTGGTTAACAGCACAAGCAAGGATTAGGTTATGAAAGTATTAAAGTAGAAGAGTGGATCCTATCAACTTAAATTCCCATGGTACTGAGGAACAGAGCTAACACAGCTACTGTTATGTGGAGGTCTTTTTACCCTCAGTGATGGAGGCTATAGTGACATTTCTCATCCAATTGATAATGCCTTCCATAGCATTATATCCTTGAATACAGGCAACCCCCACTTAGCGCTGTTAATTGGTTCCAGAAAAACCGAGTGCTAAGTGAAACCCATTTCCCCATAGAAATTAATGTAAATAGAGATTAAATGGTTACTGCCTGCCCTGCCACTGCCTCTCCCCACTCCCCCACCCACCTGCCAGCGCTCCAGCTCCACATCCCAGCCCAAGGCTGTGCTCCTGCTGCCCTGCTCTGGGCCCCCACCGGCCCTGGCCCTGGGCCAGGTCCCATGCCCATGCCCATGCCCAGCCCCCCCACGCTGCTTCTCACTGCTGCCTCCTCTCCCCACCGGCCCCTCCAGCCCCACTTGTCAGCCCAGACACTGGCACTACTGCCGCCCTGCTCTGGACACCAGCCTCTACTGCTGGCCACCAATGCAAGCCCTGCGCTTCTGCCACCCCACTCTGGGCACAGACCCCTGCCAGCCCTGGCCCCAGGCACTGGTGCAGGCCTCATGCTATTTGCCTCTATTATCACTGCTTCTCCCCACCCGCCTGCCCGTTCCAGCCTGGGCACCGGTGCTCCTGCTGCCCTGCTGTGGGTGCAGGCTTCCACCAGCCCCGGCACAGGCCCCACACACCGGCACACGCCCATGCTCCTGCTGGCCCTGGCCCTGGCTTGGGTCCCACACTCCATCCCTTTTTTGCAGCTGCTTGTCTCTACACCCCCTGCTCGCTCTGGCACCATGCATCAGACTAGGCCCATGCTTCTGCTGTCCCGCCCTGGGCCCTCATGCCTGTCTGCCCACTCACTGCCACCACTTCTCCCTGCCCACCTGCCTGCTGAATCCCCGATTCCACCAAGTGCTATAGCGAAACTGGCTGAGTGCTCAGTGGAATTGGGTATCAATTCTAAATAGCGCTATAATGAAATAGCACTACTGAAACTGCATTAAGTGGGGGTTGCCTGTATAAAACTGAAATATTGATGGAAGACTACATAAAAAGCTCCATCTATCCATACAGATACACCAGTCATTATAGCATTCTGGAATTAATGCTATTATAAAGGCTGACAGCAAGCTCTGCCTGGTGCAGTACATAGAGAACATGTGCCAGGGAACGGCTCACAATTAAAATAATAATAATAATAATAATAATAATAATACTGCAAAGCCTAACTTTTCTTCTTTGAGGATATGAAGAATAGAGCTGAGTGGGTGATAAGAAAATCCACATCCTTTAAGAAACCAAGCTGAGTTTCCTAGAAAACTTGTGCACCCAATCAGGGCAAAAAACAAAGCCTCAATTTTTCATGGACCAAAACTGTGCAGTTTCATAGTAGTTAGGAGTCAGAAGGGACCTGACTAGATCATCTAGTCTAACCCCCGTCACTGGTTGGAGCACATGCTGGGATCACACGACCCCAGATAGGTGTTCGTTCATCCAACCTCTTTTTGAATTATTCAGGTAGGAGCAAGAACCACTTCCCTAGGAAGTTGGTTCCAGATCCTAGCTACCCTGACAATAAAATAGTGTCTCCCAATCTCTAACATGAACCTATTCTCCAGCAGCTTCTGGCCATTGTTCCTTATTACCCCAGGTGCTGCTGGAGGGAATAGGACCCTTCCTATTGCTGCTGATCTCCCCTAATGAGTTCATAGGCAGCCACCAAATCCCCCCTCAACCTCCGCTTGCTGATGCTGAACAGGTTCAGGTCCTTCAGCATCTCCTCATAGGGCCTGCCCTGTGGCCTCCAACGAAGCAGGTGGCCCTCCTCTGAACCCTCTCAAGGCAGGCCACATCCTTCTTAAAGTGCGGTGCCCAGAACTGGACGCAGTACTCCAATGTTGTGTAGAGGGGGAGTATCACTTCTCTGGACCAGCTTGAGATGCAACTTTGGATGCACGACAAGGTGCGGTTGGCTTGGCTGGCTGCTGTCTGGCATTGGCGGCTCATGTTTACCTTGCAGTCAATGACTCCAAGATCCCTTTCCACCTCTGTGCTCACAAGGGGGAGCTCCCCAGCCTGTATGTATGCTGTGGATTTCTTCTCCCCAGGTGCAGCACCCTGCATTTATCTACATTGACACCCATCCTATTACCATCCGCCCACTTCTGTAGTCTGTCCAAATCTAGTTGCAGCCTCTCTCTCCCTTTGAGCATGCCTACCTCTCCCCATATCTTGGTGTCATTGGCAAACTTGGACAATGTGTTTTCCACCCCCTCATCCAAGTCACTGATGAAGATGCTGAACAATGTAGGCCCCAAGACCAAGCCCTGGGGGACCCCACTGTTCACATCCTGCCAGGTCGAGTACAACCTGTCCACCACCACTCTGGGTGCGCCCCATCAGCCAATTTTGACCCATCCAACTGTGTGGGCATCAATGCCACAGTCGCTCAATTTATTAATGAGAATGGGGTGAGAGACCGTGTCAAAGACCTTCTTAAAGTCCAGAAGGATTACGTCCACGGCGACACCATCATCCAGGGATTTAGTTACCTGGTCATAAAAGGCCATCAGGTTGGTCTGGCAGGACCTGCCTTTGATGAACCCATGTTGATTTCCCCTGGGCATGATCTCCCCTGCTGGCCCCTCACAGATATGCTCCTTGATAATTTTTTCAAGGATTTTCCCCAAGACTGATGTGAAGCTTATGGGCCTATAGTTTCCTGGGTCCTCCTTTCTCCCTTTCTTATAGATGGGGACATTAGCTAGTTTCTAATCTCCAGGCAGCTGACCCATGGACCACAATCACTTGTACAGCCGGGCCAAGGGCACAGCAATGACCCCCAGCAGCTCTCTAAACACCCATGGGTGGAGGGTATCAGGGCCTGCAAATTTAAAAACATCCAGCCCTTCCAGAAGATCTCCAATTACTTCTGCACAGACCCCAGGCCTGGCAGTGCTATCCCCAAGATTGCCCCTACTTGTGGTGGGAGAGCTGTCCTGGTCTCTGTCCAAGAAAACAGAGGCAAAGAACTTGTTAAAAATTTTGGCTCTCATCTGGTGTAGCCACAAGATTACCACTTGAGTCTAAGAGGGGCCCTACATTGCCCAGTGACCTCTTCTTACTCCCAATGTATTTGAAGGATTTTGTTATCCTTAATCCTGGTCACTAGCCTGAGCTCCACCCCTACCTTGACCTTCCTAATGGTGGTCCTACACTCATGGGACAAGGAGGAGTATTCCTCCTTGGTGATGGCCCCTCTCTCCCACCAAGTATACACCTCCCTTTTGGCCCTCAGGGATTCTTGAATGCCTTTGCTGAGCCATGGGGGTTTCAGTGCACTTACCACCCTTCTCTCTCTCATGGACTGACAAACTGAGCTTGGAGGACCGTCCTATTAAAGGTACGACCATCCCTCATGGATTCCCATATCCTCTACCTTTTGGGCCCTCCGTGCCTCCCCCACTAATCTAAATTAATTGAAGTTGGCCCTTGTGAAGTCAGGGGCTTTAGTCTTGGTGTAAGCCCTCGCTGCAGCTCTAGCAATCCTGACCATTTGGATTTCACTTTCCTCCCCTCCCCATTTCAGAATCCCAGGCCTTTCAGCTTATTACAGCCATATTAACACTGTGTGAAAGTGCAAGAAGTATAAACCAGAGACAAAATTAGAGACAGCAACAGATGTTTTTTCTAAGTAGTAGCGGTATACTTACAGCTTTGGCTAAAACAAGGGTTTCTCTCTAATTTGGAGCCTGCAGCAAGAAAACATCTGGGCAAGATGGTTTCTTTGACTTTCTTTCTGCTGCTTCCTCTATGTATCTGGTTACGCTTGGTCATGGAGTGAACTTGACAACTAAACATCATCTCCTACAACCTCAAAGCACAGCAACTGATACAGTCCCCTACATTATCACTAGGGAACAAACTGGACAGGGGAAGATTAATAAAATTGCCTAGAAACAAAATGACAATACAAATACTGCTGAAAGATAGCTGGAAATACTCAAGTTTTAACTTCATTGCAGCATAAAATGAACTCCACTTAATGCCACACCACACTAAAGAGGCAAAATGCTTCAAATATAACAGATAAACAAAGCTTGAGTCATCACATCCTATTGTACTGTTTGTTTGTCACAGTCACACTGAGAGGGTCATAAACAGTCACTTGGTTCACTGTGACCCGCCCCAACCTCAATGTGCTAGTTTCTCCATCTTTTGTAACTATTAAAATTAAAGTCTGAATTAAACCTTGAGAGAGAAATTGTAGAGCCATGTAAGAGCACCCATTAAACATCAGTGTGCATCTCCCCGTTTCTTTATGAAGACCTTTGAATTGTTTAACAACTAAAAACAGTTTGCTGATTAACCGTTTGCTGATTAAAGCCAATGGTTGATCTTATAAAGAGACTTGAAAATTCTATCAAGGTTATTAGATCACAAAATACAAAGCGATTATAATAGTTATGGACCGACTAGGGTGGAAATAGGGGCTTCATTAATGAAGTGAAACAGTGGACTCATGTTTGCCAAGTTTCTTATAGTCTTGAAGATCCATTTTGCAGACTAAGGATTTCAGACTGGAGATCTGGATCATGTTTTCTTTGCTTAAGGGATTGATTTAAATTTGGGTTTGTGCTAAATTTCAACCTCCAGACCTAAAAGGAAAAAAAAGCATTTTTTTTGTTAAAATTGTGAACCATGTTAAATTAGAAGACACTATGCAGCAAATTCATTTTTTACTCAACTAGGCAGGAAATAATGATATGCTTTCCTTACCTTGAAGTATTTCATTACAAGATATGAAAGTACTTTCAAAGTACTGCAGCTCAAATCAATAGTAAATAAAAAGGGCAAATTTATTTTTTAAATAACATCTTTAATTAAAGTTTTTGCAAAGGCAAAATATTAAACTTAAAATAGGTCTTAGTACATCAAAATACTAAGTTCTCTAATTGTATTCCAAGCATGGCCTTCGAAACATAATATCCTGTATATCACAGAAGAGCAACCTTGATCTGCAATTGTACAGAATGAATTTTACAAACATAATAAATATATTTACCCCCTTACACATAACAGTATATGTACAACAGCAGTTGACAATAGTAGCTCAGAACAGCAAAAAAGGATATTCCCCCTCTCCGTGTTTTATTGGTACCCTATTGCATACTGGAGCAAGTAACATTGGATGGCTGCACGTCTAGCTAATCCAAGGTAGTTCCTTCCGGTTTAAAAAAGTTCCTTTTGTTCCTCAATGTTCAATCCAACGGAGTTGCAAAAAAAACACAAAAACAAAAAACACCCCACCAAACCAACTGCCTTATGTTAACTGCTTAAGGAAAAAAAGGTGCAAATATTAGCAACCTGATCTGCCAGAAACAAAAGGCCTGGTTTCTGCATATTTCTCACCTACTCAAAATAATGAGAACTAGGTTTATGAATCCCAGACAGATATGTAACAATGTGCTAGTTTCCCCATCTTTTGTAACCATTACAGTGTGAATTAAACCTTTAGAGAAAGACTGTAGAGCCATGTAAGAGAGACCATTAGACATCCAGTGTGCATTTCCCTAAACCTACTGTTCTAGGTCCTGAACATTATTGCATTCTATAATAATAATTATTAAAAAAAAAATTTTAAAAATTTTCAAATGGAAGGGGGAGAGAGAGAGAGAGAGAGAGAAAGCTCTAGTAGACAAGGTCTCATTTTTAACTCCTGCACTGGAATTACAGAATTGTATTCTGGTAGTGTTTTATGGTGACAATTGCTGCTGAGTATAGACAGATTATAGGATTACTTTTACAAAAGGGAAAAAAAACAACCCAAGACCTCAGAAGTTTACTCTACCCTCTTAACTACAGCAAAAAATAGAAAGACATCTATAACAAAGGTCTGTTACATCACATTTAGTATGTTCTTTGCTCTGTTCTAGAAACTGCACTTCAGAACAGCCTCATCCCCTTAAGAATAAGCTATGACCATAAATGTGTTCTTGTAAAATCATGATCTGTAAAAAATCAGGGGAATGACTGTTGTTGAAAAAGCAGCTTGCGATTGCAATGCAGGAATAAGGTGGATGAGACCTCAAATTTTGCCACTTACCACCAACAGTTGGGGGAATAAAGTTTTATACATTTTATTTAAATAGTCCAATATAAAGTTCCTTATGAGACTAAATCCTCTATTACCCTCCTTAGCAGACAACATACTTTTGTTTCTTTTCAACTTAGATGTGTTAAAATGATTGCACACATTAAAAAGCCAATATAATTAGAGCTAAAATGTTGATTTGTGATTGAAGCATTGTAGGAAGTCTACTCTTAAGAATCCAATAAAATAACCATGCTGACAAAACAGGAATATCTGCAAATCGAAAAAAGGCACAAGACTCCGAACTTTGTCCAGTTGCTCTTTAAAATTTCCATTAGCCATCATGGTTAAAACATTTAACTATGAAGTTATCTTTCCCCATCTAGTCATCTTAAAAAGGTGCTCCATTATCTGTGCAAATCTAAACAAAAGCCCTCTTGAAACCGTTAATAATACTGAACTATTTAAAAAGTGAAGAAAAAAAAAAATCTATTTTCTACTTTCAAGAAAAAAAATAATTTAAATGCTATGAACATGGGAATCCCTTGCCCTCTGAAAGGAATGGTTTTCTGTGGAACCTAATGAAATTGTCTGTTCAATTACAATATTAAAAACATGATTAAAATTCAAGTACAATAATAAAATTAAGCAAAACTATATTCTTACATCAAGCTGCTACAATAAGAAAATTAAAATGTGCTTTCTGATTTAAAAAAGGAACACTTGATGTAGCAATAAGAGCACAGTTTGGTATGTTTATGTTTGACTGGCTTTTAGAAAACTTCACAGGTACTTCTATTGAAAGACCAATGCCTCATCTGCCAAGCATACCTTACAATTAATATACAAGATACCATGCAAATACAGTTGGTTTCTAACTTCCTTGAAAAGCTTAAAGTCACCTTTAAAGCTGTAGTATTCCTTAAAAATAAATAAAAGGCTATGCAGTTTCTACTATAAAATACTTGGGCAAAAGACCCTAGATGCAAGAAGAAACTAAATATCTTGTACAGTAATCTGGGTTCCAGTAGTATAAACAGGAATCTGTAGCTAAAGGACTTTTACCGATTCAACTGTGCAACATAGTGGGATTTGTTCTAAATCATTTGGAAGGCTAAATAACTACTGGTAAATCAGCATTAGTACTACCCGGAGATGCAAGAAGATGCAAAGGAAATTATTAATTAATAAACTGGTTTCACTGAAGATGTACACAATTTAAAGTATGAATAGTGGTATATGGAAACAAAACAAGATTATTCCTTTCTACAGAAGAAAAAGTAAATACTATTCAGAGAGAAACCTTTAAGTCCAGAGCCAAAAATGTATCCTAAAATGGTTACAGCTTTAGTTGGTAATGAATTAATAAGATCAGAAACTAAGCTTGTAATAAAGCCAATAATGTATAGACAGGTGAATTACTAAAACAAACACAAAACCCTGACTACCTGTGAATTAAAGGACAGCAAAACCACAGGTCCAAACATAACTACTCAGTTTTCTTTCTTGCTACATATTGTGGATCTCCTCTATGCTATTTGAGACTATGAATGCACTTGGAAAATAAGTAGAGAGCAAAAATGAAAGCAGTTAATATATACTGCTGATTAAATATTTTTGATTTTGTTAAATAAAAAAAATTTCAGTTTCATCCTCCACTAGAAGAAAGGCCAAGTAAAGTTGTAAAGAGTCTACTTTGCAGTGTTCCTCTTGTTTGAGTTAAAACTTGCTTCCTCTGTTGGTTTTTACCCTCCCCTCTCCCCTACTTCAGGTAAGCAATGAGAACATTATAGTTTTATCTTGAAATGGTGAGCCACACAGAGCATTCACATTCCTCCTCACAGATGTCTGACTTAAAAGCTACATTTCCAACTCCTCCTTCGTTGCTGGAGAGGGACTGAATTTCTGAAAGACTGATCTGAAAGAAGAACCATTGCATAAGGAAAAGATGTTTTGCTTTTCATAAACAACATTTGTGATAGGCAAGTGCAAAGGCTGTTACATTAGGTTTAAGTATGTGATGACTATTTCTGCATTACCAAGTCATCCTTTTTATTAAGTTACTCTTGACAAAATTTATGATCAATGCTTCACATCATTCGCCATAAAGCTATGCATCACTAGAGGCTTTAAAGACATTAACGGCAGCACACTTCAAATTACTGGTAAGACTATACAAGGAGAGAAAAAGCTCTGGGGTATTTTTATAACTAAACCAGTCTCCTTATTAGCAGAACTTCAGCTGGGTATTAAAAGCTTATATATAACCTCTCCCTAACACACAGATTCAGAGTTCTGTCCCACCCATATTTACGGATGCCTGGATTGTAAAAGTACTGAGCAAGTGAAGGAATGAATATAATAAGCAATCAGAATGCCTGCAGTTTTCAATCTGAAGAGTCTTACAGGCCTTTTAAGCAGCAAATAAAAGCTACCGTTGCATTCTTCTCTGCTCCATCAAGCCAAACCACTCTATCAAATGCTAAAAGTATGTTTAAAAGAGTCAAGGGGCCCAATTTTTTGAAAAAGATTTATAGGTTTTCAACACTAAAAGAAAAAAAAATACAGACCCAAAAGGTCAAGGTATCACTCAAATTAAAATGGTTTTAAAGTATAAATTATCATATTACATTTTGTAACTGCTAAGAATAAGAATTTCTTGGAGGAAAGAGGTGGGGAGGGAAAGAGGGGAGGACAGGTGAGTGAGGGAAGGAATGAAGGAAAATATGTAGATAAAATTATACATGGCCATAGTACAATTAAAAAGTGTTTTTCTTATAGAAGATAATTAAAATTTAAACGCCTTAATTCTTACCCTTCTGTACAAAGCCTGCACACACAGTTTTAAGCAACATTCTGACCATCTTCACTATCAAAGGGAAGTGTTCAAAGCAAAGTTTTGTACACACAAAGCATTTTCAGATTATTAGTATATCAAAAAGGAATTCAATCAGTGGAGGAAATTTTAAAACCTTAACCCAGGGGGAAGAAAGGGGAGACAAAGCCTTACATGCTAATTACCAGCTGTAGGTTCTTGTATGCAGAACTGATAATCAAGGTATTCCTAACACACAAAACCAGCTCCCAGACAATGCTAGTTGCTACAGTCCCATGGCTTGCCCACTGAAGTAGTGTCTATGTTGCCACGCTCTACCTTTGTCCTGGTAGTTTTGTTTATACTGTACTTTTCTGATGTGCAGAGATAAATTTTGGTTGAAATGCACGTCCAAGTCTCAACCTTTCCTGCTTTTGCTTCTTTCTTTTTTTAATTTTGGGGGGAGTTTTATGCTTTGTCTTAAAAACTTCACCATTCCGCATCTCCAATGGCTTTGGAAAATACATAATCTCTTCCATTAAGGTTCATGATGCCATCCTTGAGGTGAAATTTCCACTTGTTTTTACTTCTATGGATCTAAAAAACCAAAAGCAAAATTAAACAAAAAACATCAGAAGCAAGCAGCAGCAGCAGCTCAGAACTAAGTTTACAAAGGTGGAAAGGAAATCAGTAGCCATAGAAGTTGATGTAATTGTCCCAAACAAGAGTTGTCCACAACAAAGCATCATTGCATATCTAGCAGAATCTTCACCTTATTTTCCAACTGAGGGTGAACAATCAAAGGACAACAAAAAATACAAAAACTAACAACAGCAGGAACTGCAAAAACAAGAATAACCATTGTATGGAAGAAAGCAGGGCGGGAAAAGTGCTGCACAGATTCCAGGGTGCTATGGGTGCTGGATCTGGCAGGGGAGGTGGGGGGAGAACAGGGAGGACTTCAAACCTGATTTGACCTGAAAACTAGCATCACACCACCAATCCAGCCCAAGGGGCCAGATGGATTTGAAACCCTGCTTGTAGAGGAAAGAACAAGAGACGGAGCCTGACTCTATACCCCAGTGAGGATGATACTCCCGAGAGAATGAAGAGTCTTGTTTTTTGGTCCTTGCCAGGACTATGTATGCATTGTACAAGAGACAGACCAACAATAGGAATACCCCTAGCAGTAGGGACGAGAATACAGGCACCATTTAGGAATTCAGCCACAAACATTGCTGATGGGGGGGGGGGGAAGGAGGAGACACAGACAGGGACACGGGACTCAGACATTCCCCAAAAATATTGTTTGTGCTCCCTCCCCAAATGAGAAGCAAGAGAGGACACAGCAATTAAGACAATTATGTGGATTATAGCTAAAGCTTAATGATCAAACTGTATATTTTGGTTTAATTTGTTCGCTGCGCACACAGAACGGATACGTCACATTTTAATTAAAATGTTCTCACTCAAAAAAAAGTGTAGAATTTTTAACAGTTTGCTATACAAAGATTCAAATGCTCATCTTGCCAAAGAAATCAACATTTTTTTTCCTTGAAAGATTTCTTTTGGTGGATTTTATTAGTATGCTAGCCAATAAGCATTTATAAAGATGACAGCTACAGTGAAATATAGTGTTATCGTATGTCCAGGCTTTCCCCAGACATGTCTTTTCCCTGCCCTCATGCCCAGTTTTTAAAATGTGAGCAAGTGTCCAGGCTTTTGTACTTTCTCTGCTTTCCTGGGGATGAGCAGTGTGGGACTGGCTCTGTGCACAGGCCCAGCAAGCTCCCAGATAAGACGCACTGAGTGTGCATGTGTGCATGCAGGAGCTGCATGGGCAGCAGGGCTGGAAGGGCACGGGGCTTAGGAGTGAGGGGCAGAGGCAGGGCATGAGCATACATATCACTGCCCCTCCTCCACAATTAATTATATACTCCACCCCCTCACAGGTATCCTTTTTTGATACTGGAAATATGGTAATCCTATACGACTGACTGCAGTATAGCAGGTATGATGCTTGTGGAACTAAGCTTGTTCAAGTAGTGATTTGCTTCTAGTGGAGTCAAATCCACCTCACCTTTGCTGAACTGAACCTAAATACATGCATGCATTTCAGGGCTGAAGCTGTACCCAAGGGGAGTATAGTACTAAAAGAGAAACTGACCTGAGAGAACAATGTTCACAAGATTAAGTATAGCAAGGCCCAAATCTATTCTGGTGCCCAATTCAATTAAAAAAAACAAACCAGAGCTGGGCAGCTCAATTCCTTTGAGAACATCAGAAGATACAGAGAAATTATGCAAGCAAACTATCTGTTTTCACTACTGCACATGCACTTAAAGCATAAGCTGGGGTGGGGTGGGGAGTCCAATTTGTTTCTCATTCATTAAAATTTCTAGGTCTCTACATAACAAAGACAACTTTTATCCTTTTTCTAATGTAATCAGTTCACTGTGGTCTTATTAACCCAGTCTTAAGCCAAACAAAGGAAGGAAATCTGCAATAGTGAATCCCTTTTGCCCCAATTGCTTAAGCTGAACAGAGTTCATGAGTCTGTTCTATTATACTCCGAAGGCTCTCTTTTTATTTTGGTCTCATCCTTGAGATCAAGGCTCTTAACAGAAGGTCGCTACTACATAAGAGATTGAATGGCTCAGCAGAATTGAGCAAAACAGAGAAAGGCACCATACTGCCATTTCAAATCCAGCTTTATAGCAAGCAAAATTCATTCCGTTAGTCACCCATGTAGAATGCTTTAAAGGGTCTCAGTGGATAGTCGTCCACATTTAGATCCATCTACATTTATCCAATATAACCACATTTAGTACTGACACATTAGCGGTTTCAGCAGGCATGCCAAAGGTTTTTGTAAAAACACTTCATTCTCTTTGCCGAGGTGTCACAAACACACCCTAAGGCTAGGATTATTTTGAGATTTACAATATGTTTAGACACATCTGCCCCAAGGATGGTTAGAGTAACCTCGTGTTTGATCTAGTCCAAAAGCTGCATTCACTCATTTGTCATTCTTACCACCACAGTGATTCTGTTGTGTTACATGCAGACAGTATAACGTGACTAAAATTTTGGGTCACAGCTTAACCAAGTTACAGCTAGGCCTCTGCTTAGGAGCTGTCTGTCAAAGGAAGAGGGAAGGTGACACTATTAAGGATCCTCTCTCACTGTTGGGACCTTGAACTGCAACTCCCACCCCTTCCCCTCCACTTACCAGGTGGGTGCTGTGTCTGCCCCTCACTCCCAAGCCACAGCCCTCACAGCCCTGCAGCTGCCCCTCTCCTGATCCACGGTACCCTGCATCCTGCCAGTGTGCAAGGACCCTCCCTCCACAGGCCCCCCCCAACCACACACATCAGAAATAGCATTTCATGATGTATATGCTATATCTCTTAAGAGAGTTTATCTTGTGACTTTTGACACAGTGGGGTTGGCAATACTGTATAGGACTTGAACGGGAGTGAGGGAGGCTAGAGGGAAGAAGAAAAAAGAAAGAGTGAAAAACAGAGAAAAAGATACTAATGCTATTGTTTAGAATACTTTACCTTATCATACTGGCACACCACAACATTTTCTGTATCAAATAGCTCTTGTCCTTCCTCATCACTCACATCATCTTCACTGTTAAGGGGCTCCTGAAAAAGCAATTTGCAAAGTTTAAAACTAGTTAATCCTCAGTCATTAAGTTTACAGCTATTACAGCCATCTTTATTATATGCACAAAACTATGTTCTGGCTACATGCATGAGGACAGAACAAGAAACTGAGCTGCAAAGTTAGAGTCTCAACAGTACGCTTAGATGTGCCTGTTGCAGGACTCCACTGTGCCCGAGTGCATCCTTTAGGGATTCCACTTATGCCTTTAGCCATCCCAAGGTGGAATTTCAGTTTTCCCCACTTCTGAACTAGAATATCTAGGCTGCAGTATCTTGTGAATCAGCCATTCTTATCCTGCAGTTGTCACTAAATTAAGGCACCTACAACTTTCTCTTTTTAGAAGCCTGTGCCCAGTGATCAACACACAAGATAACCTTCTTGGCCAGGTACAGAAATTACACTTTTACAAGTATAAGTGATCAGATGGAAGTTTGACACAGACTGGTTTAAAAGTGGCATCACCTGGTCTAATATCTGTCCCCTCCCCCCATGAAAAGGCAAGCACGTTCTGTTTACTACCATTCTGAACAATGCTGCTTACAGAAAACTGCATAATTTGGATAGATTCTGCCTCAGGCTTTTTGAATGTTTGTACCTAGCCCTTAAAACCAAAGCATCACAAATCCACTCTGAGGATATTAGCCAGGTAATACCCTCACGAACCACTAGATAAAAGATACTCATGCTAAAATTTCATTTTCCAAAGTAACTCTGGCATGTAGTAGCACAAAAGTGCCATGAACTTTCAATTCGGCTTACAGGGCTTAGTTCAGATAGGTACTTTTTTACACCAGCCTCCATTATGGAGGACTGGATATTTGTATCTAGTACTGGACTACCTTCCTTATGCAGGCTCTTCCAGTTCCTTCCCATAGGTGTGTTATTTGCTATAACCTTTACCAGAATGTCTGCCCAAGAACGGAGAGGTTGATCCCCTCTGAGAACAGTCCAGAAGAACAACAAATTCCTCTTTTGTGCAAAAAACCATTTTAAAAATAGTTTAATATCTACTGAACAGGAGAAAAATCTTTCTGTAAATTCTAATATTATAAAAGCCTTAATCTGTCTGTAATGCTTTATTTCGCACTGTTTGGTTGTCTGAAACAACCAATCAGTGCTCCAACAGCATTCCAAACAGGAGGTGGCGGAGCAGAGGGGCAAGGCCCTGCTCCCTGCAGGCAGCAGTGACACAGCAGTCTTACATGGGGCTGCATGGTGGGGGGGGAAGAGACACGACACTCCATCCCTGCCCACCCTTCTACTGCCCCATCATTCTTGACGGGCAATTGGCTAGCATCCTTATATATTCCCTCCTTGTTTTTCCTCATTAAATGGAGGCAAATCTGAATCCCCCACAGCAGTGATTCTTGATAATACTGTGCCAGTTAATCTTTAAACAGATAAGGGAAAGATGCACTGAAGCAGTGGTGCCCAGCTTGCAATATATATGCCACAAGCAGCACAGGCAATCTTTATGTGTAGCATGTGGCAGAGCCAGGAGGGAGCAGGCTAAACCATGGCAAATAGGGCAGGAAACAAAAAGCGGAGTGGCAGAGTGGGCAAGGGAAGAGGGTCTGGGTGGCACTCAAGGAGGGTGTGGGGCTCAATTTGTGGAATGCCTATCAAAAAAGTTGGCCCCCACTTCCTCCACTCTTTCAGGTGGTGCTTTAGGAGCATCTTAACTGATAAACAGAGCTGGAACTAGCTCATTCAATTTATTAACAACAACTCGGGTGAACAGATGAGGCTAAACTAATAAAATGCTGAGGAGACCCACCCTTCTGATGTTAATTTCTTAATAATTCTCAGAAATTCCACAAACTGACAGAGTACAACTGTTGTACCAATATCCAAAAGAAACACAGGACAACATGGGCAAATGTACACTGGTCACCCTACAATCAATTCAGCACAAAAAACAGCTGATAAGGAATTCAATTGATCAAGTAAAAGATGATTACTCAATTTATGCAAGTTGACATAAATTTTCCAGAGAACAGGTCTTGTCAAAAACTTGGTATCACTACTTGATGAAAACAGAAATTTGGTCAAAGGAAACTGCACATAATAAGAATTTTGTAAGATGTTTGATACTAGACAATATTCCTATTAAAAATTGTACTCTACAACATCTCTAGAACATATATTGAATATATCTGAGGACTGGTAAGTTGACATCCCAGAGTAGCTGTTAAGAGGGAATTATCCTTAAATGGGGCCATTCTAGTTGGGTTCCATAGAGACTGGTAAATCACTACTGATTAAGTTCACAGATACAAGACTGGTGGTATTATGAATAAATTAGGACAAGAGTCCTAAAAAGTTTGGTAGCCTGGGCCTATTTAATAAAACCAGAAGCATGCACTCCTATTCCTAAATGTGGAAGCTAGCTCCATCTGCAGTATGGAGGACTGTCTTCTGGAAAGTAGCTCTGGAAACTTTTTAGAAGTTCACTGTGAACAAGTTAGTCAACATGAAATCCCTGTAGAGTGCAGAGGTCAAAAAGGGCAAAAACCTTAGTTATGTTATACTGTAAGTTTACCTCTTCAACCTGGCCATCTTCACCTCCATCTTTTTCTTTGTCTTCCTCTTCATCATCATCATAATCTTCTTCCTCATCTTCTTCTTCTTCAGATGAGGTGTCCCCAGCTCCATCAACTTGAAGCACAAGGGGTGCTTGGGGCTGCGCCTGTTGTTGCTGTGCCTGTGGCTGACCAGCTGCAGGAATCTGTGCTTGTGCTGGGGCAGGAGCTGCCACAGTGGTGGGTATGACCTGTGTTTTATTTCCTGTAAACAGGATTTGCTGAGGCTGAATGATTACTCCCGTCTGTTGGGAGATTCCTCCAGGGATAGGAGCCAAGACCTGACAAGAGATTCTAATGTAAGTAAATCATTGTGCATATTTGACAACAGAAGTGTTGTAGCTGAGACTGACCAGCACATATGAGAAACGAGGGCTGCCTATACATG
The DNA here is from genome assembly GCF_001723895.1 of Crocodylus porosus. Classification (NCBI taxonomy): domain Eukaryota; kingdom Metazoa; phylum Chordata; order Crocodylia; family Crocodylidae; genus Crocodylus; species Crocodylus porosus. Next base: position 80,456,695 of record NW_017728947.1, read on the forward strand.
TGCTCTGATGTGTTTTAATTGGAATGCATTGGAGCAGACTCAATTAAATCAAGTCTGCTCTGCGTTCCAATTAGAATGTGCAGCATTACACCTATTAAGTCCCTGTGCATTTAAAAGTGGCCACCAGGCACTTATCTAAAAACTCATGGAATGCATGCATTTTTAAACATACAGGGGGGTTAATACATGTGATGTTGTGGCACTTTAATTAGAGCAGCTGTCCAGAAACCACTCTAATTAAAATGCTCCCCCTTCCTCCCTCTGAGCATGTGTATAAAGTAGCCAAGATCTGGAAGTAAAGTATTACAGTAGAAGCCAGGTCATTTGTCCAAGTTCACAACCTGCTTAATTCATGACAGGTTGACAAAACAAGGGCAAGCGGCTAAGTTATTTGCTGTTTTATTTCAAAAGGATGCCACATCTTCACTCAGAAGGACCTCATCATTCGTCTTGCATAGCCGATCAGGAGAAGCAACATGGTTACCCGCCCTGATGGGCTATATTTAACCCCTTGGCTACTTCACACATCCTCATGTTTGTAGGGGGCTAAGGAATCAAAGCCTGCAAAGAAGCTGGGTGGTACTGCATATATTGTATTACACCAGTGTATTGTTGGGAGAGGTCAGAGAAGCATTCAGGCAAGTACTATAAGCAGAACCGCTTACAACTGAAACCTGCCATCAAGTCGCATTGTTTAGAGTAAAAGCACTTTTGTGCCCCGTTTCTGATAGCCAAGCTAAACTTTCTTTTAACAAGGCAGTTCATCCTTCATTATTTATAAGATTTACTTTTTGCAACTGGCACAAATTGGAGCAAAAAAGGTTATGACTTCATTGTCCTATTCTCATGCATGTGTGTAACTACAATAGTTAGGCTGCAAGCAGCTGGGGGGGAAATGTTTTAATTCAAATAATTTGAACTGATCTTATTAAAATACCTCATTTAAAAACTTATATGTACCTAATATTTAGGCCAAAGTATGTGACAGTTCCCCTTTGATAAGGTATTATTTTAGAACCCTGTTAACCTCAAGTGTGCATTCTATCCTGTGGCAAATTTATTAGACACACACAAGTAAAAAGTGCTTTAAAAAAAAAAAAAAACAAAAAAAAACCTACACTGACTGCTTAGTTATTTGCCACAAGGATTTATACTCAAGAGGTTACATGCATAATTAACTTGGAAGGAAGAGACACATGAAACCAATTTAAAGATCAGGAGGATGAAAACCAATGTTATTTGATACAAGTGTTTAGTTTTTAATTGGTAACACTGCATACGGTAGGTAGGAAGACCCTTCAGAGAAGTTCAATAGAATTTAACTCCTAAGAAATTCAGTATAAAGTTCCCCATTTCTTAATGCAGTATTTTCCAATTTTCAGAGTCAGTACTGGCATATTTGTAATGCATTTTAGACAGAAGAACACACACACGTTCTCAAAATGCAGACAACAAAAGAATTACTGTAACAACTTTTGCAAGGTTTGGTTTGTTAGGAGCCAACTTACGCAAAAATGTCGCTTTACCTGTTGTATGACAGGTGCTTGTACACCACCAGCCTGCATCTGTGGTATAACCTGTTGCTGTAGAACCACTGGCTGCTGTGGCTGAATGATATACTGAGCTCCATTTGCAGTTCTAACTACCTGCAAGATCTGGCCTGCAATGGAAATAAAATTATTCAAAATGTATATATCCACATCTAAAATTATATTATGCTTAGAAGCAGGTTTCTGGGAGAAAGTGCTAAGAAAAAAAAACAAAAACTTCAATTTATTATTCCACGAATGAGAAGAAGTTGAGAATTTTAAAAAGTTATTTGAACACTTAAACACACTGCTGCTTCAAATGAAAGTTCTCAAGGAGACAGTCCACAGCAAGGGTGGCCAATCTATGGCATAAGTGTCACAACTGGCACTGGCAGCCTCTGTGTGGCACAGGAGAGATAAGAGGGCACAGGCAGTACAGCAGGAGATCACAGATGGAGCATAAAGCAAAAAGCAGGAGATTGGGCAGAGGAAGGGGACCAGAATCGCACTTTGAGGGTGCAGAGCTAATTTGTGGCACACCAGCCAAACCTGGTCTACAACACCCAACCATGTCTGCAAGATATGAAGAAAATATTTTTATAGAAAGTTCTACATGAAATAAAACAAATTTGTAAATGAATTAAGTTTTCCAAAATCCAATTACTGCTATAGTAGTTACCTGAATTTGTAAGTATTTGCTGAACAGGAGTCACACCAGCAGGCAAAGCCAAAGTAGCTGCAGTAGCAGCAGCACTCTGAAACGTCAGAAAATATGCTTTTAACTATCAATATTAACAACAATGCTTCATGTCATAAAATACTAGTTGAAAACTAAAAGAACATCCATAATTTCTATGGATGTTTACCAACATTTATTCATGAGTACCTATGTTATTAAAAGGGACATGATCAATAGTTAGCATATGCATATTATACTACTTTGTAAGTACAATTTCACATTTATTAGCTTTTATTTTTCTCCCTTGATTCTGTATGCATTACAAGAAGACAGGATTCTGTTGGTTAGCAAGCTCTGATAAAAGTTTAATTCAACTATGCTCTCCCTTCTGGTTGGCTGTTAAGTAGCAGAACATAATATTTTCTTGTAAAAAATATATATAAATCATAACATGCCTTTATTAAAGAGTTATTAGATTCTGTTGTTGTTAGTTTAAACTATGTAGAGAAGGATTTTCAAATGTCAAAGGATATGGACAGAAATTACATATAAACTAGCGCAAGTGATCAGAAACTGCTTCAAGTCTGCAACACAACAGAAGTTCAGTGCATATAAACCACTTTCAAGATGTCTGAAACTGGTTTAACACAAGCCTGGATGGATGCAATAACACACTTAATGGATCTAGGTTAAGCTAGTTTATTAAGCTTCTGGTCTCAGATCCCTTCCAGATTCAAGTCAACTCTCAGTCCTTTAGGATCCCAGGATGCTTTGCACCATCCCTGTAAATACCCCCTCACAAGGTGGGCAGGCTAGCCTTGGTCCAAGCTGTCTGCTCCAGCAGAGCAAGGAGATGTGTTCTAGCACCCACCCCGCCTCCCAGCTTTTGGCCTGGGACACTGCAGGCATGGGGCTGCATTTTCCAGAATCAGAGTGAATGTCTGTTCACTTGCTTATCAGTTCAATCTATGCAGCTTAAACTAACCTGCAAAGATTGAATCAGTTCAGCCTTGGGTTTTTTGACTTTTTTTTTTTTAAGCCAAAAGCATATGGGCATGCAAACTCATTTCTGTACTGAAGAATGCATCACCTTCAGAAAGAATTATTAAAAAAAAAAGAGGTCCTCTAATCAATGTCTTACATTAGTTTAATAAAAATATGGTATGAAAGAGCCTGGCATTAGGATTCTGCAGTCCACACTCCAAGAACGACCGACTAACCTCTCTGGATATGTTATCAGAATACAAAAGAAAAAAGAACCAAAGCTTAGAGTTGACTGCTCAAGAACTTGTAGAAGAATCCTAATATTGTACTCAAGTTACTGCATGGAGATTTAGAAATCAAAGAACTTGCATTTGTACTTCACGGCCACTATTTTAGCATCATCATAAACAAACAAGACAGGTATTTATCATAAGGTTCAATTTTACCTTAGAGGTCCACTGTATAACTAAGAACCCAGATGTGGGCATACATCTTTGATGTGTATACATATTTAGTTCCTTTTAGTTTAAACTGTCAAACAAATGCTGAAAAAAAAAAATCTCAAAGTAGTCTAAAAAAAATAAACTAACACCCAAATTGTACTTTCTCCTTGTGACAAGGTATTTAGCAGAATACAGTCTCATTGGAATTTCACATGGCCATGCTGCGAGCGCTTCTGCTATAACCTTCGACTCTCAATATCTGGGCTTCCAGCCATTTGCCCCAGTCTCCATGACACTGAAGCAGGGTACTTGAGTTGCATTAAAGGCTTGAGCAGGGAGAAACAGTCAGTTAGAGAGACAGGGTGAACAGCGCAGCTGTCTATAAACAAATATGGCATGTCCAATGTGATTACAGACAGGCCGACTGACCCACAGAAAAAAAAAAAAAAAATGGAGCATGGGTAGAGGTGGGTAGACAAACAGACAAACTGCTAGACAGCCAGACACATAGGCAAGACAGATGGGAAAATGTGTGGGAAGATGGAGGGTCTGGAATGGGTGGGTAGATGGGAAGCAGTGTAGAAACAAGCAGTGGACGCTAGGTCCAGATGAGCCACCAGAAGGCCCCAGGAGCTGCTTCCCCCAGACAGGACAGATGAAGCCAAGGGATTGGAGCATCAGGATAAGCAGCTCCAGTATGGACCTTGGGTGACCCCACAGTTCCCTGCTGTCCTGCTCACCACCTACTTACACCTCATGCTGAATGGTGGCCCCAGTGGGTCTGAGCTGTTGGCTGATGCATTATACTAGGGAGCTGATATTTTCTTCCATTAGTTGGGCAAGGGACCCTCATGTGGGGCACTGGGAACAAGTGTCAGAGAGGCAGAGACATTGGGGCTTGGAGAACTGAGCCCTTATATAAAACTACTGGCACAAGGGCTGTGGGGTAGCCTTAGACTTACCAATCCTCTTAAGCTTTGAGTGTTCTCCTTTGCTCTCAGATTAGAGGCCAATACAGGACCAGGGATATGTGCCCCCTCTGAGTCTGCCTTAGTGAATGCTTTGTGCTATTCACAGAAGATTTAAAATTGCCATCTAGGCTTTACCGTCATGGCCCGCCAGTGCTTTGGGCTCCAGATACTTAATAGAGGTTTTGATTTTTTTTTTTTTTTTTTTTTTTTTAAGTAGACTTTCACTTCACTTTCAGGCAATAGGGCTGATGTCCCTTCTGGCCTCAGTCCTTGCATTTGTTACCTCCCTGCACTTCTGTATTTGAGACGAGATCCTTGCCATTGCAAGATATCAGCTTCTGTGCTGCAATGGACAAGAAGCCCACCACTAAATGAGATGGTGGGCTTTTTCCTTTGGAGGTCCTTCCTCACTGGAAATTAGCCTGAAATGACTCACCAACTTGTGAAGAGTTTAAAGGAAGAGCTGGGGGATGGTGATTGGGTGGGATTGTATGCGTAAAACAGCTTAAAAACCCCTGCTAACTTCCTGTCCCTGGGGTAGGGGGCTGGATTCCATCTTCCGAGGTCCCTTCCAGTCCTAATATCTATGAAATCTATAAGAGTCTTCCTGGATTTAAACTGAGTCGAGACCCAAAATAAGTTCTTGTATTTTATTCCAAGACAAGCATTTCGGAAGGAAGGAAGTCAGAACCATTCCATGCATAGGTTGACTGTCAGAATAGATCAAATGCAGTCAAACTGAAGCTTTGCATAGCTTTTAAGTTCTACTAGACTATATTAGTTTTGAGTTTAGGCAGAACATTTGTAGCAGTATGTGAAGTGCTTCAGGTTGTTGTTCTACTTTCATGTTGATTTACAAACTTGCAAATAAAGAGAGAAAAGGATTTAAAACTTTATTATTGTATAAAACAGGGTGTGTTTTGTGTTTGTCTTGTTTTTAAGAAATCTTACTAACAGACTGATGCAATTGTTCCTTAGACTCTCCCAAATAGTAATAGTTGAAGCAAGCTACAGCTTTTCCCACCAACCCTTCATCCTCCTTACCAAAGAAAAATGTGAGCTGTCCTTTACTTTTACAGTTACTAAACTATGTCTGATAACTTGAATTTCTCTGACAGATTGTTTCTTAAAAGCAAGTTTCTGAATCTAGTGTTTATTTTATGCACTAGCTAGTACAGATTTTAAGCACTAGCTATACAAATTCTGTGCTGTCCTTTACAGTAAAGCATGTCAACTTTTATTAAGGGGGAGCATATGCTTTGACAGCCATTTATATTCTGTGAGGTATGACTGGACAGGAAGAGCTAGGGGAAAAAAAACAAAACAAAAAAAATCAACACACAGCAGCAGGGGCATGGAAATAATCTTTCTGCTTTCATCCATTGTTTTTTTACATGGAAAATAAAGCAGTGATCAGCAGCCTCCAGTTGATCATACTGCTTAGTCAAGTGGGACTAAGATCTTAAGAGAAGATTAGTAATCTATCAGGTGATGGGCTAGTAACCAACTGCTAATTTGATTAATAATTCAGTTCTCTTTACTGTGCTTTTGTATATACAATGAGGGTGTCCAGATCACCGGCTGATGTTCTCTAGCACCCCATTTTAGACTGAACTAAGTTCATTTGACATAAATTATGGTCTGGTTATCTTGGGCTACAGAATTACAGACCAAACTTAATGTCAAGTAATGGGAAAAATATTAATTGTAAATAATGTGTAAATGGTTAGATTGAACTTTTTATGGAGTCAAAACAAATGATGATCAGAAAAGTTGATTCAAACTCCTACAGAGTAAATTATGATGACTTTAAGATTTACACTGTTTCAGAACGACCTTCCTGCATCTAGTAAATACATCAGAAGATTTGTACTATGTTAACAAAGGGACTGTCTGTATTTGAAAAAGTCAACACCATACAGATTTGCACCAGTGTTAGTCTGACCCCAAACCACTCTTAGTCTAATCTATATTTACAGAGGATCAAGCTAAACTCCAGACCTGTTGACAAAGCAAGCCATGGATAAATAGCTTGTGCTGTCAGCAAAGCAGTACAACTCAGACAGCATTCAGCTGTGCAGTATCTTTTGGGGTTTTTTTTACATTTCAGATGACTCATACCAGATTTTTCTCTCTACCATTTAATCAGACCATCTTACATAACACTAGCCTACTCAAGGTTTACTTTAAATTCTTACCATCCCCGATGCATTCATGTGCTGTATCAGCTTGGAATCTGGCACAAGAACCTGCTGCTGAGGTGCTAGAAACAAAACAAAAAAGCCAGTGTCAACTCAATGCAATTTGGATAGAATCAATTCTGAAACATGGTCATAAGAAGGACAAACAAGAAGCAGTCAGAAGTACTGTTGTGCTATATGCCCTTTACCATGAAATACTTGCTAGACATGCACACGTATGTACGGTCTGACTGTCAAAATGACCTGCCAGAAGTCCTAAAAGGAGAGGAGAGATGGCTATCCAAATTAGATCCAGACAGTATTCAGTAGCTTCCTCGCTCTGACACTTCTTTAGGGAACTTGAGGGCACACCCATCACCCAACATTTTCCAAACACAAGTAATTCATCTGTGATTACTGGTGACTTCTGGGATTTTAGGTTTAAGATTTAAAAAAAATGTTTAACAAGGCAGTGATCATAATGTCCTTAAGTGGAATTGTAACTATCCAATCTGGTCTTGCTCCCAGGAAGACGATGATAATCAAGTAGCTTCAGCATTTTGCTTCAAGGTTTAAAGAGATAGGAGATCCCTTCTATTAATGGACAATATAATATGAAATGGATATACCAATGTTTTACCCAGATGCATGGATTTGCTTATACTTTGGGTTGTGACCGCTTTAGAGCAGACACGTTCTTCTGTATTGATACATACCTAGCACAATGATGCATAAACTAGGAATTTCCACAATACAGAAAACACTAATTTTGCTGAAAATCATAACGTTAAGACAGCATACTGTAGACTCTGCCACATTTTATGTAGAAAGTTTTAGGCTGTTTTTATACAACAGGGTATAAGTATTTGCTCCACCCAACTTAAAACTAATATGATCCAGCTTTAAAAATCTTAGATACTTAAGGTAAAATCTAATGCGAAGTTTATTTACATGATATACTGTCAAATTTGACAGCATCTTTCCTCAAAACACACTCCTATACATGTACAACTAGCTGGGCTTACAAGTTAGCCAGTGCATTTTTAAACACAGAAATTTTAATATGGAAGTCATGGCTCGCTCTTAAGAGGCTGTATATAAAACAATATGGTCTACAATACCCCACTTATTTCCACAGACTTGATGTTTTATACGATTTTTAGAATAGTTTGTCTGATCATTAGAACAAATCTGTCTCCTTACTGAACTCTCTCTCAAATGCACATACAACAGCAAATCCCAGATCAGCACGCTAGGTGTGCCAATACCTACAAAATAAACCCAGTTTTCAAATACAAATCCACAGGGTTAGAGACATCCTGACATGTGGGCAGGGGGTGTCATTGTACAATAGAAGAATTGCTTTCGCTGTAGCAACGTGACTGAAAACTAAAAGCTGGCATCTTCTGAGGGATGTCTCCAGTTTAATGAAGGTTGAGAATCATTGATATACAGTACTGCTCCAGTTGTGGGATTGACCCAAGCTAGGTCAACTTAAGTTTTCAGGTTCAGTTTTGGAGAAAAAGCTGTTTTTCCTTAAATACATATCCAGGTTTCTGAAGAGGTAAAGGCAAAACTAAGACTTCATGCAATTACAGCAACATTGTTTGGGGCTGGATTAGGTCAGCTCTGTACAAAAAAAAAAAAATGCAATTTTTATATTTTTTTCTGATAAAAAGGATTGAGCGATAATTGGAACAATATGGTTTAGGCAGCTTGCTTGTAATAGTAGGATTGCAAATGCCACTGGGATTTACATCATCATAATAGAAGACAAAAATCATTGCTTTGAAAAAAAAAAAAATATCCATGTGAGACTTGGCAAACAATACAAGAAAGAAAAGGGAATATACTGAAAACTTCATCTACAGAGACAAAAGTAAGCTTCAAAGACTTTATCCTCCCCTAGATTTAGTTTCTCCTATTAAAACTGTTTTAACTAGAGCCTTTCAGATATATTAGTAATTCAGCCTAACCTTGCTGGGATGCAGGAATAAGGACTTGTTGTGGCTGGGATTGCTGTTGCAGTGTCTGCTGTGGTTGTGGTTGAGGATGATGGTGGTGGTGGTGATGCTGCTGTTGCTGTTGCTGCTGTTGCTGCTGAACCTGCAACAAAAGCTGCTGTTCTTCTGAATGAAACCCATCTACAGCCTTGGACTGCATCAGCTTGTTCTCCCACAGCTGGTTTGAGAAAAAAAAAAGTGTAACACATGGGTGTAATTTTCACTTCGTTAAATGAAAACTTTGCTAAATTTATGTAGTTAAATTTGGTTCTTGTTTATCCCTTATATTAAAAACTCTGCCATTGATCATTTATACATACATAAGGTAGGGATATGCCCTTCTCTAGGGCAAATTAATAAAAAGAATAAAAGGAACAAGTTATGGGAATTAAAATGTCAATTTAACTTTGAGACTACATCTTCTCTACCCTGAGTGAAAGATCTTTATTACAACTCCACATATGAAAAAGCAAGAAAGCAGAGATAACATGGAGGCTCCACTTCTAGGTAAAATGATTTTATTCGGTTGTCCGCATGCACCTCCATTCTTTCGTTTTCCTCTCATCCAGAAGAACGGATCTTCAGTAACGCTGCTTTAACCTATTTTTCTAGAACTTCTGAAGACCTAAAGCCTCAAGGAAGAGGACTCATCTGGTAAGCCTTCATCAGAAGCTCTCAACAGAACAAAGAATAATGGCTATGTAGAAGCATCTATAGGCTTTCCCTCAACACAGTATCCACATTCTTGATATCAGGGCCTTTTTGATACTTTAACTTTTGACCGCAGCTAACAAGCCTCCAAGCACAATACTTTCAGAAGAGATGCTGTGGCTGCTACTCACCTAATATAAAGGCATAGGCTGCAAGATCATCTTTTCTTTATAGCAGCCTACAAGAAACCAGGAATCTTCATCTCAAGTCTTAACTATAGTGCCCTTCTTTTATAAATCTTTCCAGACCCTGGTTTTCTTCTCTCTTCACCCAATCAACCTTTTCCTATTCTTTTTTTCTGCAGTGAAAACCCACTTTAATGTAGTTAACAGACAAACAAAATCCTTCCCTTCCAACCTGTCTTCTCTCTCCCCTATAAAACAAAGGACCCATTTCATAGGACAACAGTCTCCTTCTGTCTGCAACACTCCTGTCTTTTCTTAAAAGGTAACAGAGTTCAGGATTCACCCCCACACCCTCCATCCTGTATTAAAAGCATAAACCCGAGGCACTCAAGCCACCCCAAGTTCTTCCCCCACCTCCCCCAATCTACTATTGAAAACTGGTTTGTACTAGGGCTAAGCAAAACTTCAGGTGCCGACTCAATTCAGAGGAGATTTGGCCAGATTTGGCGGCCAAATCTCTGAATCGAGTCGGGGACCAGTTAAAAGGTCTGAATCAATTTGAAGCTCTCTGAATGGGTTGGAGAGCTTCTGGAGGGGCTGGACATGTTCAAGTCAGTGGGTCCAGATGCTCTGCACCCCAGGGTGTTGAGGGAGCTAGCTAAGGTTATTGTAGGGCCCTTGGCACGGCTTTACAAGCACTCGTGGTACTCAGGCCAGGTGCCAGATGACTGGAAGATAGCTAACGTGGTCCCCATCTTCAAAAAAGGGAAGAGAGGACCCGGGCAACTATAGGCCGGTCAGTCTTACCTCAATCCTAGGGAAACTCTTTGAGAAGATCCTCAAGGAGCAAATCTGTGATGGGCCGGCTTCAG
>NW_017728947.1:80468006-80475430 GCF_001723895.1 Crocodylus porosus
TCCTAGGGAAGTGGTGCTGACTCCTACCCTGGGGGTCTTTAAGAAGAGGCTTGATGCCTACCTGGCTGGACTCATTTGAGTCCAGTTTTTCCCCCGTTTTGGAGAGCTTTGGCAATTTGGGCCGTCCCTGCTACCTGCAGCATGGAGCTGGATCCAGACTTCATGCTGGTAAGTAGAAGCTGGGGAAAGGGAGAGAAGAGGGGGGACCCCCGCTGGACTCCATCCCCTGCCTACTCCCTCAGACCCGCTGAGCACTCCCCCAACCCCTGCCCACTCCATGGCTGCCCTTCCTGCACCAGCTCCTGGTTGTTTAAATTTTTTTTTTTTTTTTAAAAAGCTCCTACTCACAGTTGTTTTTAAAAAAAGCTGTATGGGGGGCTCTGCCACAAGCCCCCTCCATGGCTGCCAACCTCCTGCCCAGCTGCCTTGCCCGCCCACTGTCCTAGCCCCCAAAAAACAAGCAGAAAAACAGAAATTCTCAGGCTCTATGGTTGCTGCAGCAGTCTCAGCACTTCTGGGGGCTTGTGAAAGAGCCCCCCCACCCCACAAAGGGCAGCGGGGATTACCCCCTGCCTGGCAGCAGCCAATAAGTGAGGGCTCCCCCACAAGCAGCTGGAAGCTGGGGCCTGTGTGATTCAGCTGATTTGGCAGCAGCTAAATCTCCAAATTAGATTCAGCTGATTCTATTCAGGACAGCAATTCAAATCAATGAATCAAATCACTGTCCCCTCCCCACCCCAATAATCAGCCAAATCCGAAGCAACTAGTATTCACTTTGCACAGGTCTAGTTTGTACCCTTCCCCATTCCCTGTTTTCTTCTCCTTCTCTCCTCCACAGCTTGCCTTGTTTTTAGAAGTGCATTGATACATGAGTCCAATATTGGACTGGCACAGATACAGAAAGTTTTCTTTATATTGGAAGTCAGCCTGATCAGCCAATAATATGTCCAATAAATGACCGTATGCACGTGCAGCCAAAGCACATAGGCAGTGAGGAGCAGAGCCAGCAGTATGGAGAGCTGCCAGCAGCTGGTAAGTCTGGTGTGGTGGAAGGGGGAAGAAGAGGGAGGAGGGCATGGGGGCACTGATCAAGGCCCCTGCAGCAAGGAAAGATGTGGGGTTGGGGCTGCCCAGCTGGGGCTGGGGCCAGGGTGCAGCTCATTTTGGTGGAGGTGTGCACAGGAAGGGAGGGGCAGCTCCTACCACTGCACATGGCTCTTCTGGTACTAATTTGGCAACTTCAGCCACTGCTCCAGGTGGGCATTGGGCGGGGGGGGGGGGCATGTGCCCCCATATCTGCACAGGGCAGGGCAGGAGCAGGGCTGAGGGACATGCCTCCTCTCCCCCACATGCCCTCCCAGACAAGTGGCAGGAGCAGCAGTGGAAGCCACCAGATGAGCAGACAAGCCACATATAGCAGTGGGAGCCTGCCCCAGCCCACAGAGGCAGCCCGACTTACAAATCCAGGGGCTGCACCCCCCACCACTGAGATGAGCAGGCTGCAGCTCTGTCCTGCAGCCCTCCCCACCCCAGCTGGTCAGTGCCTGCTCCATTCCCTCCCTCACTGCAGGGGCCTTGATCTGCCCCCCACTCTCTACCACACCAGACGTACTAGCTGGATGCAGCTCTTCAAGTTGAAGAGCTGCATACCCAAAATCGGATCAGTTGATATGCCTCCTTAAAAAACAAAAACAAAATTGGCTGTCCCCAAAATCTCTAAATCAGTGCACCCCTACTTGTGGTCTTCCTTTTCAGGGAAGAATGAGCAGGACACAACCCAAAACCTCCATCCCAGGAGTTCCAATTCCTAGGATATGATCCATGCCCTATTTCAGACCGATTCCTGCTAAACCCTTGGCATAACACATGTTCAATTAAGCTTATTATACACCAGGTCAGAAAATGGAATATTTCTGCAAATCAAAAATGATAAGACCTACAAGTGATGAGCAATTTATGATAAAAATTCTTGGCTTACCAAACAGAAAAAAAAATATATATATATTTTTTACCTTCAAGGGAAAACTTTATTTCTTGAGTAGGTGCATAAAGCTTCCCTTTAAAAGAAGGTGCAGCAGATATTTTGAATCTGCATACAGCTAACACATGAAACATTCATCATCTGCTGTATATCAACTTGTATTATGTTTGAAGCAAAACACATCATTAAGATAAATGGTGTTTACAGAGAATCTGTTTACAAAAGATATCTGTAGTTACAACTCTTGCTCAAATCTAGCGATGAATGCAGTGCTTAGGATCATGAAAATTCACCTTCATAATAAAAGAAACAGTAAGCACTACTAAATTGTTAGTGTATTACAAGCAATGAATACTCTACAACAAACCAAAAAACTTACTGTTTTGAGTTCCACAAGGACTTGGTCATCCACTCCTTCATCCAGAAAAACTTCTCTGACATCATTGATGACATCTTCAATTACAGACCTATACAGTTTAGGCTTTAAAAAAAAAAAAAGGGGGGGGGGTGGTACTTGTTTAGTGAAAAAAGGAAGAGTCTAGTATTAAAACAATGGGACAGATTTTCATTTAAAAACAAAAAAACCACACCCTCTGACACAATGTTTTCTAGAAAGCAAAATGTGCTACTGAGTACCTAGAATATAATACTAGAAAAGAAAGAGATAAATCAAAGAGCAATAAGTTAGGGAATACCCAAATTTTTCCATTTCAAATACAGAAGGGGCTTCAGGTTTCTATTTTTGCAATTCATTTTTATTATAAACACACACAGTGTATGTTTAACATAATGAGATTTATAAAATTATTAGAAAAGTTAAATGGATATTTTTATGACATGTTTACCACTTCATAGTTCCATGTCAATTAAGTCAGCCAGCCATAAGTAATACATGCTGATTAATCCTACTTAAAATCACATAAATAAGATTTAATTTCTATGCATTAATTAAACTAACATTACATATTACAATAAAAGCTTGATAGGTCTGAGCTATATATTGTACAGACCTCTTCTCCAAGCCCACTGTCTTTAATGGAATTTTGCATGGATTCAAGTAACCGCTCTAAGCTAAGCTTGGGGCTGACTTGGAGGCTTCAGCATAACAATACTAGTGCATATTACTAAGTTTTATCAAAGAAAAAAAAAAAAGTGCTCAGAACTCAGGAAATAGGACGCACAGTCTGACTTCTCTAGATCCCCAGTTCAAATTCAGCTAGGACAGCTGTTACTCAGTCATCTCTGCCTTCAGTGACCTGTGTTAAATGAACAGTTGATCATAGTATATTTCCTGGCAGATGGTGCAAAAAGTCATCCCAACAAATACCCTTCCTGGTAGTCCCATCAGAAAGGTCAAAACCCGAGAGGCAGTGGAGCTCTTTGCTCCTTCATGTTATCAGGGGTTCAAGGTTGATGCATAGTGGTAGAGTTATATAACAGGCACCATACTATTATTGTATCAACTATACTTACGTAGATGAAGACAAGGTACTAGACTCTGGGGATTACAAACCTTTAAGGAATGCTAAATATACTTAAAATAAGTGAAGTTATTTTAGGTTTAGGTACTTTTGTTTTTTGCAACAACATAGGACACATGGGTGCAGTACTTCAAGAATGATGTTGATAAGACTCTAGAGGGTCTAGAAGAGGGCCACTCATATGGTCAGGGGCTTACAGGATAAGCCCTGTAAGGAGACTAAGGGGCCTGAACCTCTTCAGCCTCCACAAGAAGAGGCTGAGAGGTGATCTTGTGGCCACCTACAAATTCATTAGGGGGGCACAGCAAGGGATCAGAGATGTTCTGTTCACCAGGGCACCTTCAGGGGTAATGAGGAACAATGGTCACAAAATGACATAGAACTGATTTAGGCTGGATATCAGGAAAAAAAAAAATTCTTCTCGGCGAGGGTGGCCAAAGTTTGGAATGGGCTTCCAAGGGAGGTGGTGCTTTCCCTTACTTTGGGGGTCTTTAAGAGAAGGCTGGATAGGCATCTGGCTGGGGTCATCTGACCCCAGCACTCTTTCCTGCCTAGGCAGGGGGTCGGACTTAATGATCTGTTCAGGTCCCTTCCAACCCTAGCATCTATGAATCTATGAAAAAGGACTTCCAGAGAGGGGACCATTAGTAACCAACTCTTTTCCCTACATCCTGAATTACTGAAGTGTCTTCTTAAGAAGAGATCCTAGTTGACCAGTATTAAGTTATTAAAATTCTAACAGTGGCACTCAACCTTTTCAGAATTAAGGCACCATTTGCAAAATGCCAACTCCTATATTTCACTCAGTTCTGTACCACAGAAGACTTGCTGCTGTTTTTCTATTGCAAAGAACTCAGAAAGACCACAACAGGTCAGAATATTTGGATATTATAAATTCCTATTATTTGAAATCTGTGGTTTTATCTTGTGAATCATGTTTGCACAACTAACAGTAATAATGTTATGTGATCTCACATCACCCTTGAAAAGATATCATGGCACCCTGGCTGAGAGCCACTGTTCTTAAAAAAAAAAAAAAACACAACACAAGAACAAAGGTTCCTGTGTAAAACAAATACACTGAATTGTAAGCTGAAAGCTAACAAGCTACATAGTATATACATATAAACTAGTTCCAGAGCAAAGGAGCCATTGATATTTTTATTTCATAACTGAGGATGTAGTAATTTAAAACAAACCAAAAATACTACCCTGTTTGGGTCTGGTCACTAAAGGTATGTGGCAACATGGGACTACCCACATGCCTCAAGTTAAATGTGTGCATAATCATTTGCAGGACTGGGGTCCAAGTTGTCCAATTTAAAATGAACAGCTAGTCTTATCAAAGAATGCAAGTTCTTCAGAAATTAGTTAAAATATTAGGTGTATTAATTACATCATTACAGAAGTTGCATATTAACACCACTGCTCTATCATGTTCAATCCATTTATGATAAGAAGTTTTTTGTTTCTTTTTGAAGAGTCAGCTATTATTTTTCCCTTCTGTATTAATCACAAGCTGCCTAGTACATGTGTTCTTCAATATGCAGGTTATTCAGAAAGAATGGTATGGGCTGTTTATGTTGTACATAAGGGGAAAGCCACTATTCCCTTTAACTGTCCTCTCCAAAGGCAGCAATGATTTGTTGAATAGTTGTGGGAGAAATTAAAACAAATCACAAGATGCTGTTTTCCAATACTATTTAGCCTATGCAAATCCAAAGAACGGGATATAAAGAATAACTTCAATATATAATCTTTACAGAGAAGCATAGCAGGCAAGCTTAATTTGTGTCCCTCACTGCATGTAAAAATTAGCAAGTATAATACTTATATGTTATTCAAACTTCAGTTTAGGCGTACTAAGCCCACAGATTTAAGCAATATAAAAACATTCCTTCCATATACCGCTTGCTCACTTTGAAGCCAATTTTGAGAGGAGTATCACTGAACAGACCTGAACCAGGTTTTGCTATTTGACTATGAAAATTCAGTAGAAAGAGTTCCAGTCAAAAAGTAATGGAAATGTAAACTTATGGAATCAGTTCCCTCCCCACACAGTTCTTCCCCTCTCCATTTCAAATATCATCAGTAAAGACTATCTGTCCCTCTCTCTCCTCTTCTTTGCATGTACATTAAGCTTAATTCTAGCTATTAAGTACACTGAACTGCCCAAGCTGACTAGTATGTATAAAACTGGTTATAAAGGACCAAATGACTGCAAACCCTTTTTTCCTCTGAATTTAACACTTTTTTCCCCCCAAGGCTTTTTTGCATGGCAGTTTGCCAAAGCTACCAGCCACACCAGTGCAGTTCCATTATTACTACTGCTACAGGAATAATTACACATTACCTTCTAGATTGTGAAGTCACACACCCACTTCAGGGAAATCAAAGACAATAAAGAAAAACTCTACAGAAATTTACAAGACGCCAGTTAAAATTATCACGGTTTCACCCATTCTGAATGAATAAAGTACTTTGCCTTATGAAGAGCTTAGGTTCATTACTGATGTACCCTTTACAAGTGAATGTATCACAGCCAAATTAGATCTGCAGGTGTTTGGCAAGCCCTGTTCCAAGCACTGAATAGAGCTTGTCTGTCTTGATCTAATGAGACTTACAATTTTCTTATTTCCTTATTTGTGCATGGTTATATAACCACATATTTATACAAAACGTTTGTTAACTAGTGCTCCCCCTGCTGAGCATAGAAAAAACTGACCCTCTCTCTCTCCCTCTGCACTTGCACCATATTCAAATGAATTGCTGTACTATATGAGCTCAAATATTTCAGAATCCAAAGAATGCACACCAAGTCATTTCAAGTACTGCAACCCATTTTGAGATTATGTTTCTTAAATTCCTTTGTTTTAGAAGGATACCCCCCCCAAAAAGCCTGTATGCAGCTACTCTTATAAACAACCCCTCAGATTCCTGTAACTGAAAAAATACATTGTTGTATTGATTTTGTACATCTGACTGCAAGTCAACTAGTTTTCAAGCTATCCTACCTCCTTTAAAATGAACTGGCTATAATAACAACTTACTACAGAATCCTTGCTTATTCATGCAAGCCAAAAATGAAAATGCATCACTTTGGCTCATAATGAGCAATAAAACTGACTGATGACGATTTAATGACACTAAAGCATTAAGAGGTTTTTTTGAAGTAATTTAGAATAAAAGTCTGGCTTACGAACTGGCTATATTCTTTAACTTGGTTTTGTTCACCTTATTATTATTAGGTTAAAATGTGCAGGCCTATTACCAGATACAGATCTGCACTCTAAATGACAACATTACTGACTGAATAACCATCACCAACAAGCCACCTCTCAGCTGAAAACAAAACCGAACCATTCACCTCCCGCCAGCCGGCAGGGTGACCTGAATCACACACTGCAGAGTTTTATTTTCTAACAAGACTTTTCTCAGGATAGACCTGTACCAAGAGATGAAGACAGCTGCCCAGCTTTGCACAGAAGAGAAATCAAGTGTTATTGGGGCTTTGCAACAGAGGTATTTGCAAATCCTTCACAACAAAGGCCTTTTCTCCTAGATCTTTACAAACTTGCTCTACAACAGAAGAGAAAATACAGGCATACCATCTTCATGTTTGTTTTTCTTATTTATTCATGGGATCCTACTCTGTACTCAAGATTTAGCTGATATTTTATACCCGGCCTGAATGCATTTACTGGATTGATCATCTTCTCAGATTACTGGGGGGCCGGGAGAAAGAAATAAATATAGCACCAAAAAACAGCTTTACCATTCTAGAAACACCAATGCCCTAAAGAGCTAACCCGCTCCAAACAATCCAGGTCTCCCTCCTTTCCCCGCCTCCAGAGCTGCTGCTGCTACGGGCAGAGCACGAAATGTTGCTATCATGGAAGACAGAAGAGCTGGGAAAGGAGTCTCAAGCGCTTCGCCTTTTCCCAGTCAGCAATCAGATACCT
>NW_017728947.1:80476131-80515368 GCF_001723895.1 Crocodylus porosus
GCGGGGGCGCGGGAGGGGGGCAGCTCTCGCGAGAGTCGGCGCGGGAGTACGGCCCCCGCGTGGTCACGTGCGAGGGAGGGGAGCGGGCGACGCGGCCGCCATGATACCTGGAGTGGCGGAAGTGCGCTGTTTGGGGTGTCTCGGTAGATATGTCTGCTGAGGGCGGTGAGGCTGGCGCGCGTGGCTGGTGACGCGCCTGGTCGCGTCAGCGCGGCGGCGACTTGGCGTTCCACGAGGGCGTCGGGCAGCGTAGCGACCAGCTGTATTGAGCCTGGTTGTGGCTCACCCCGTGGCCCTTTGACCCCGTGCACGCTTGCCAGCTGCAAGGGACGCTGCCTTGGCCCGGCTGCATGTTGGGTGGCCAGCTCTGACTCAAGACATTCCGGGAGGTTTTTTTAGTTTCCCAACATGATGTAATGTCACTCATTGTACTGTTCGACCTGTTCACAATCTGCCTCCTGGATTGCTTTCAGTAGTCACCTGGCCGATTCCCTCAGGCTCCAGCCCAATCCGGCAGGGTTGGCAACCCCCACTGCGGAGGAACTGCACTGTTACATACATGCGGTCCTGGGGTGCCTGTCAGTAGGTCCCGGACCTGCAGCAGGGAAGCAGGGGAAGAGGCTCCCCACTGGAGGCCAGCAGGGCCCTGGCAGAGGGAGGAGCCCGACAGCTAGGGGTGACTTGGGAGGGGTTCACAGAATTACACAGGAAAGAAAATCAGTGGGGAGTCATTACTGACTCTCACAAGACAAGAACAAGGGAGCACAACCTGAAGCTGGCAGGTAGAGCCCTGGTCAAGGTGATCGTACATCCCCTTTTTGCCAGGACAGTCCCTTATTTGAGCCCTATCCCAAATGTCCCCACTTTTTTTTTTATTTGGCTATTTATCCCATTTTCTTTTGCCAGCTGATGTATTGCATTTTTCATATGGCGTTACATAAAGAAATGTAATTGCATTTTTTTTCCATACCTCCATTTCACAATAACATCCCAACATTTTACCACTTGGTTTGATTTACAATAGGTGGTAGTGGCACATGGCGGGGACTCTGGAATCTACCTACCCACATGAAGTGCACATGGGATGCATGGTCAGCTACAACACGTGAGGTTACAGAAGTAATCAGTAGTGTTTGCTATAAAATGTCACAAACATGCCTGTTGCTGTAAGGAAGACCTACAAAATCAGCCAAGCTGTATGACATACTTGTGGAGAAAGCAATCTGGGCTCATGGTAGAGGTGATATATTTTATTAGACCAACAAGATTTTTGCAAAAAAAATTATTTAATTGCAAGACTTCAGGCAGCAGCTGTGACATTACTCAGCACCTTCAAACAAAAAAACACAGGGGCCGAAAGTACTAAATGTGCAACTCCAAGCATTTCAGATTTTTTTTTTTTTTGTTAAGCAAAACAAAAAATTTGATTGGCGTTTTGTTAATCACATTTTTGCTAGTGAAGGACTATTTGCTTACCACGGTACGTCATGGACACCATTTCGGGCCAAGTGACTACATCATTTTAAGAAACTCTACCAACCTAAGTTTTCATTTGCTCACACAAAATCCAAGGCAATAATTTGCAATGTATTAGCTCTTTTGTCAACAGAAGAAGTGCATTGTGATTTGGAGAAGTGCTCATTTATTATGCTTAATGTGGATGCATTGAACAAAAAAGGGAGCAAAAGCTGTTTCTTGTTCTTGTATTCTTTTTTCTTCCAATTAGGGGAGTCAACACAAAAATTACTGAGTTTTCTTTTCTACTGGGCGAAACATCTGATGTGCAGTGTGCATTTCTCTAGCAAGTGATTAAGAAGTACCCTGTTAGTGCGAAGCTCATTGGAATTCATGCAGACAATACCAACACTAACTTTGGTGGTGCCAGATGTCCTGAAAAAAGCAATCTGTGGCAAAAACTCCAAGCCAGACTAAGAGTTGAAGAGCTGAAAGACTTCTGCCAATTTGTCAGTGTTGAGTATTTTAAATTACTACAGCACAGCAGCACACAATTCTTGTCACTGAAACCAGTGTTGGATAGAATTCTGTTGATTTTCAATGGGGTTAAAGCATGTTTCCTTTCTCAAGAGAAGTGCCTGACACTGTTAAAAGAATGTCGTACCCGTAATGGGTCGAGCGGATGAGTTAGTTAAAGTAGACACGCAGATCTTTGAGGCAAGCTGTGTTTTATTTAAGAGAAAAAGAAGTAGAGTATACTCACAAAATCCAATATAGCATGTTCAAGCCTTGTTACCTCTTATGCGCAATTTTTAAAGATACCCCTAAAGATGATGCCTGGAGCAGATCAGCTAAGCTGCTGGTCCCGCAAAGCTCTTAAGTCATCTGTTCCCCCAGCAGTACACTTCTATGAGAACCCAAAGATCAGCACATTTTGCTCATATTTTGTCTCAAATTTATTTGCATACGAGCGGAATTTAGAACCAAATTTGGATTAATCCTTACTGTGATTGGCTAAGTGGCTATCCTACTTGCAGTTAACAGACCTTGCATACTTTGTGCAACCTAGTTCATATTGTATCCTCTTGAGGTTACACGTTAGATGGGTTGCACTGATTATTTGTTTTGGTGGGCTGAGTTGCTCACCTTTTGATACAGTTTTGCAGTTTGCCAGCGCAGTTGCTTTATTACCTTGACAATGTTGTGAAACCACGTTTCCCTGTTTCAGCAGTCCCGTAGCAACCGTACAGTCAGAACACTTGGGTTTCTCTTTTGTCAACTTCATGTCTGGTTTCTGTACTGTGAGCAAAACTGAGGATATGGGTACCACAAAGAAGTCTTCAACGACCTTAGCACTAAATTGTAGCTTGCCTTTGCCAGTAAACAAACAGCCATGTTTCAGAAGAACGTAGAGGCAATTGAGAAAAATGATGTGTTGGTGACAGAAGTTGCTCTGCAGATACATTCCCTGTGGGATAATTTAGCGGAGAGGCTTGGACAACAATTTGTCACAACAAAAGCAAAGAACCTACTGCAGTCTCTTGTAGACTGTCGGCAAATGAAGGAACAAGAATTTTACAACACAGAATTGTACAATGCCTGTCTTACTTGGAGCACTGGAAACCTGCCTTTGAGCGTGCAAAAAAGCTTGTGTGGGCCCTGTTGAGCAATATGCCAGTGTGGGATGAAATAGAAGACAGCTTCGCTATGTGCCACACTAGAATTCCGACCTTATGTATGTTGGATTAAAATTGCCTTTTTAAGTGGGCCAATGCAAAATCAATCATCTCGTCATCTTTCTGATTGCAACCAGATTGCTGAAAGGTGGCTATGCATTTTTCAAGGGATGGACAGCAGGGCAGTACAATATGCAGATCTAGCTAAGGCTGTGGAATTCATGTTATGTTTCCTGGGCACAACTGCCCCTGTTAAGCATGTGTTTTCTATTATCAACAATGTGTGGTCTCCTGAAAAATCACATCTACAAGTCTCCACCATGAAGGCTATGTGAGTTAATTTTGATCTGGATTGTACTGTGTTCTGTGACAAGCTGCTGAAAGACAAGCAGGCCCTCTAAAAGATAGCATCATCAGAGAAATAAAGCTGGCAACAAGCAACTTCACACCCTGAAGGACAGCAAGACAAGGAAAACATCAGTAATCACCTTATTGTAAGTACATACTTTGACTGTTTATGCTGTTTGTATGGGGGAAGCTACTGTATTCGTTAACTTATGAAAACAAACCCATTTAGTCTCTTTGAATTCATATTAAGAGCGTTTCACTATATTGTGTATTTTTCTTATATGTTTTTGCATATGTAACTGAACTCCCCTGAACACTAGTAAAATCTTATCCAGGTGTTCTGGTTTCAGCATGGGGAAGTATAGTTATGCAAGTCATAGTCATGGAGAAGTAGGGGTGGAAGGGTCCTCCAGAGGTCATCTACTTCAACTGCTCTGCCTGAGGCAGGATCATGGTTTTTCATCCCATCCCATACAAGCCATCACTGAAACTCTATATAAAGCTGCTTTCAGCCCTGACACAACATAGACCTAGCACTCTAACCTGCCACACATAAAACAGTTGAAGCATTGTAGCTACTGTCCTGCTTCTATGAAATATTATCAATATACACTCAAGATGTCCCAGGTAGGGGGCCATACCCCAACTTTGGAGGAAGGCAAAAATCCCCACAGTTCATACTAATCCCAAGTACAGTGATTTAGTCTGACCCTGAATGGAGGGGGAAGACCTCCCTATCCAGCAACCTCTGGTTTTGCTCCCAGCAGAAGCATTGGCAAATCCCTGTCAAAGTCCCCAGCCTTGGCTGCAAGGTTCCCTCTAAGGTGCGCACATGCACAGCAGTGTACAACGAAAAGGCTGTGCACCAGAAGATGCTGGGGCAGGAGCCTGGCGCAGGCTCCGCCAGCTCCGGAGAAGTGCTTCGTTTCCTGGCATCAGGACTGGAGAGTGGAGCACTTCGCTGGAGCCAGCGGAGCCTGCGCCAGCCCCCTGCCCCAGCCTCCATTCCAGCCTTGCCTCACCTCGGGGAGGAGCCTCTGCCTGCCCCGAGTGCAGTTCTGCCAGCTCCAAGACACTGCGGGACATGCCCTCCGAACCCTGTGGGGGAGTGGAGCAGTGTCCTGGAGCCAGCGGAGTGTCACTCAGGGCAGGCAGCGGCTCCTCCCCGAGGTGAGGCAAGGCAGGGATGGAGGCTGGCGTGGGGGCTGACTCTGGGGAAGTGCTTCACTCCCTGGCCCTGATGCCAGGGAGCGAAGCACTTCCCCGGAGCCGGCAGAACCCATGCCAGCTCCCGGCTCTGGCCCCCGCCTCCAGCCCCCAGCTCCTGCCTCTGGCCCCCAACCCCAGCCCCCTTTGATAAGTGTCCCATGACAGACCAAGGTGGCATACTCAAGGACCGCTACTCCTTAGAGGGAACATCACTTCACTGGAGCCAACACCCAATGCCTTGGGGAAGACGAAACCCAGAAGCTTGAGAAATACCCATGGTAGAAAACAGGTATATAGCTACACCTAGATCATTCCTGACCAGTGGCTGTACCACCTCCTTGTGAACACTTTCAGTGATGGGGAGTCCACAACTTCCCTATGCTGTCTATTCGACTGCCTCAGTATTCTAACAGTGAAGACATTTTTCTGGCTATCCAATCTAAACTTACTTTGCCACAATTTCAAGCCATTGGCCCACATCCTTCTCTCTGTAGCAAGACAGAAAAGATGATTTCCTTCTTCTTTATAGCAGCCCTTCAAGTATTTGAAAACTGCTAAGTTTAGAATGAACACAAGGAAGCTCTTTTCCAAACAGTGTGTTGTTTAGCCATGGAGCTTGTGGCCACCAGATGCTATGGAAGTTTCAGTTTAGCTAGATTCAAAAACAGTTGGATAAATTCTGGAGGAAAGGGACAGCAGTAGCTACTGAGCACTGGAGTAAGGAGCACAGCCCCTGAATCAGAATTTCCTAGCGCTGAAATCCTGGAAGCTGCAAGTGAGAGAGGAAGTTTGGAAGGGGGGGGAACCATACCCTGTTTCCCCTCCCTTTCAGAATCCACTGTGGACACAGGAGACTGGGCAAGATGACAGGGGTGGGCAAAATACAGCCTGCAGGCTGGATCTGGCTTACCAATTGATTGGATCTGGTCTGCAGGCAGGTGCCAACCAATTAATTGTAAACCGGCCCATGTGTCAGCCCTGGTGATGATCTGCCTGGGGCCAAGCTCCTCCCACTTCTGCCCTGGGCAGCGTGTGCTGCATTCCCATCCACGCCTGCCAATGGTCCTGGCCCCAGCCGTCATGCACAGCTTCCTGGCGGGGCTGCTTCTGGTGCGGCTGCAACTGCCCAGGTACTGCTTGGCCTTCCCCCACCTCCAGCAGCTCCTCCTTCTCCTCCTGCCCATGCTGCACCACTCTGGGCAGCAGGTAGTGCAGGAAAACAACAACAGCCACAGGGACGTGAGCTGGGCACCACACACCCAGCCAGGCCAGGGGTAAGTTGCACCTGTGGGTGGCCAAGTGAGCGGAAGGTAGCTGGGACCTGGAGCTGGCCCCTGGAACCTAGCATGCAGGAAGCCCCCCACACCCACATGCACCCCCGTTGCCTCTGTCTCCCACACACACACCCCTCCACCACACACACAATATACAAGAGTTAGACTTTATTTTGAGCTATTATGCAATTGCTTCCATATACAGTACTCAAAAACACATACATCAGGTCAAAAATTATTTTTTTAAATAAAATATGTTCTAGTAGATGTTTGACTTTTTAGTATATGATTTGATTTTTTTATCTGTAATTTGTTAAAATGATATTTTCTGAAAGATTTTACATGTGTGGCCCTCAGCAGCTTGGAAAAACTCGTTAAGTGGCCTGCCAGATAAAGCGGTTGTCCATCCCTGACCTATTGTCTGACCCATAAATGGTAATTCTTATGTTCTTATTAGTGACATGGGGCTGAAAAGCACCTTCCCAAAGTCTGTGTTAGAGAATAGTAATAGCTGTATGTAAACAGGGCAGCCACAGGGAGGAGGAACACAAGGTGCAGGGAGACACCAAGGCTGGCAGAAGCCATGATGGATCTTGCTAAAATGGATGCAAACAAGGGTCCCTGGCCTTATTCTGTTAGCTCCTGATTCCCAGTACTCTGTCCATCACACTATCCTGCCTCTCCCTGACTAGGGAGATGGCCAGGTAGATGGATAAG
Organism: Crocodylus porosus; assembly: GCF_001723895.1. Classification (NCBI taxonomy): domain Eukaryota; kingdom Metazoa; phylum Chordata; order Crocodylia; family Crocodylidae; genus Crocodylus; species Crocodylus porosus. Next base: position 80,482,811 of record NW_017728947.1, read on the forward strand.
ACAGGTACATGTACACACATACCTGCACATACATATCCACTGGGATAATGTTAGGGCTTTAGGATATCCTGAGACAAAGGCCAAACACTACAGTTTGGTGGGGTAAAGGGAATTTCTTCCAAATCCAGCCCTGTGCAGTAGCAAGTAATGAGTTCTCAAGAAGAGCACAAGATATGATAAATGACTCCTATCCTCAGGTAGGTTCGGAGAGGCATGGTTTGCCAGCCAGAAGGCATATGTAGCTCCCAAAGCCAGCACACACATTGTAGCTAGTACCATGACGTTTATAGGCAACCCGTGTTCTTCATGAGGTGAACAGCTGCATGTAGTTGCTTCTCTCTGAGCCATTGTGATCTACACAAATAGAATTGTGCCAGTGTTGGAAATGCAATGTGTGCTGCTCTGCCTCTCCTGCCTATTAAACAGCTTCATCTTTGAAAGGAAGGATTTTGCACAAAGTGGGAGGAAGTTGTTGTCTTGGGGTTTCATACTAGTTTCATAGTAGTTTGGGGTCAGAAGGGACCTGAACGGATCACCTAGTCTGACCCCCAGACTAGATGGGTTGCTTTGCTCTTCTATAGTACCTTTCATTGTTGGATTCAAAGTTCTTTACCGATGTTCATTTATTTTACCTTACAACAGGTCTTTGAAGAAGGTGTTGTGCCCATTTTACGAAAATGAAAATGGAGTTACAAGGATTAAGAAGATAATTTTCAAGTGTCCATTAATTTGGGGTACTACTCTTGAGACATTAGTCCTTAGAGCTTCAGAGGTGCCAAGTACCTGAAGTACGGCAGTGAAAAAGAAACAAACAATTTTGACTTGTGGTCTAAAGTCTCTCCCTTTTAAGTGATAATCTCCAACTTTTTTTTAACCTTTCTTAAAGCTGGAGTTTTTTTTCCAGTTCTTCCAACAGTTTCATTTTCAGCTCTTTTTCTGTCCTGTTAGACTGGAGAATTGGTAATAAATGCACATCCATAAAAACTAATAGCAACCACATTATCAGATTGCACTGACTTAAGAACATCATCATTCCATGTGAACACCACTGATTATACAGTGAAGGAGACAGCAGTTCATATAGTTTTGAGGAACTTCAGTATACAATCTCTTCACTCTGTAAACCACTGGTAGATATTAGAAAATAGCTAATGTCGTTACTGTTCTGTAGGGTTTGTCCAGTCAACAAACATGGTTTGACGTTGTTCATAGATACGCTAGCATAAAAAGCAACTATAGACTTGCAGTGCCAAAGTAAAAAATAGATTACACCAGTAAGACATACCCCATTTATGTTGTAATTAGCATGTTAATTGCAACATAAATGTAACGTGTGGAGAGGGCCCTGGTCATGTATGCTGGTATGGCACATCTGTCCTGGGCTTTTGCCCTGACAAAAAAGACCCAGTATAGATAGGTTTTAGGGGGTTGGTTTTTTTAATAATTAGGTTCTAAACAGGACCTAAAGGAGCTTAATTAGAAATATTGCCAACCCAACTACTACTACTTCTCCCATAGTCCTCACAGGTTCCCCTGAGAATTTAATCTAGTCTCTCTACTTTCCCTCATTACAGCAAACAGGATTGCATTTGGCTTTTAATATGTTCTAATGAATGATTTTACAACTGTCCGTAGAAACGAGGGGGAAAAAAACAAACCCATGGGTTCCAATTCAATATTTTTTTTCTTTTGGTTACCACAGATGGAATTTAATAATGAACTCATGCTTTGCAACAGTTTTCTTGGTACAACTAGCACTAAAAAAATTAGAACAGTTACTGACTGTTAATAAAGGGTTATGTACAGACATGTAATTTCAAACAGTAATTCTCAGAAACTGTGAACGTGCTTCAGTTAAAGGTGAAAAAAACTGTAGTCTTGGTGAAAGTGCCCATGTAACAATGGCCCACCTTATATGGTTTATCAGCCAAAATTGACAGTCAGTAAATTTGTGTTTCTATTGCCTTCAGCACTAAGCTTCTCTTGACAAACTATATCATATTTCCTGAATGCATAAAAATTGGAACACAATTAAAAATGGAATTCCTGATCAGCTATTTGAAGCAGTCTCTATTTTCTATATAAATTTGCTCTCAGGCCTAGTCTACAGTAAGGGGTAAACTGTAGGATGGAACGTTAGCTCGTATGTGCCAATACATTTGAAGAAGCTGATGTAGACAAGACAAGCACCTTTAATGCGTACTATACCGAGCAACTTAAATCCTAGGCTTCCACTAGGCTTTCAAAATATATTAAGAAGACACAACACCTTAAATCCTAGTCTGGATAGGACGTGAAGGGGCACTGGCTGTGTGGTCATCTTTGTGTATGAGTAGGCCTATTGCCTTCATTGAACCTGAACAAAGCACAGAGAATGTTAGTGTTGGAACCTGAAATCCTTACTCTGCCTGAGTGAGGGCCAAGGAAAAATAAAGCAGGAATCACTGGTTGTTCTGCTTGAGTACTGACAAAAGCTGTTTGCACTAAGAGCACTTTTGTAAACATTGACAAATCTGTTAAAAATAGAGTACTGATTGCTCATGGACTGGTCTGGACATGCAAATAGGAATACTAGCATACAATACAAGAAACTTATTCCTAATGAGGACCAGACTAAACTGGCAAAGCTGCTTTCTGTTCCAGTACAAGATGACCCCTCTCCCTCTGTTGAACCAAAATAAACTATTCTTTTAAATGTAGTTTTGTCAGTCCAAACCGCATCAACAAGCAGGACTCCATGTTATTCCCTCCAGCAAAGCTCAGATCTGGCATAGCAACCCTACCTATGACCACTTGCTTTTCTATAACTTAGGAAATCGCATCTCTTGGAATAGTAAAAAGTTCAGTTATGCTCCAAAGTCCAGAATAGTCTTTGGCCAGCCCTATGCTTCCTTACAACCTGGGACTCGCACGTCTTTTGGCTCCTTTCCTTCTCGGGCTTTCATTTCAGCTAGAGGAAGCCAAAACCCAGCCTCCACTATAGGTTTCAGCTAGGGTGGTCACTGATGCAAACCCAGAATACAGACATCCCCTTGGCCAATCAGCAGTGAGGGGTGGGGCCACCACAAAAAAGCCGCCTCTCTCCCTGGCTGCGAATCCTGTCCTGGCTGTGCACCACTCTAGCTCTAGGCACAGCCAATAAAATCATGAAGACAAGTGATTGACATGAGTTTCCACTAATGAACTGAAAAACAGGACTTTTTGCAGTCCAGTCCTCATTGAGAAACAGACAGGGGACAGCGTTTAAAAATAGGATGGTCCAGTATGAAACAGGATCTGTGGCTACCCAGTTTCAGCCCAGAAACCCTCATACTATGCAGCTGAGGACAAATCCTTCCTAATCTTCAGTGTTTCCCTGAGCTGCTGCTTATTGAATTTTTTACATTTTTTTCTCTCCACCTGTCCCCTATTCTGCCTCAGCTTCAGTTTTGTATAGCAGCTGCCTCTAATAGTCTGCTTAGTCACAGCTGGGCAAGGTAATGAGGTTACCTCTATCATCAACCTTTTCCTGGCTGCTGTTTTGTGGGGCACATATATCTCATTGCAGGTTTATGCCAGAGTAACTTTGTTGGCCAAGGATTATCACTTCCTTATAGCATATATCATTGAATACATTCTTGTACATTCATCTCTATTTGAAGAGGAATCAATTGCCCTACCATTAAAATCCAACCCCAACCTGCCATTATGTTTATAATAAATAAGGGTAGCACTGCTTTTGGGACCAGCAACCATCTTTTCATTGTAAGTGGATTGTGTATGGATGTAGCGTCTGGTGCAACGGGTCTAGGTGATTCCACATGGTAAATGAATAATCATTCTAATAAAAAGCAGGTGATTTCTGTAGACTTGGAAAAACACCACAAGTCTGATGGGAATGGAGCTTATCTGCCAGTGTTTGCTCTACCCTAGGGACTGAAAGAATATCCTCAAGCAGCACCAGCAACAACTTCTTGGCAGCATGTTCCTGCAATTTTAGCCATTTCTGTGCTGTTTAAGTGACAGAAGATTAATCACACAGCCTCCAACTGTTCTGAATCACAACTCCTCCACTGGTAATGGGTTCTGACAAGGACCAAGCCACAACTGGCTGTAATCCATAAACTCCAACAATGAGGAATCCACATAATCAAATAGCTGCACTCAAAAAGCAATTAGGCACTCTCACTATATGCGGAATCCTGAACCGGTGGAGCTGAAGGGTTTTAAGCCCAGCAGCAGGCTGATAAATGACTTTCACTGATTGCTACAGCATCTAGCCAACAGCTGCTTTATTCATATGTGGAAGAGTATAATTTAATTTACTTCCATGGAGTTACTCCTGATTTATGCAAACACCTCTGAGTGAAGTGTCTACACAGGAAGCTAATGCACAGTAAGCACACCAGCTACTCCAACTACTCCAGTGTAACTCCCTGTATACATTGTGGTATGTTTATAGTGCATCAGATTTTACTAGGAGTGCCACCATGAAAGCAAGACCAGTCACTTGCTGCATACCCAAACCAGTTTCATTAGACATTAGACAGCACTGGGAATACCCACTGTCACACACATACACCCAAGACTGAGAGAGCCACTACATGTGTATGTGAAGTGGGAGGGAGTTGGCAGGGCCTGTCATAGCAGTGCTCCCTAGCATCATCCTATGGACTAGAAACATGTCCAAAGAGTGTATTTGTCTGACACATCTTACTTTCACAGTGATCTTGTACTTAGTGGGCTCTTAAGGTGTGGATGCACAAGCAAGTTACAGTATGTTATGGTGTGGGCTTCTGGTACTTTAGGTGCTCCATAGCTATCCAGGGGTGTAGGTTGGATGGAATGAAGACTATTCATTCTACCCAGGATGAGCACACACCAACTGCAGAGGCCGCCTCAGCCTGACAAAGGGTTTTTAAACCCAAAAGCTTGCTAAGACATTTTTTTCCCAACTATTTAAGTTGGTCTAATAAAAGATATTAGATACACCTAAAGAACCTTGTCTGCAATAGCTATCCAGGTGCCTACCTGCTCTTACATCACAGGAAATGCAAAGTGGCTTAACTTGCTTTCAGTGAGGAGCAAGCTACCTTGCATTAACACAAACATGAGCAATTATGTGAAGTAGTTGACACACTGCTGGTTCATACACTATCTTGTAGCAAATCATTCATCTACTCACATCCTAAGACTGGGAGTTAGTGCAGAAAAGCTGCTGTGCTGTAGCTTAAACTACGCTAAGATACACTTTAGCTTAAGCTACACTAACTTTCCTTTAGGTGCATCTACACATGTGCTTTACTGTGGAGTTGACAAATTAGCTCCGAAGTAAAGCATCACTATCTACACATGCACCAGTATTATGGCACAGCTAACTAATTAACTCTGCTGTAGGATAGTACTGCCTTACAGTGGAGTACTTTACTGCGCTGAAATGCATGTGTAAAGGCTGACTGTGGGTGTACATTGTGCCCAGTCAACCCAGCCAACCAGGGGCCTGCTCCACCCTGGTTCAAATTACTGCTGTTCCAGGCACATGTGTAGATGCTGTGCCCAGGAGCAGTTGACTCAGGTGCAAGCTGCCCTGGTGTTTATTGCTTTGCATTAATTTCATGTGTAGATGCACTGTGTGTATAGAAGCCCTTTTTAATAAGTCTCACATCTATTTATACAACATAATCTATGCCCTGTCTTACACAGTTCTTCTGTATATGCCCACTACCTGGTGTGTCCCTGCTACAGGGCCTGGCCAGTTGTGCCATGTTTAATAATGTAGCAAGAAACCCTTTTGTCTGCCCCCCTCTCTCCCGAAATGTGAAGCTCCTCCATATGACAAAAGCGCCTCTTTTAGTATTTGCCACCTTTTGGGGATGCTTTCTATTTTCTACCTTCCTCTCTCTTTTTCTTTTATTATATCATTATTATTTTTATATAAGGTGTATTTGTAGTGACAATAGAGCTTGTAGATGCTTTTACAAACGTACTTGAAGTTTAAAAGCAAGTTGTACCATGTAACAATGTTAGCAAGAGCAGGAATCTCAATATGGAGCAGGTCCATGAATGAATCATGGTTGATTGTGTGACACAATAGCTAGTCTGGATAAGCATGTTAATGAGTGGCAATTAACACCACAAAACTACAGACCAAGAAAAGGAAAGAATCAATCCAGAGCCAGGAACTCCCTGAAACTTCACTGTTAAAGGTGCAGAAGCCCCAGTTTGAACTAATCAATGCTGGAAACAGACCCTTGGGGCTGAAATACCCCCTAATCAACCACTTTCAGAGCTCTATTCATCATGGCAGTGAATCAATCAAAATTCATCAATGGACTCCTGAGACTGAAGATATGTGTGGACATGACCCCTAGGGCTGACAGCTGCCATCCAGCAGCTACCAAGAGGGATGTCCCTCGAGGTCAACAACCCCTGGATTGGGTAAGCCCTAGAATTGGGGAGTCACCAAAGTCTGCCAGAGAGGGATAAAAGGCAGCGAAGAATGACCCCCAACAGTGCCCTCTTTGACCTGACCAGCACCCTGCTTGTCCAGCCAGAAGGACCAGCTGGCGGCACCCTTCTGCAGCAACATTGCACTAAAAGAAGCCTTGACTGGTCATCTATGGCAGACTCCAGTGCTTGGGGATAGGTATATCTTTATACCAATGCTTAGTGTTCAGAGCTAGCTACTTTGAGTGTGTGTGTGTGCATAAACGTGTGTGTGTTTGAGGGGATCAGCACCAAGGTTTATGGTCTGACTTTTGCATCCAATAAACTAGAATTTTATGATGATCCTGCAAGTTGGTCCATTGTAGTCAACACATCGTAGGCTAAATGTAGGCCGCGCTTTGTAGCCCTGTTGTAACTTGAAAGCAATTGATGGCCAGTTATTGCAAGACACTTACCACTTTTGTCAGTGCTTGTTTAGTTACTCCTCAAATGTGTGCGTACTGGAAAGCCTGGTCTAGGCCATTCATACACTTACCTGCCTCTGCCACAGGAAGTTCTGGGAGCAGACAGCTGCCACTACAAAGCCACCAGAGCATGTGCTCACCCAAGCACTTCAGGTAGCCCCGTGTGACTACTCAGCAGCTGTGCCAACAGAACACAAAGTGCACATTGCAAAGCACCAATTGCTGCCATGACAGCCAGAGGAAGGGATAGATGTGTTTACCTATATCTTCAGCAGGCTGCTGGGCAGAAGACTTATTGTACTCAAAGAAGCAGTCTGGCACCACAGAGGAGTTTGAGCATGAATGCACTCCAAGTCTTGCTAGCAGAACAGTTATATCAACATTTTCTAGCGTAGACTAGGCCTAGCATTTCTAAAGGTGTTAACTAACAGGCTTAGTTTCCCAATCTGCTCATTTCCTCACAATGGGGGCATCCTGATGAGCGCGTACATGATGTTTGCAGTGCCTCAACTGTACATGTGCATCTGTTCACCGTGCTACTAATTAGCAGCAGGAAAGGTTTTTTTTAACACTGGGAGATGTCAAAAAAGCAGAATGGTGCACACGGCAGCAGTGTACGCCGCTGTAAAGGGAGCCTGGTTGGGCACAGCCATGCTCTGGCTGTTGGCCAGGCTCTAAGTGGCCAGCTTGGTGCTGCTGCTGCCACAGGAGGCCCCCAGGACTCCCAGCTTTCCCTATCCCACCCAGGACACTTTGCTGCATGTTAAAGTGCTCATGCAGGAGCGTGCCCATGGACAAACAGCAGCGGCACAAATATGTGCCGCTGCTTTTTGTCCCATGGGAAGCATGTACCCCTTCACATGTGTGCTTATCAGGACACGCTGATGTGTCTCCCTATATAGGTCATGACTTTTATTAATAGCGCTCTTGCAGGGAAAAAGGGTCTTACAGAGGAAAGTTATAGAGACCCTGTCTACATTAGAAAGCTCTGCCACCACGGCTATTTGGTGTCTCTCAGACTTACTCTTTCATGTGTACTCAGTGCTACTCCAAAGGTAGCTACATTGCTTCATTTCCAGGCTTTGATATATGAAGAGTGGGAGTGAATGGGTGAGAAGTGCTTCACAATAGCACTCTCAGGCAGTGCAGATATGCTTTTCCTCTACCGTTTAGATCTGGCATCTGAGATTTTTGTCTCTGCTTCTCACTCCCAGGATAGAGGGGTATGCTGGAGACAGGCTAGAGAGAAAGCGGCTCACGTGATGTGACGAGGATCACACTGCTTGCATGCTACACTACGAAGAGATCTACACAACACAGTGAGAAGCAGGGTAAACTAGCCAAAGCAGAGCTGTATTGACATGGGTTTCCTTCTTTCCATACTCAGTCTAGTCAGAGCTAGTTTAGGTATCTTCACCTGGAACTGCACTGGGCAGTACATAGTCCCTATCACTTTTTTGTGCTTTCCAGGTCTATAGGGGACTGAAAACAGAATATCAATTACTGTAGTCCAAGGCTGCTCTAATGTACATTAAGGCCTGAGTAGATTCCTAGGCTGCTTTGAATACTGGGAAAATAAAGGTGACGTGTAGTCAACTTTACTAGCACTCACTTGTCCCTAGTGCAGGAATGTAAGAACCAAGGATCATCTTAGCAAAGCAGTAAATGTAACTCAGTTGCATAGGTTCATTTGGCTATAGGGCTGCATGCTAGGACCCTACCCTGAACAGTTTGGTGAGAGAAAAAAAAAAGCTTACCTTCATTTTCAGTAAATGCCTTGGCGTGTATCTGGTTGTAGGAAAACAGTCAGCTCTTTTGACTGGATGTTCTGTTAGCTCCTAGGCTTATATAGTGACTTTGTCTGCACGATGTTTACTATTACTGAGACCTGAATAAATACAAGTGTAGCTTCTAAATAGGGATGTGTATACTTGGCTTGGCTAACTTGAATGTTTTAATTGACTAGAGAAGGAGCTTAAAGTTATCAATATATGAAGCAGCAGAGGGTATTTTTAATATTGAATTAATAAATATCTCTGCCTACATTATCCATGCAGTTGCATAAACCTATGAGTAGCCAAACACAGTCCTTTGTCAAATGCCAAGGCCAGCTGAATATGGGGGTGAGTTCTGTTATGTGGCAATGGTGAACAATCACAGAAAAAATTACTTTCTTTTGCCTAGAACTGTCCCATCTCCCAACTCTCTGGCTTTCTGCAGTAGATTTAAAAAAGCACTGCATATATCTTTATTACATCACAATAGGCAACATTCCCTTTTGATGTCAAAAGAGTTTACTGAGGAGCACAGACATACAGGGGCAATGAGCAGAAGCTTCCAGAGTAAGGACCCACTGCAAATTTTATGAGTCTACTGAAATCTTGAAGGGAAAGGATATTTGGGGGACTAAAGAACACATGGGAATTAGAATAAGCTCTGCTACAGACTTCTTTGAGTTTAGGGAATTACCTTATGGCTTTCTCATCTCTAAGATAGGTTTGATTTTTTTTCTTCATATATGTGTCATTAGTTTAATTCTTTTAATGTCTGTAAAGTGCTGTAATAGACTCAGATGGAAGATGATATAAAAGAGTGTTATCTCAAGCTCCATAGAGCATTCCAGGGCAAACATGGTTCACAAGATAAACCCAGAGATTTTCAAATAGAAATCCATACTGTTAAACATTCTGACCTGCTATGCTTGTTCTTAGTTTTTTGCAACAGAAGAATTGCTCTATTATTTTTCTGTACTCAACCCCCACCCAAAAAATCTAAGAGCTGGCGCTTTCTGAGGAGGGCCTTGAGTCTATGGAGAGGTACCTCTAGTCTAAAAAGTCTCAGTGGATGGATCTACACAAGATGCTTAATGCACATTGGAGTAATTAGCACAGCTGGCAAAAACCATGGTAATACGCAGTAGATTGAGTCCAACGTGCATTAAGCGTCACACAAAAAGCATTCATTTGCACTAAATGTGATTACAGGTACTAACTTAATGTTCCGTAATTACTGAACATGTAGACACATGGCTAGATAGTTCCATTACTCCCAAACTTTGGGAAAGGTTTGTTTTTTTTAATCTAGGTAGAAAATCATAAACATGGGATTTCAGATAGAATTACAAAGTTGCAATGGAGGTCAAAACCCAGTTTACAGCAGCAAGCTGGTTAGAATTACCATTACAGTTCCACATTTCTGTTCTTTTCCAAATTGGGAGAGTGTCAGTGCTAGTATGTCACCATAAGGTGGAGCCAGTTCACATGTGGTTGAGAAATTAGCCAGTTCCTTCCCTCCCTCCCCAGAAAGAAGTTGGTTTCAAATGTGTATTCAGGCATCCTTGCCAGGTAATTAGTACTAGTACCATCTAGGTGAAAGTGACTTTCTTATAAAGAACTAATAAGTGCATACAGCCACTCTACAGTGGATGGATTTTATTTTCTCAGGTTACCACCAATTTGGGACTTTTGCTTCAGTTTTCTCCAGTGGCCAAGATGCTGAGACAGCCTATAAAATCCAGGACTGTCCTGGCCAACCTGGGACATATAGTCACCCTATCCATAGTGCACATTAGTGGGCACAGTTCTTTCACATAGGCTGCTTATGACCTGCCCTGAGTACACACCATTAATTAAACTCCCCCTCCCTGGTTGAGAGTCTTAATCCAGGTGTTGGTAACCTACAGCCCACAGGCCAGATCTGGTCCACAGACGTGAGACTTCGGCAGCAGAGGATATCAGCTGTAGGTGCTCTCTCCATGCTTTTGCAAAGACAGCTACCACTGGATGTGGAACTTGATCGTGAAGATGTACTTTAGGGCTAGGGAAAGAAATTACACATAAACTGGTATGAGTGATTGCAAACTGGTCTAAACCTGTAACAGAACAGAAGTTCAGTTAGGGTGACCACTTTTTTTCCAAATTGGAAAGTGGAACATGTCTGCCTCCCTGCTTGCCCTGCACCTTGCAGCATGGCCAGAGCAGAGCTGCTACCCCTGCTGCTGCAGGCAGGGGCACCTTGCCTCTCCATAGCAGCACAACTGGCGTGGGGCTCCTGGGGAGAGGACAGCAGGGTGAGAAGCCCTGAGTCCATACCCTCTCTTGTCCCATGCACAAATTTGTGGGGGCATGTGTCACCCCCATGTGTTCCTCCTTGGGAGTGTGTGCAGCGACAGGGAGCCAACCCCACTCCCAGCCCAGGACAAGCTACCCATGGCTTTGTCCCACTCCCTGGCTGGGTCCCATGGCTACCCATTCCTTCCCCAGACCACATGCACTGCCCTGGCTGGCCAGAGCCCTCAGCTGCAGCCCCAACCCCAGCCCCACTCCCTCCCTCCCTGTGGAGGTCTCAGTCTGCCTGATCCACTTACCTGCAGGCATCTGAGGGAGCTGCTCTCCACCACTACTTGGGGCTGTATTGCTGGCCACATGCAAGTGTTCATGTGAACACATGCATGTGGTGCCCCCTACTTCCCACTCTCCCCAACCCCAAGCAGCCCCTTTCAGGCAGGAACTCTGCCAGCCTGCAAGGGGAAACCTGCCATTTACCTTGTTTTTCTGCAGCAAATGGAAAACCCAGATTCCTGCATGATACTGGGGGACAAATGCTATCCCAGAGTCATCCAGCCCAGGATGGGAACATGATGTTCTCATTTCAGGACTGTCCCGCCTAATTAGGGACAGGTGGTCACCTTAAGTTCAGCACATGTTGACCGGTTTCAAAACGGCAACCCTGGTTTAAGATAGACCTGGATGGATGACAGATAGACAACACAGGCAGCCACAGGTAACCAGGGGGCAGGGAAAAGTGAGCAGAGATCTGGAGGTGGGGGCAGGGGGCATGGTAAGTGGGCCTGATCCAGGCCAGCAGGGGAGGGGAGCAGACCCCAGTTCAACACTGAGGTGGAGACTCCTTTCCCCCTCCTCCTGCAGGTCAGAGACTGGCAGGGGGCTGGGCCAAGCACAGGGAGGGAGAGGAATCGCCCTCTGCATGGGGTTCTCTGCCACTGGCCAGACCACAGCATGGGGGGAACCCAGGGCCAGGCGGAGGAAACCCAGAGGTGTAGGGCTTGCCCCCTGTGGGCAGACCCTGGTTTGGCACCAGGACAGGGGATTCCTTCCCCTCCTGGCAGGGGGGAGACAGCAGGGGACTTGAGGCATGTGCCAGACAGCCAGTAGGGGATGGCCCCGCTCAGCTAGCTGGGCTTGGCAATAGCCAGTGGCCTGGGAGGTGTGCTCAAGTGCTTTCTGCTTTCTGGTCTGGGTCAATCCAGGCATCTGCCTACTTTTCCCAACTGAAAACTGAACATGAGTTCATTTAATCTACGCATCTTAGAGAAACCTATGCAGATTGGATCAATTCCACCTCAGGCTTTTTGACTCTTTGTACTTAGCCTAGGTGTGCACCGAGTCCATTCACTGGACTGAGCCCATCCCTGGAGAGGTAGGTGGGAGAAAGCCTGGTTTGAGGATCCTGACTGAATCTAGCTCCGAGGCAGGTGCTGAATTGCTCAAACAAGACTGTGACAATTCGGAGTAGGTGCAGCAGCAGAGATTTAGGTTGTTAGGAAACCTTGTGGTAAAAATACAGCCTTCTGAAGTTAGAAGAAACAGCTGAGTGTGGGCATTCAGGACTGCAGTTTTGGGCTTATGTGGAATCTAGGGATGCCTATACACATGCAGAAAAGCTTCTCCGATGCACTGTAATTACAGTGCATTGGAGCAGACTCCAGTGTCATGTGTATTAGTGTCCCTGTGCTGAAAAATGGCGGCGGCAGTACTTTAACTAAACATTCAATAAGCTTTAGTTAAAGCACCCCTGCCACCATTTTTCAGCGCAGGGACACTGATACATGTGACGCTCTGGGTGCTTTAAGTTCCTCCCTCTGCCTTTCCGGAGCACATCTATAAATGCCCCAAGTGCGTACATCTTGTTTTAAGTGGCTAAGCCCTTTCTAGGATCTGGCCTTGGGGCTCTTCAAACAAATAGAGAGAAAAAATAAAACAGCAAAACTACCATTCTCCCACCACAGACTCATTAACTTTGATCTTAGAATCAGCAGGATGCTTCTCACTGAAATTTCAAAAAATAAATGCAAAGATCCACTAAACATTTTTGTCCAAATGTTTAAAGTTCGGAAGGTCTTACCAACAGAAAAAAGGGGGTTATAACGGAAAATGCTTATTAACCTCAACTGCTGGTATCATTATTATTTCCCTGTAAAGTAATCATTTGTCATTCTCCAGCATCTTTCATCTGAGGTCCTTAAAACACTTGAGAACATAAATTTAACTTCACCACTACTAAGTGGGGAGGGCAGTATTTTCACTATCATTTTACAGGGAAGTCATCACCCACAAGTTCCAGAATGACCACTGATATGTATGTGTGTATACACACACACACACACACACACACCCCTCTCTATATATAATCTATATAGATATAAGGTGTCCAGTCTGAGATTTTCAGGGGCACTGACAGCTCTGAGGTACCCTGAAAATTCTGTTGTTGTATCATGTGTATTTTTTTTAATGTCTGATTTTGAAAATTTGGGACCAAATAACTTTCAGGGTTGAAGAAGACAACTCTGCACTGATTTGCACCCTGAAATCCCATTCAAGGGTGCAAAGCTAGTTTAGAGTTTGCCTTATTGAGCCACTGGTAAGCCAAGTAAAAGCACCAGAGACTCACAGGTTTCAGTCTCCTAATTTGAACCCTGGAGAGTAACAGATCCATATTTTCTCAGGTAACTCATCTATATAACATTAAAACACATTAAAACTCCCTGCTACTCAAATTCATTATTCCCTTTAATAATTAATAACCCACTCCACAAACCCATTCTAGACCAGGCAGAAATGTGAACACAGAAATTGGAAGCCTTCAAAATCCTGAACAGGGTCTAGCTAAGTATATTCATGGTAACTCTGCACATCCAGCCAATCTTGACTATGGGGCTCAAATTCAGCTCCAGCTATGTTGGAGTTTATCACAAATCCTTGTTTGTCATATCTGCAGCCTCACTGCCTTGAGTCACACATTTTCCATAGTGCACAGCCTCTAGTCTGGTCACAGGCCTTTGTGACCTTTGCTACTGCCCTGCCAACCCCATCCAGCACCATCCTTTCCTCAGTCCAACTGCCAAGAAGCTTTGTGGGTCTCACATTTATTTCCTGCCCTGTGATAGATAGCAGCCCAACTCCAATGAGACAGGAAGAGGGGGATGGTACCCTCCCATTTACGGTTGAAAGATAACATTAGTTTTCTTACTTGCAATTTTTGTTTCTCTCCCAGCTCTGTTAAAGAAGTCAGATAGGATGGGTATTTCTGGAGTTCCTCTGCCTGTTTTGATTTGATTTTATTTCTATTTAGATACTTTCCTTATTGCTATAGTTGTTAAACTGATAATGCCGCAACAGGCATGCAAGCAAGCAGGTGTTTCCTTTTCTGTTCTGCCTAACAGCAGAGAGCTGCCTCCTGCTTCACAGCACTGCAGTTTGGGGCTAAATAAAGCAGCTTTTGCACCTGACTGAAACACCATTAGCAACTCCCATGTTTTAACATGGCAGGTGCTAGAAGGCTTCAAATACAGTGACCAGTATGAAACAAGGATATTTTTCTGAAGATGGTGTCAGTCAAATCATGCTAAAATACATCTTTTCCATACAGGACCACAGCTAACGTTTAGCGGGGTCCAGGACAAGTTGCAGAGTCAACATTCTTGATCCTTTGTAATTTTTCAGCTGTCCCCACAGGTGATTCGTCTTGCCCATAATTTTACCACACAGCTGAATCAAGTAGGTCTACCTGCCAGTTGAGGGCTCCACTGGATATTGGAAGCACTATTACAGAGGCAACTGCTTGTACTTCCAATTGCTTGGCCCGATCCTGGCCATATGTCTCGTATTCTCTCTCTCTCTCTCTTCTTAACACTACTTGTGTGATACAAAGATATCATTCTCAACCATCCATTTCAAGCACCAACCACCACATCCCAAAAGACAAGTTTCAAGTGTCATTACACATCTAAATGAATCTAAAAGGACTTAATTCTCCTGGTTTGCTTGTTACTTGAAGAGCAAGTGGGGAGATTATTTCACATGCTCTTTCTTTGCTTTAATTTTACCCTCAATTTTACCATAGCACAATCAGGAAAACAAGGAAGGAAGATGGCAAATCAGTCACATAATACTGGAAGTGGTACAGCCCTTGTGAGAGAAAACTAGTCTTCTCTTATTTACCAGATATCCTGGGTCTCTGTCTAGTTCAGAGTGGATGCAAGGAAGACAGCAGGGTAAAGCTGGTCCTAGTAACCTTGGCAGAGGCTGCAGCACACTGAATTGATGTGTGGCTTATCTAAATTTGGAAACAAGCCCAGTAGTAGTGTAACAAGGTGGGGTGATGGTGTGAGTAGAGCACGAGCCCCAGGTGCCAATTCAGAGGGGGCACCAGAATGGCAGCCCCCACAGAGCCCATGCTGCTGCTGAGGCCACCAAAGCAAGAGGTAGGTACTGCTGGGCATGTTGGCTCCTTGCACTGCCACCCCGTGCAAGTGGATAAGTACTGCATCCCCCATTCCCTGGGCCAGGGCACCAACATTTCAAAAACATTTTTAAATAGGACTTTAAACCTCAATGAATATATCTCAGGTGCTCTCATTACAGCTTTTCCCTTTTGCTCTCTAGCTTCCTTCACTTCCCACAAACATTTGATGATGGCAGTCAGATTCTGGTCTCATGTTTTTTCATGCCTCAGTAACTTATAGACACTAGAAACTTAAGGAGTCCACTCTGGGGGAAACAACAATCTGAAATGAAGTTGAAGTCCCTAAGTTAATGATGGAAAAGGCTGACTACAGGAATAGGTCATCTGACATGACTGCACCCACATGAGCAGAGTTCTTCCCTATAGTGCATCACCTTTGCACACCTACTAAATGATTAGAGCTTTGGTCCTTCTACAACTTCCGTTGGAAATCAGATCAATCTCACTGGTTATTTAGCTGAAACACTCCCTTTCTTTGCATCATCCCAGCACTTGTAAATTATGTCCTCATGTACACTGTTCAGAGCAGTTTAAATGCTAGAGTGTTGGTATAGAGAAATCACAGCAGCAACATTCAGAACGTACATGACACAACTTCAGTTTTGCAATAAAACTTCAGGGATTTCTCTTCCCTTTACATTTATTTAACAGTTTTCCCACAATTCAAACAAAAATGACATCCCACTCCAGAACTGCTATAATAAAAAGAACATAACAAAATGAAAGCACCTCTACAGTTAGCCAGTGTGTAGACTTCCTTATTTTACAGGAAAAAAAAAAGAGAAAATGTAGGACTACATTACAAAATAATCAAATCAGTCACTCACAGTAGTGCAAAGAGTGAATTGTATGGGTGGATGAATGAATGGATGAGGCAAAAAGGTTAGGAACACTTAAGTCCTGTTATCTCAGACAGCTTCAAGGGTCAAAAGGGAACGTCAAGCTAAGTAACAGAAGATGGGATGCATTTCTTCATAACCAGTGGCTTCCATTAATCTCCCAAATAAATGAAGTCCCTTCATCTGGAGCAGGTTTGGAATTTGCCAACCCCTAGGACTAAGGTAATAGATTAGGGGCCTGATTGTTTTGTGTCTGGAAGGCCAGCGAAGTGAAGGGGCATTTCATGTAAGCAACTGGCAAAATAATTGGGCCTCAGAGCTGGATATTAGTTCTTAGACTTGTTCTCCTCTCAACTTCAAGACCATTTTTAATGAAATTGATCCATTAACTAGGTAGTGAGGTGATCAGGAGGCAGTCAGCAGCTAGCAAGGCAATTGGATGTATAGATCCTTTAGGTCTTGGACTGCAAGTAAATGTTCCAGCCAGCTCATTGTCATAATACATGGTATGTCATGATACCTCTGCTCTGCTCATATGACTGTAAATGATTATAAGACTTTAATTTCCCCAGTCCTTAATGAGGATTGATTAGCTTTATTCTGAATATAAGCACTTGAAAACACAGTGGGTATTATCAATCTTTTGGAGCATTTTTCAGATTAATTTACCTTTCAGCTATTGTCATAGGCCACAGAATGGGGTGGGCCACCCGAGCCACGGCCCAACCAATTTTTACCACGTTAATTTATATAACCCACAAATGCGCAATTGTCATTCTGGTTAAAACTATATAACTATTTTTTTTAACTGCATAGCTAGCTCAATTAACATGCTAAAAGTTGGCTGGGTCATGGCCCGAGTGGCCCACCCTGTTCTGCGGCCTACGGCTATTGTAATAACAAAGGACAGAGTTATTCAGTACAGAGAGCATCATTAAGAGGAGTTCAGTTATATGGAGACTTTAATTTCTATCACTCTGATCCAATTTCTGTTTTTCCAAACATGTGGATCTTCCCTCCAAGATATTCCTATTGCAGTCTGAGTCTCACTATTCTACAAAAATGGAACTGAACAAGGAAAAGGAATAGGGAGGGAAGGAGAGTCAGACTGGGAATAACTTAATTATATAACTGTATAATTGCTTTGCAGGCATATTTTTGCCAAAATGTACATATCGCACAGAAAGGGCATGTTAAATGGAAGACTTTTAAAGGTCCATTTTCCTAGAGACGGGACAATTATTCCCATGATAAGCACTTTCTGCTGTTCTTGGGTGTGAGGAAACTCTTGCTTGCCTTTACCATCCAATCAATGTTATCAAAATTACCATTGCATGCTTGGTAGGTGCAAGTGCTCAGCACCAGTAGATGGAGAATACAGTCCATGCAGAACTGCACACTGGCAGAAGGAATGAGACATACTGCCTGACTGGCAACGTGGCCAATAATGCAAGGAAACTGGAGCTCTCTAAAGGCACTGGGACCCAGGTTTTCAAGTGCTCAGCACCAGTATTTGGGACTAGATTGAAAAAAGGTTTTAGCATCCGGCAGCCCTGCCTGTGATCTTTAGGACTAGCTTCTCAGAAGAGTCCAGTAGCCAAAGTTGCTTTGAAAGTCTAGTGACATATTCTGGGATCAAAGTGAGATATGTTCTTTTTCAAACTCTGGCATAATTATTAGTGCTTAATTCTAGCAAATCTGACTGCATAAACTCAGAAAAATATAAAAGAGATTCTCTCTGAAGTTCAAAAAGGAATTAAATTATTTTTCCCCAACTACAGGACCCAATTATGATTTCACTCTTTTAACTCCAGTAGGCTCCTGACTTCCTTAATTTACTTTGAATTAAATGAGAGAGAGAGAGAGGAAAGAAAAAAAGAAAGACAAAATGAGGCAGAGAAATGAAACAGAAAAAAAAAAAAACCTCCAGTGTCTGCATCTCCCAATTTGTTGGGGATAAGTTGTCCTGGGTTGGATTGCTGTACATAGTAAATTGCCTAAAAGAGAAATGAGAAACTATATTCCTTTTGAATTTCCTCTCCTTTTCAGGACTGTCAAATCTGGTTGCTTAATCATATCTTATATTTCTCTCTCTGTCACTAGGATAGGACAAAGTATGCCAAAGTTCAGCATCAGATATGGGCTAGGCAGAACTCTGAGGTCTGCAAATCTGGGCTAGAGATTTTGTGAGACTGGGCTCTTTCTGACACTTCTTCAGCAATACCCTGAGAGCACATTCACTTCTGCACTGTTACTTCTCCTGCTCCTTCTCAGAAACCAGTGCTCTGGGGTCAGCAGACAATACAGGAAATAAGGGAAAAAAGCCAGCTGGGTATCTCTGAAGCACGAAAAATGTTAGCTTTGAGAAGCCAAATTTCATGTTGCTTAGAGGAGGGGCCTAAGCCACAAAATCCAAGCTGAGTGCCATCTGGCTATGAAGCGTAAGAGTTCATTATGAAATTCAGATCTGGCCTCAGCTTTCAAATCTACCCCCCTCTTGGATATAAAAGATGTTTGGAAGTTTCAGACTCATCTCTAACTTTATGCAACCCTAGTTCATACATAATAATCAGATTTAGCACTTCAGCAATGCTTTTCAGCCACGGGTCTCAAACTGCTTTACAAAGGAGGTATTAGTGTTCCTGATTATAGACAGACCATGCAAATACTTAATACCAAATAAAATGGAGCAGAGTTGTTTTGGTTTCAGTAGGACCACTTGTAATAGAATATTCCGGAGTTTCCCAAACTTTTTCTTATTGCGTACCGCCTTCCAGATTTACCAGCTGCCCATGTACGCCTACCAGCACAAGTTTTATATTTTAGTCCCTTAAAATGCCAATCATTATTATAATGAAAATTAAATCCACCATTGGACAATTTCTTCCATGTACCCCCTAGAGATGTCTTGCATACTCCCAGGGGTATGTGTACCACAGTTTGGGAACCCCTGGAATATCCCAAGCCCAGGTACAGGTCTTCATGGCACTGTGACCCTTAGTCAATTTTAGCAATGTATTTTTGCCATAGATGCTATATTTACAGCTGCATAAAAAAAGCGTCTTTCTTCCTTAATTTTGAATTTAAAACAGATAGCATCAAGACAATTTAGACCTAACATTTAGAAGTATATAAAAAGAGCATCTGAAAGGCTCCCACATTTTTAAAAAAATGCTAATAAAAACAGTTTTTGTCTGAATGTAAATAATCCCATGTTTTATTTGGAACCTAAACATTGCTACACTGTTCACGAGACTCAGAATAGAAATAACCAGGGATCAAAAGTGGAAGTTAATTCTTAATGCAGTCTTGAGTGAAATGCAAATAACAGAAAATAAATTTAAAAGTCTCTAAATGTAATTAAAGTAGCGTGTCAGTCACACTGCTAAGTTTTTGTAATGTATGATATGCAAGTTAACAGGGTCCTTTTAAAAAAGCTAAATGGTTGAATAAGTTATGGTTATTATTTATTTAATTTTTGAAAAAGAGACCAAATAAATCATGCACCCGATTGTGAAAATTAGGTCTTATGAACATCTTATGACTCAATGATAGATGTGTCTGAGTGAGTGATTTTGTTTTTTTACAGCCTGGTGTAGGGAGACAAGAGGAGCTTGCCACTACTTTCAGGAAAAAGTTGATCTTTAGTTCAGTGTGGCAGAGGAACGTGTTCTTAAAGTTGAAGAACTAAAGTTTTAGGGCCTATTTGTTTGTGTAATTTATAAAGATAATGGCATCTTTTGTCTGTAGTTTATGGATTTGTTGTGTTATAGACTTCAGATGGAACATGAAAGCAAAAGCGTACCTCAAGAACAGGAAAATACAACATACACTTTTCATTATGCTTTCCGCAGAGTATCAGGAACACAAAATCCTTCATGTTAAAGCAAGATTTGTTCTGGGCATGAAAATGCAGCTAGTCCCCTTAAACATCAAAGAAATATCAAAATAAAATCTATTTCCCTCAAATATCTTTCCAGGCAGGAATGATCTACTTATAGTAATGCCCCTTCTATATCATCCCTGTTGCTCTGCACAATCTCTGGTAATAGCAGCTATAATCACATTAAGTCAAGATAAAGGAAGTACCCTGACCAGCAAGTGAAAACCATAGAGAGCAGAGGGGTCTTTCTTATGGCTGGTTAGGACCACAGGAAAATCCACCTTAATGTTCTGGTTAGTGGATTGGTTGAGTGGAAAGATGACAACCAGTTGTTCATGTGCTTGGCCTTCCCTTTGTTTTAGATGGAGGGACTCTTGATTCTCTAGACTGAAGTTCAGGGTTCTCTAACTTCCCTCTGTTGATTACTTAAAAAAACAGTGACTGTATCTCTCTCTTTGTTGCTCCTCATGCGTATTCTGCAGATAACACGAGAGAGCTTTACTGATAACCAGACCAACAACTTACAAGACGACATTCAACTTGGAGAAAAAGACTTGTAAGCGAGGACACAGTTGCTTTCTATCTTGGCTGTGGTTGTTAGCACACCATACTTCAGTGCAGAAAGCTAAATGGTGACAAGGCAGAGAAGGCGGCAGGCTTGAATGTAGCGTAAGTCTTTTTATCCATACACCAAAAGTATATAAAATATTCCACTGAAGACCCTTGGCTGTTCTAAACAAACCATCAAGGAGTTTCCTCTCAGAATAGGACTTGTGGTGAGCAGAAAACTCAAAATAATGTCACACTATTTTAAAAGTACTGCCTTGTACTTGAAGCAGGAACAAGGTGCTGTAGTTCTCTTCAGCTGGGTTGATACTACTGCTCCTCTCATGAATGTCACAGGTGAGTCTTCCCTTCACTGAACAGCACATTCACTGGAGTTTTCAGTTTCTTCTCCCTTTAGATTTGTATCCAAGCTTTTTTTTTGTTCAATTTCCACCTGATGAGAAAAAAAAAGAGGAGAAAAATCACTAATGACAAAGAAAAGAAAATAACAAAAGTTTAACTAGCTTCTATGTTTTATTTTTCTCAAGCCACCTAAACTCTTCTGATCATCCTGGAGGTTGGAAGGTAACATGCTCTCAACCACAGCTGAGAAGGGGAAGCTAGATTAGGTTTAAGACACTGTTTTCCATGTCTAGTGTTGGGGTCAAACCATGGCTAGAGTTTAGGATTCAACAGTGCTTTTACATTTTGAATAGATCACAATTGTACCATCCAGACTGTCGGATATTGTGTGCTATTTTTGCTATCTTGGAAGATTTCTGCCATTTTGAGAGAGGAATGTCATGATTTTGGCTACATCCAGAATGGTAGCAGTTCCAGCCCCACTCTGGTTTTCCTTCCAAGCCCAGAACCAAAACTGCAAAAGCAAACCTGAAGCTGAATACAAATGTCCTTGAAGTTCCAAGATGTTCAGAAGAGCCTCCTTTCTTGGCTTGTAGAATAGTGGAAGTCCACACATGTGCCATGTGACTAGAGGTGAAAGTGTCTAGAGGGTTTGAACTCTCAACCTTAATAAAGTCATGACCTACTTTTAAGGTCTGGGCACCGGTAGTGTATAATTGTAACGCAACTGTCTATCTATGTTGATATGAAAATTAATAAGGCAGTTATGTTAATGTTGCTTGCATTGCGTTGAAATAGTTTGACTTGATTGGTCCTTTTAAGTATTGCCCAGGTTTGAATTTGATTGGGTATTGTGAAAAGAGCGATGACTGGACCATTGGGTGAGTGACAGGCTGAGCGATTAGAAGGCTATAAATCCTGTCCAGAGCAGATGGCAGGGGCAGGGGCTTGCTCTCTCTCTGGCTGGACAGTTCGGGCTCCAGGCGCTCGGAGTGCAGGAGTTTGAGTGCAGGTTCCTTGCTGTGACCTGGTCGTTGGGAAGCTGCAATTGGATAAAGTATCACTCTTTCCCTATTTGAGGTGCTGAGTACCTAAGCTGGGAAAAGCTAGAAGTCCTCAGGGACTGTCAGAAGGTTTCTCCTGCTGACTAGGCCCAGGGTGTTCTTGCTGCCATTTGTGGTTTCTGGGTTGTCTGTGAAGGTGCATAGCAGTTAATTGTGTAGTGACCAAAGATCATTGTAATGTGTAGTTGATTGGCTGTGTGACCAAGGGTATCAGGTGTATTTTATTGTGTTGCAGCTTGGGTGTGACATGACTATTGTATTGAGTAGTTGTTGCATGGGTTTTGTTGTGTAATACAGCTTATATTGCTCAACCTATCTGTGCTGTAGTGTGTAGCTACTCTTTCTCACTCTGAGTGGGGTTGGGCAGTAGATCAGCGTTCAGGGAATTAACTTACTTTAATGCCCCGAACCTGACTACCTGTGGGTCATAGAGGTTTAACGACCCTCTGGGTTAATTACTTAACTGGCATCCCAACAGGTGGTCCTTCAGGCTAACAAGTATTATTGTTAAAATGGGAATTTTAAATGGGACCTAGTATACCAAAAAGTCCCATGAATTTTACTATGAAACAAATAGAGCTTAGAAACAGAAGCACAGGACTGGATGGGACAACCTTTTCCATCAAATCAGTCTCTCACAACTGCATGCAACAGTATAATAGATATTCAGTTCAAAGGATTCATAAGATGATCTAGTCCATCCTTTCCATGTTCATCATAAGGTACAAAACAACACCCTCCAATACCCTATCAAAATGTAAGAAATATAAGCCCTTTTGTACAAAAGATCAAAAGCCTCAAAAAGTACAGTTCTGCTGCTACTTCTGGTACTATGTCACTTAGGGACAAGTCATCACTTTTATCAGCACAAAATTCACTTAGAGAAAAATGAAGTTATACAGCAACTATATGCCCTCAGCAAAAGCCAGCTGCTTACTTTACCTTATAACTGTAGTGTGCTGAATAGTTCACCCATTTCCTCACATTGGTCTTGTCTTCTACAGAGATGGACCGAATGGCAGCTTTGGATGCTGAAGTGGTGGGCATGTCAAACTCCACGTCCACATAGCGGACAAAACTGGAAGGCACTTCCCGGTCAGAACCAAGCTCTAGATGGCAGAAAAAGCTGTGGGGATGGCCAGAAGCTGGGAAGAGAGAAAACAAAACTTAAAACTGCTATGAGGACAAAAACAAGATCTAGGAAGTAGTACTTCAAAATACGACAAACCCGAAACAAACACCTCTGAAAATAAACTAAAGACAAGCTGCAAAGTCTTAGTTGCTACAGTGCAGTCAGAACTTCCCAAAATAAGCTTCTGGGATGACTATCTCCTACTCTAACTTGATGTCAGTGAGTTAAAATGGGATCCAGTGAGAGAAATGGGTTGGTACTTGATTGAATGGAAACAAAGGGTCAGACGATGAGCACAGGGGAGAGGGAAGGACTGGAAACTGGTTTCTAGTCTCCTTGTTCATCTGTCTGAAGGTGAAGAGAACCAGGGCTGAGCAGAAGGAGTGATAAGAACTGACAAAGAGCTGTTATGCATGGATAGAACGAGGTAGGAAGAATGGGTAGAGTGAGAGAGACAAGGACCCAAGATGGGGGTAGTGGGGAGACCAAGATGGAATGAGCAGACAAGCTGGAGAACTAGGAACTGACATTACCTGGGCAAGAAGGCTCGGGACAAAGAGATGGCTGAGTGGGCCAAAATAGGTCTGTCAGGGATTGGCAATGTTTTGGTGAGTTGCAGGGAGGGTGGCACTTCAAAGGAGTTTAGCTTATGAGCATAAGTCATTTCCAAGTCAGCTGAGACCTGGCTGTCCAGGTAAAGCTCCCTGCTGCCAAAATGCTGCAGAAGTCTCCCAACTCCATGGGCCAGGTGACTCCATGAGATGGATCCAGCTGGCAAGCCATAGGTTGCTGATCCCTGGATTAGTTGGCAAGGACTGGCTCACCATTCAAGATCTGATCTCTTTTTCCATTGCAAGATTCTCCCCATCTGCACTTCCTAGTCTCCTTGCCCAGCCTGTCCAAGTTTGCCTTTCCTGGCTCCTCATTTCATTGGTTTCTCCTCTCCCACTAATGGTTCCTGGTGCTAGGCTCCTCATCCAAACTTAAACTCAGTCCATACTTCACCTTCTTTCCTGCTCCTTGTCCCAGTCTCTCTGCTCTAACAGTCCCAGTTCTTTTTATTGTAATCCAGCTCTGTTTAGACATGTTTCATTTCTTCTCCATTCCAGTTACTCTAAACTCATTCCTTGTCTAGGTCTTCATGTGCTGCTGCCATCAGCTTCTCTCCTGCCTGACATCAGTGTATCCCTCAATCGTAGACAACTGACTCTCAGTCCTTTTCAAGCATTTTCTCCATCACTTCCAATTCCAGGCTCTTCCCTCAAACTCCTAATATCAGTCTCCTTGTCTAACTAGCCTTTACTTCCACACCCTACCTAGCTACCTGTCTTGACTGGTCACCCAACCAATCCTACCACCTCACCTCACCCAACTCAGTTTTAGGCTCCCTTCTGCTGTTCTCCCCTTGACTCCCAGTCTTATAGACCAGCTAGAGCTGTTTATCCACTCATCCCAACCTCTGTTTACTGCACTTCTTGTCTTAATTTATCCTTTCCCTCCATCCCGGTCCAGCTTTTGTCACTCTGCCTTTGAATCAGAGCTTCCCCCTCCACGTTGTCATTAAAAGCAGACAAGAGGGTCCTTGCTTTCAGTTCCAGTGAGATGTACAAGATAGACAAACATGGTCTCTGATGTGAAAAGCAAAAAGCACTGCAATCAAAGGGCCTGAGCCTGCTCCCACATACTGAAGGCAGCAGCAAAATTTCCACCGACTTCAGTGGGAACAAGATTGGTTCTTAATTACCCTACATTGACCCCATGAACTGCAGATGAACCCTGCAGAATTCAGCTGTTTCACAAATCAAGAGGGCTGTCATTTGCTTTTAAAGCAGCTTCAGTGGTAGCAACTGGAAATAAAGCAGGCTAATTTCACTATTCATGCATTGGGACGATTTGCTGCTCTTGTCTATTTAAACTTGTTGAGTACTTAGGTTATATAAACAAATGGACTGGAAGTACAAAGAGCCCAGGCTTCTGAGTGAGAGTGATTGTGAGTGCTGCACTTGATGCTGTTAGGCAAGCTCTGTGGGAACCTAATGGACTAGGGCAGGGGTGGGCAATTATTTCAGCTAGAGGGCCACTTAATGAGTTTTGGGAACCTGAGGGCTACATCCATCTCTGTCTCTTTTTTTCTCTCCTTGTCTCTCTCTCTCCCTCTCTCTTTCCCTGCTTGGATTCACAGCTGACACTGCTGTTAGGTTCTGGGTGGGAGCTTCCGCTGTGCTGGGATGGCAGCAGCAGCAGCTGCAGATGCCACTAGCAGGTTCTGTGTCAGGGCTTCTGAACTTGCCAGTGTTGTCCACAGTTGATGCTGCTGCCCATCTGCTTTGGTGAAAGCTCTGCCTGGGTTCACAGATGATGATGCTGCATCAAGGGCTGATGCTGCTGGGCACAAGCAAGCCTGCCTGCCTGCCTGGCACCATGCAGCAGTTGAAGCCACCAGCTGCCCGAGGGGCCAAATCTAATGAGTTGGCAGCTGTCCACTCATGGGCTGAACCAAATCTGTTGGTAGGCCAGATCCAACCTGCAGGTCATATTTTGCCCACTCCTGGACTAGGGACTTATGATGGTAGCTAGAAACCTAAATTGAGCTGGTTTACATTTGAGCATGCTCAAAAGTCTGTCTAGACGCCTACCACTATTTTCAGCCCATAACAGAGGCTCCTTAGTGGTTCTATGGTCACAGCATAAACCACAGGGGTGGGTCAGTCTGGATCACTTTTTGTAAGTTATGTACTGAAACTCCCTGTAAGCCCTTCCTAGGACTAATTTTCCCCTCCTACCCCATCTCTTTGTCTTTAGCCTTCTTGCCATTCTCCTCAATGATCTCATTGCTTCTCTTTGGCTCTCACTACTGATGTTAAACTGAACAATATTTGTGGTTCAAAGATTGACTTGAACTGCCATAATTGAAGGGCATCTGGCTCTGAACAGCCTGTGTTTAAAGGGCTAGGGACAGACATTCAAAAAGCCTAAGCCTGAACTGATTCAACCTTTGCAACATAGTCTAACCTGGCTAGGCTGAACCAATTTCCAACCATACAGATAATCCCTCTGGACTGAACAAATTCAGACACATGTCTGCAGTGGCTGGGGCTAGAAGCCTGGGAGTGCTAGAGCAGCCCTCCCTGTCCTTCCAGAAAGCTGAGGGGAGGACTGCCAGGTCCCAGCAGGAGGCTCTGATTAGGGAGGGGTGTAAACCCCCAGCCTGCCTACACCATCCCAGGCTTTTCCCAGCTTGCTGCTCAAGGGGTGGGAGTGTTGCCAACCCCCAGCCAGCACTGAGGCAAGGTGGGGTGTGCAGTGCATGCTTCTGTTGATACAGAGCTTTTCAATCTCCCTGCTTCTGTATACCGTTGGAAGCAAACTAACAGGCAAACAAGCTGGGGGTGGGGGCTGATAAGGGTGTCCTCTATTTCAGTGTTTATCGCCCTATTAAGAAAACAGGGACATTACCAACTACCTGGTGATTCTGCCTGTTGATTCAACACAGACCCAGCATGTGGTCTGCTAGCTAATACATAGATACCTTCTCTGCAAGGCAGAGGAGAGTGGAGAATTGCTGCCTAGCAGGGAGTGGTAGGGGTGTGGGGGAAGCAAAAAGCTCTTAAATAGCTTTTCCAAGGAAGGATATTAAGTTACCTGTCTGCCTCTGTTCTCTGCCACAGCACAGACTGTAGACAGCACCTGGTCTGAGAGATAGGGGAATGCCTGCTTAGCACAGAGTGGGGAAGGGTGGCGGGGGAAGCAGAAGCCAGGCAGATGCCTGCAGAGGCTGCGGAGCTCCAGCAAGGCAGCAGAGGAGAGGGGCCAGCCCTGTTGTGGAGCACAGAGGCCCACCCAGCCCAGAGAACATGCCAGGATGTTGGGGGTGTCTGTTTTATCTTAAACCAGCAAGGGGTCTGGGACAGACATTGCATAACCCGGTTTGAGTCAAATCAGTTAAGTCTGATGTATGTGCAATGAACATCTGTTCTGTTACAAGTTTAAACCAGTTTCTGATCACTTAAACCGGTTTGTGTGTCATGTCTGTCCCTAGCCAAGATGTTCACAGCCTGGGTTTTAATTCAGTCTGCTTTATAGGTAGGGCTATCAGTCTGCTTGGGCTGGATGCACAGCCAAACTGTTCCAGAATTCAGGATATCTGGAGCCAGGGTTCTGGTTTAGGACACAACGTTGCTTCATTTGTACAAGGAATCAGCATGTGGACATTTTCTTAGCACTCATTCATTCAGCTGTCTCGAGGGTAAAAACACATGCTAGCATTTTTGTACTGGATCACAGCCAGTTGTGACTGCAACTCCTTACAGCCTGCAAACAAGCTTCCTTTATCAACCAGTGTCAACATATTCATTGCGAGTCAGAGAAGGGCAACAAATAGTTTACCAAGATGCTCTGGGAAGGATTTCAATAGCACACTCAGTGGAATCCAGGCCATATTTGCTTTCTAGGTAAAATCAGAGGGTAAAGGACATATATTACTTGGTTTAAGCATATGCTTTAGAATCTCTTGTCATAAGCAAATGAACAAGGCTCTTGGCTAGAAAACTATGCAGATAGAACTGGTGACAGGCTTCTATTGTTGGACTGCATGGGTCTTTCCATATTAAAATGTACAAGGACAAAAGCACTGGAGAAGGCAAAGAAACTACAGAAGTCATTCCTAAAAAGATCCATCGATCTGGATATTGCAATTTGTCTGCAGCCTTAGGATTAGCATGCAGGCCAAGTCTATACCACCTCCCAGCTAAGCTCAGGACTACTGCCAAGTAACAACCCCACCTGCTTACTCCCACTCTGTGTGCACCCATATCCAACAATTAAATACAGAGTTGGCTGAGATAGTCCAAGGCATACACTTCAGTGATACTCTCACACTACCTTGGGAGAATACAAGGCTGCTGTAAAGAAACTGGAGATAGCGTTTCAGACTGGTGCTGGAGTCCACAGTCAGAACCCCTCTAAACTGTCAATTCTGCCTAATTGCTAAGCTTGGTTGGATAAGTACAGAATTTGTTTCTCAGTAGTGATTGGCAGGGGAGTATTTTAGCAGAAGACCTTCCCCTCCCTCTGTGGAAGTCAGTGAGGATGAGGCTAGAGCTCCCAGGGTTTAAAATGGAAGGGGTTTCTGATATGATATTTTCCATGAAGAGTTCTTAGAAGTGGAGCTGGTTCTACTCATCTGATCGAATAGAGTCCAGATCTGTTGACGTTCAAGGCATATAGCAAAGTAGAAAGGATGAGTACACAGCTAGGCCACTGTTATTTTGGAAATTATTTTGGCCACATGTCATAAATCAGCTTCATTTGGACAACCCTATGGATAATTTGTATTTGTTTGTTAGATATATTGAGCACTTAGAACCAAGGGACACATGCTGAAAGAAATATAAATAGTCCCTGAAAAGCAGAATTGGATTCAAACTATGCTTGGCTTCTATCCACCAATACTTTGGGAATCTCTCCTTCTTCTTACCCTGTACACATACTGGCCAAGTCAGTGCTCACCAGACCTTTTCCTTGCCTAAGATCATACTATGACCTGACTGGAGGGATGTCTGGAGCTAGGACACCTTTCTCTGCAGTAGATGGTCAATTGGCACCCCATGAGTTCTGCACTGTGGCCCCTACTATCTAGTGCTCTGTGGAAGAACCCACTAACATCAGGGTCTTTGCCCCTACCAAGAGTCTAGGGCTGAATCACAGATAAGAGGAGACAGTGTCAAAGAAATGGAAACTTGGATTAATACGTCACATGAGATGAAAATGGATGAAGCAGTCTGAGCAGGCAACAGAGCATCTGTTCCCAATCTGCTACTGACATGTTGCAAATCACTTAAACACTGTGGGGCCTTAGTTTTCCCAGCTGTAATGTCTGTGCAGCACCATGAGGTCCTAGGATGGAGGATACCACAGAAAGATCATTTTTATTAAGCTTCACCCCCCGAGTGCAGTACTGTCCATTTTCAGGGGCAGTCTGATATCATGGATCTTTCCAAGTATGCCACTGCTGATGCAAGACTAGTTTTTCATAATGAAATTTCATCCTGAATCTCAAACTTGAGGCTGTTCTATGGTTACTTTGCTATGTTTGTGCTTTGTGGTGGAGTCCGAAAGGGACTGAATAAAGGAAATGCTGAGAAGCACCCAAGTTAGTCTTTGCCTCCTGTTAAAAGAGACCAGATGTTTTCAGGAAGTACCAGATCTAGTGCAACACTAAATTTTTCCTGTATCTTCCTCTCTGAGGTGCCCACTCACAGAGGCAGATACATTAGCAACTGGGTTTTTTAAAGAGAATTTATGCAAAGAACTGCATTTGCTTAGCACTATAAACTGGAAATAAATCTAATTGGCCCAGTTTCATTACTTAAGAGCTTGTATTACAACATGGATGATTTAGGTTGGATACTGGGAAGAATTTTTTTTTCAAACTCAAACAAATTACCCAGAGAAGTTGTGGAATCTCCTGTCACGGAAAGTTTTTAAGTGCAAGTTAGACAAACATTTTTCTGGTTTAAACCAGGATGATTCTGCCTGGGGCAGGGAGCTGAACCATTTCTATTTTTATGATTCTCTGACATATTTTTGCATATGAATATAACAAAATGGTGTTTCTTTGTGAGGCATCTTAAATAACTTCAAGGGAGACAACTAATCATTTCATGCAACTGCTGGGACATTCCTTAGGCCAAAAGAAAAGCATCATGTAAATCCAACATCCCCCAGTTCCCAAAATACACACTTCTCATTTATCTGTTCCAAGACTTTACACACTACTCACCTGAGTTTTTGTCAGGCAGTCGGTTTATCCTCCATACAATGGAGTTAAATGCATGCTCATATTTGGCAGTTCCCAAAGTTACTCTCATTACTGGCTCAGAACCAGACACACTAGTTGATCCAAAACTGGCACCCTTGTTCACCTTGGCTTTCAAAGATTTCTCCCCCAGGACACTTTCTCTGCGGAAATTTTTTACCCATTCATTTGGCACTGGGTAGCGGATCATCACATTTTCACAGGGGACCTGAGTTAGAGGGTCACGGTTGGAAGAAAACCCAGTGGACATCATCAGCCAGCTCTGGACTTCTACTTCGGCACCATTGATGCTAGTTGCTGTCCTCAGAGTGAAAGGCAAAGTCTTCTCAGCAAATACTGTCCTGAACCTCATTAACTCAAAGCGGCAAGCATCCAAAGGATTAAACAGAATAGCACGGGAACTGTTAAACATTTCCTCATCCACACATGAATGGAACTGGCAGCTGTACAATTTAATCCACTTACTGGTAGTGGTGGGCATGATATCCTGCCGTGCAACTATTTCATTCCCTTTAATAAAGATGTCATTAAGGCCCAGCCTGCATTCTGCCAAGCCAGAAAGAAAGCTGAGGACATACATATGTGTTAGCACACTGTGCTGGAGAATCCTATTGTCTCCTTTGGCCAAGATGCCATGAAACTCATCCTTGACATCAACAGTGATTTCTTCCTCTTGGTAGTTCAATCCCACCATGCTTAGATCCATCGATGAGGCTGGCAGGTTCATCAATGTGTCCTGAACAGCTGAGATAAAGCTAAGGAAATCTACATAATTAGTAGTGCCTAACTTTATCACTTGCTCCCTTTCTGCCACATGGGTGATGGATGGCTTAGGCTGATACTTCTTTTTTTCCTTGTAGGTGGTACGGTCTATCCGCATGCTATGTATCCTTCCATTCTCATCATAGTTCTGGAGCTTGCGCTCTGAAAGTTCATGATTGATCTCAAGTTTGAATTCCCGAAATGGCTTCTCCAGTCCCTTCTCATAAAAAAGTTGTAGGTAACCACTCTCAGTCAGCTTGACAAAGATTGGCCCCCAATGCCGAGATGACATGATGTTCTTTTTCTCTGGTATCCTAAGCATCATTGGCCAGCCATCTTTGGGCTGAGATGGTGCTAAGTTCAAAGAGATGTCATCCAGTTCACTTGGCATCATGGGGTCATCATCAGGTAGAGTGGGGCTGCTCAGGTGATCTGGATCCCCAATTTGGAGCTGCTTGAGCTGCTCAACAGCTTCTGTGTGGGTTATGCTTTTGCTCAACTCATTGAAGCTGATGGTGTCAGGTTCTTGGTGAAGGATAATAAGGGAGTCTCTATGGCTTTTGCCAAGAACAGCAGGGAGAGAGGAGCTGTGGGAACGCCTGTCTCGTTCCTCAAAAAATGAGCTGAATGGGTTGATAGGTGATGGTTGGACATCCTGCAGAGATTCATCCAGGAAGGGGTTAGTAGCACTCCAGGGTGGTGTTCCACCAACAGAAGGCAGCCTGCTTATGGAAGAAAGGTCTAGCTTTTGAATTTTAGAGAGGTCTGCCAAAGTGCTTTTAGGCCGCTCTCTCTTCTTAAAGGATGCAGTGACGTTAAAGTTCACATCTGGAGCCTGTGTTACTGCTGGTGGGGAATCCAGTTTCAAGGGAGAAAGGCTTGGTGGTGAAGCACAGCTGACTTCATTGTCATCAAAAGTCACCCAGCTGGGGAAACGAGCTTTGGTTGGGGTCACAGAATGCCCATTCACAGGAGTGCTGTTCAGCTGCCAGTTGACAGCCTCCATATCTAGCTCTTCATCTTCTTGAAGAGATGAGGAATTATCTGAAAAAGAAAGAGAGAAAGAGACAGTAAGATAAAAGTGAAATTTCAGTCCTCTGGCCTGAAGTAACTTATTTCTCTAAACAAAGGAACTCTGTGTGCACAGTAGATTGTGCGTTCAAAAAGGGCTAAATGTTCAAATGACTTATTTCAAATGTAAAAGACTCTGACAAGAATTACTGAAGACCTAATGCCAGCTACCTCCAAGAGGACAGAGAAATACAGAAGCTGAAAAAAGGAGCTAGAGGGAAAAAATAAAAAGGGCTTATATTTTCCTTTTTCTTAAATAAAACAAAATTCTAAAGCATCTATGATGCTGCAGACATCTTTCCTATATTTTTGCCTTTGTAGATAGATGTCTTCTTCATATATTCCCTCTCTCTTCTTATTCCTTCTATCTTTTCCTCAGCCTTCTGTTCCCTGACCCCATGTACTTTGGGTTGTTGAACCCAGTGGGAAAGAGTGGAAATGGTGGAAAGTCCCTTCCTTACTGCTCCCATTTAATCTCTATATACTTTTGTGGGAACTCGATGCCAAATTATATAGGACTGAATTAAGCACAGGCTCAGACCTGTTCAATTTAAAACTTTTATTGTTTCACAAAGTCATAAACTAAAGGAGGTCTGTTGGTTCACGAGGTTCCCAAATCAAGCCCTTGCTCTCTAACCCGGAGGCTA
>NW_017728947.1:80515968-80540973 GCF_001723895.1 Crocodylus porosus
TTTTTTTTTAATGCTAGGCCTTGCTTAGCATAAGCACTCTCTCACAACTTTGGCTGCTTATTCCTGCTAGCATGAAGCACACAAGAGCAACAGCATTTGAAAAGGCATCCATTGCACAGGAGACATTCAACACAGATGTTATTTGGCTTGATCTGTGAGGAAGTCGGGCAGCTCTATGTTGTTTGTGAAATGCCCCTCAGGAAAGCTGTGATCTAATACTGTAGGACTGGCTAAAGAAAGAAATATTTCAGGCTTGAGTTGTATAAGCTTTCATCATACTCTGTTAGTAAATGCCATTCTTATCATGCAGAAACCCCTATTATCTTAGTCCTTGGTTCCCCACACAGCTCTATCAATGTACTTGACCCCTAGCCTGCACCATCCTTTGCCATTTCAGTGCCAGATGCTTCCTGAGGAGATGCTCCCCAGGATAGCGAATGATGTGGTGTTTTTTTAAATGTAAAACATATGTTTCTGAAAGTTTCAAAAGGTGAAGACTTTAATCTCCATTTACTTAGAGTGCAGGATCACAGAAGCAGGATGCTCCAGAAGTGGGCATCCAGCATAGAACTTTAATCTGCTGGTGCACTGTAGAGCTTACATCCCCATCAAAATGCAGGCTATAGACTCTGCAATCAGAAAAGTGACCGAAACCTGCATATTAGTGCTGTCTAAGTTTGCAGTCCATAGAATATTCAAGTCACATCTCTTGGAGCATCATTGTTGGTTGTAACCATGTTGGTCTAGGGACAGGAAAGGTTCATTGGGTAGATGTGATATCTTTTATTAGAGCAACTAAATAGTTGGGAAAAAAGTTCTTTGCAAGCTTTTGGGCACAAACACCCTTTGTCAGGCATAGGGAGAATCTGTGTCCAAAAGGGTGAGGGTAAGGCTGTTTGTACCCGAGAGTTTGCAAATAACTTTTTTCCAACTATTTAGTTGGTCTAATAAAAGATATCACATCTACCCAAATAACCTTGCTCTTAGATTAGCCCTGCAGACTAGATACCACGTGGGGTTGGTCTACCAGCCTGTCCCTAAATCCGGCTGTGCATTGGCCCAACCCTATATGCCTGTATCCGGCCATGCACTGGCACGATCTGGATCTGATGCACAGGGCCAGGTTATCCATGCTATGGGGCTCTGCATGGGTCTGGAAATTTGGTAGTAGGGGAATAGCAATTAATGCTGCCACCGCTCCCCCACTACCAAATTTCTGGACCCTTGGGGAGCTCCATGGGCCAGATGACATGGCTCTGTAGGCTGGATCTGGCTCAAGAGCCCATGATCGAGCACCCCTGTCTTAGAGCACTGACAAAAATGAGCATTTAATTTGCCCTAAATCCCTAGAAGAGCTTGAATTCTGTTCTGCTTCACCTATCATCTATGAAGTCACAAGTGCTCATCAGGATCTAGGGGAATGTCTGTTCACCAGAGCACCCCAAGGGATGACAAGATCAAATGGTCACAAACTCCTCCGTGACCATTTCAGGCTGGACATAAGGAAGAACTTCTTTACTGTCTGAGTCCCCAAGGTTTGGAATAAACTGCTGCCAGAGGTGGTTCAAGCACCTACTTTGAATGCCTTCAAGAGACATTTGGATGTCTATCTTGCCAGGATCCTGTGACCCCTGCTGACTTCCTGCCCTTTAGGCAGGGGGCTGGACTCGATGATCTTCCGAGGTCCCTTCCAGCCTGAATGTCTATGAATCTATGAAAGTCAGAGATTCCAATTGTTGTTTAGTAAAACTGAATTTGGAACCCTGACCTTTAGTTCTGGTTCTGCCATTAACTAAGTGAACCTAGGCAACTCAAATGTGTGGGCTATGATTATCTTTCCAGTATAAAGGGATAATGATACTTACTCAGTATTGTAAGATTACTGGGAATTATGTATGAAGCAGAAAGAACAAATACTTCTTCATTTATTAGTTTTTATGTAGTGGTTTCCTTCCTCCCTCCCATAAGTGCTTTCATCTCACATCAGGAGACTGTCCCTGTACCTGATACACTCAACTAGAACTTGTCTTTAGTTTTATACCCAGGATGTTACTCTTTCATAATGTCTGTAGCTAGTTCCTGCTTTTAACTCAAATATTTGGGAGGGGTAGTAGAAGCTGCACAGTCCTGCAATAAGCTTATGTACCCTTATACATATAAGGGAAAGGAATAACCACCACTTAGTCCCTCTGATATAAACCAGGTGCAAAGTATAAAGTTTGTTTTTTTTAAATGCCAAACAAACTGTACCCAAGGGCCTCATCTACATGAGATGCTTATTACACAGTAACACGTTGTGGGGCACAAACTGCGATGCGAGGCTACTGTGCAGTAGTAATGAGTTACTGCACAGTCAGTGTCACCAGGAAGCAGTGCCAGGACGCTACTGCACAATAATGCCAGTTACCATGCACTCATTTAGTACTTGGGTATGCAAGTACTAAATGACTCCGTAGTAACAACTGGACAGTCAGCGCCTTGTGTAGACATGGCCAAGGAGAACTGAAACTGCTTCTTTCTGATCCCCAGTTCCACAGTTACCAGAGAAGCCAGCAAGAACAGAGTTCCTTGGAGGCAGAGTAAGAGGAATATAAAGAGGTTTAACTTTTTCTGAGATTCCTGGTTACAGAATTTCTGGTTTCTTTGATGCTAGGTGATATTTACACACAACCAAGATTACTATTCCTTATAAAATCACTTACTTCTGTTACTCATTTCCCAGCTGAAGTCATAATCCCCTCTTTGTTGCATCAAAGCTATTACCTTGCTGAAACCAGCGGTGATGCCACAAACAAAAGGATTAGAACTTCAGGTAGGTCTAGAAGTGGCAGATGAACAGAGTGTTTCTAAGAAATACAGGCAGGGTTCTCAGGAAAAAGAACACATCAGAGTTTCCTCAGAGAAGACATAAAAAATAAAGCTTTTTGAGATACAGGGGCCTCAACATGTAGCCATTCTGATGAAAGAAAAATTACAAACTCATCTGGGGAGCTCAACAGCAAATAGGTACAGCCCTTTTCTCCCCAGCACCACTTGGGGTGACAAGGAACAATGGTGATAAGCTGATGGAGAATAGGTTTAGGTTAGAGATCAGAAGGCAATATTTTACAGTTAGGGTGGCCAAAATCTAGAACCAACTTCCCAGGGAAGTGGTCCTCACCCCTACCTTGGGCAAATTCAAGAGGAGGTTGGATGATCACCTTTCTGGGGTCTTGTGAACCCAGCATTCATTCCTGCCTGTGGCAGGGGGTCAGGCTAGATGATCTGTTCAGGTCCCTCCTGACCCTAGCTACTATGAAACTATGACACTATATGTATTAGCCTTAACCTTTTGCTTTCCCACTAAAATGAAAATAAATGAAATTATTCCATGTTTCTTGACACACGTGTAGCAATCACATCATGGTGCCAGGAGGCAATAGGATCTCTGTCGCTCTCTAAAATCAAAAGAAACACTATGTTCAGTTACCAAAGGAAAAAAATATTGTAGCACCCACTACCAATATTTTAAAGATATAAACGTGAGCCAAGGAGATAAATTATTTAGCTTGTTTTTTCAGAGTATGATTATGAGCAGGGGCATACAACTAAGAAAAGAATAATGTTGAACACACATCAGCAAAAAGGTTCCTAAAAATTAGATGTTGAGCTTTAAGGAGATCTATTCCTTAGGAAATGAGAGAAGCTGCCTTTGAGTCACTTACAACTGGACAAGAAATAGTGCAGGAAACAATCTTGAAGTGGCTAGAGGATGGGTTATTTGGGATCGAATAATAATCCAGGAATCTGACAATTTAAAAATTCTAAACACTTTCCTACATAGTAAGAGGTGCAGCTTAGAGTGTCCCATTTGCTGAACAGGTAAGTGCATAACTTTTCTCCCCTGCCCTCACTGGAGTAGATGGGTTCGACTTATGATGCATTTCAATATTTCCACTCCATGAAATAACTCAAGAAAATGATTTGCTCAGATAATGTAGATAATCTCACAGAGAATGACTCCTAACAGGCAAAGAATAATTCTGCACTAAAAGTAACAAGTAACCAAAATAAAGCAATCTGAGTGACATACTTATTATTTTCTGCAAAGCAAAAAGCTTTTAAAAGCATATCTTTTGTCAGAATTAAAATTCCTTTTAACTTCTTCAATATCCTTGCCAGATTACATCTCAATAGATTGCCCTGTGTGTCTCCTAAAATATTACCAGATGTATTCAGTCACAACATTCAGAACATTTCTTGCTGTGCTTCCTAATGCAGGGGAACTGCATGTAGAGGACTTCTTCTGGACCCTGGAATATCCAAATGGAGCTTGCTGCATGGTTGTTCTATCAAAGAGCCTCACATTCTTTCATTGACTCTACCAGTTCCCCCAATACCAGCAGCAAGAGAGTTAAGCATTTTAGTAGCACATCTGGCTGTATCCTAAACCTCTAATAATTCATTACAGAAGAAAAGGGCATTGACTATCTTTATTGCTTCACCTAAAGTTTCTGTGTTTAAAATTCCTTTGGCCTGGATCTTCTTTTGCAGCCATCTACTGCTTGGGAAAAATCAAGCTCCTCATGGGTGTGTATTAGTGTCGCGCAAGTAGGAGGAGGCTCTCAAAATATATTAAGTTATTTAAAATGGAGAGAGAGCTGGTCAGGGATTACTGCTCTGGGCCTTACTCTGGTTCTTCAAATAAAATCAGCTGTATTGACAAATGACCTGAAGAAGGCTTTTGGATGCAACATGTGCTGTCTAACATCTTTCCCAACCATAGAGTTGGTCCAATAACAGTTATAATTAAAAGCCACTTGCCTTTTGTATATGCCCAGGACCATTATGGCTATACCACCATTCCTACTGTATACTGACAGAAGCACTTTTTGCTGGTGTTGCTGCAGTTACACTGGGGTTCTTGCTAGCACTGAAGATGGTCATTAAAATACTACCAAAATTAGTGTACCAGGAAAAGTTTTTAGTATAGACCTGGAATAGGTAATTCAGCAAGGTCACAAGGATGCCAGATATAACGGTAGCAGCTTCTATTCACACAAAATGAATGTCAGAAAAAGAAAAAGCATAGATGAAAAAGGACCTGGATAAAATCCAGTACTAAGGTGCTGTGCATTTGTGCACAGCAAGGATTATCCTTTCTTGTGCTGTGGATAGATTCTGTACATAGCCATTTCCCCACATTCTTTTTCCATATTGAAATTTTCTATGCCAAGATGAGCAACGAGTATATCTGGTCACTCCCTCCAGTCCCTCTGGTCTGAAACTTCCCTATGCTCCCCAAGAGAGAGAGTGGAGTTTAGCAGACAGAGTACTGGGTTCTAGTCTCAGTTCTGCCACTGACCAGTTGTGTGGCTTGTGGCACTCCTTGCACCCTTTGTCTCTCTTGTCTATTTAAATTGTAAAATCTGATGGGGCAGGAATTGTCTTTCTCTGTGTATATATTATGGTATCTATTGTCTAGGCACTATAATATAAATAATCAATACTTTAAAAAGCAGCTTTATAATGGGAAGTGTTTACTCTAATGATTTTCAAGTAATCAATAAACACTTCAGATCCCCAAATCCAGCCTCATTCCAGAAAAGCTGCATCTAGCTTCTGATGAAGCAAGCTGCTGCTTACAAAACATCTGTGATTTACTTAGTCTATAAGGTGCACATCTACCCTACCTTCTGCCTAACTTAAGACTAACTTAGGAGGAACTTCTTCACAGTTAGAGTGGCCAAGGTCTGGAATGGGCTCCCAAGGGAGGTGGTGCTCTTCCCTATCCTAGGGTTCTTCAAGAGGAGGTTGGATGGGCATCTGGCTGGGGTCATCTGAACCCAGCACTTTCCTGTCTATGCAGGGGATCAGACTCGATGATCTTTTGAGGTCCCTTCCAACCCTAACATCTATGAATCTATGAATGAAACATAGCTAGCTATCTCTATAAATCCTTTTGCCAGCCTAATGGTACAGGCACTATGTCCCCAGGGGATCATCTCCTGCAGAAGGTGGCCAGGAGATCTGTTTGGAATTATTTTACTTAGAAGCAGAGCTGGATGGAAACCAAGAAAAGAAATCTTTTGTACATATTTTCATTTCCATTTTGTGTGGATTTTTTCCTTGTTATTTTATCAACTGCCATTGCTTAGAAGATCTGATGGGAATAACCCTGTCGAAACAAAGGGGTTTGAAGACAGTTCCATTAAATATTACTGTCCCCTACATAAGCTGTTCCTGGCTAATGTGCACTATTTGACAGCTTATCCATTATCACTGAATGCACTGCTATCCATTTCAGAATTAAAGATAGAATTAAAGATGAATAAGACAGATGCTCTGAGTTGATTCCATTTATAAACATCTAACAGCAATACAGTCCTCTAGCTTTCTAAATTGTAATAACATTGAAGTCATTATAATTGATATAATACAATAACATTAAAATTATGATAAAATTAACTCTAGTAAACTTAAGGCATTTCTAAAATAACATAACTGGTTAAAACACTAGTGCTGAAAGATACAAACTGAAATTATTTGAAATCATAGGATTAACTAGTGCCATTCCCCTCTACACCTGGTGGGCTTGTCAGATCATGTGGAACAACTATGTGATGAGAAAGATAGCGTGTCTCAGTTTATCATGTTTTATTTTGCCTCAGACCTTATCCACTACAGCTAAATTGTTTGAAGTTAGGTGTCTAAAACAGGAGTGTTAAACGGATGGCTCTCAGAGCCCCATAATCCTGCCCCCAGTGATGCCTCTCATGCTGTACTGGACCACGTGTGTGCAGTGCCTGGAATGTGCACTGACTGCAGCACTTGCTCAGGACAGGTCCTGAACTGCACGGCCCACAGTCATGACTCAGGTGGGTCCAGGGCCCTGCCACCGGGTGCTGCCTGTGCTGGATCAGGTATGCAGGAGTGGGAAGGAACCATGGGACTGATCTGGTCAGTGGACCTTCCTCACACCACTCATATGGTCCTGAGAGCCAGATAAGTCTGACACCCCGATCTAAATTAAGGCACCATAATCAATAACCTGACTAAGCACATCCCAGAGCTGCAACACTATTAATTTCAGGTACTGATGAATCTATTCCCTGCACTGGGCTAATAACCACTTAGACACACTTCCAAAGTGCTGATCAGCTAGTTCCCTAAATTTATTGTGTTAAGTGTCAAAAGAAGTAACATTTCCATTTCCAGCCCTGTTTCAAATACAAATGAATTTTGCTTACATTAATTAAATTGAATCCTATAAATGTACCTGAATGTCTATGAGGACTGCTACATTTAATTTTAAATGTAAGACATCACTCAGATGCTATGCTGGAGACCAAATATAATTAAGCTTTGGCTGAGGAGCTCATTGCTATATTGCAATAGACCCAACACAACAGGAAGATAACTTAAAAGGATCATCAAAAACAAAGCAATTTTCCATGGACTAACAAGCTACATTAAAACCCCCCTGCTGAGGGTTGGTGTTGTTTTTCTTGACTTTGTTTAGTGCCTATACGTCTCTTTTGCTCCTCTACTTCTCAGTTTGCTTAGTTACGCATTTAATAGGTGGCTAAACCTATTGAACCTCAAACCATAATGTTCTACTAACATACCCTATCAAATCTTTAATTTGGTCTGTGTCTGTACTGGACAGGTCTGTGCTTGTTCGTGTTACCTGGGAAGTGAAGGAAACTCCTTTCCAACTAGGGCTCAGTTTTGAATCAGAATTCCAGCTACTCTCGCTTGCAGAAGACCAACATCAGACTGTCCTAGACAGTCATTACAGCTGCAGCTTGAAACATTACAAGAAATCATCTACAAGAGCACCTTTCCTGTATTCTCCTTGTTCTTTTCATGTGCATTTGTTTGTATTCATGGAGATACTGGCTTAACAAAATCAACCATTCAGTTACAACCCTGTGACTATTTCCCCATGATAAAGAAAAGCCTTCAGTAACTTAGTATTTTCCTGTACAACGTATTTACCAGAACTGAAAGCTTACATGATCTACCATGGACATCAAGAAATTAAGTCTCAAGCCATGAAAAAGAACCCCACTTTCAGAACTAGTTATGGGGTGCAGAAATTAACATCCAAATAACCCACAATCCACATACCTCTCCTGACAGGGATTCCCACTGCTTCACCCAATTATTCATAATAGATTTAGAAACTACATTTACTAGTGCATTTTGCACAAGTGTTTCTGAGTTATGGAAATACTCTTAAAATTAACTACATAGTGAAGGACAAACATCTGAGCCCCAAATTACCAAAATACCTCCCATCTGAAGATATTCAATCAAGTCAATGAATAAGTCAACCAAGACAAATGATGGAGCAAAGGCCATTTTGAATTTTTAATCCTCCTGTGGCTGCAGTGAAAGACTTAGATATACAGGAAAAATGAAGTCTCATATTAACCCTTTAATTCCAATTTACCACCCCTGTGGCAGGTTGCAAATCAGACATTATACACCTAGCCAGGGACAAGGTGGTTAATCTTTTAGACTTTGAAGTACAATTCTCTACTTCTTTTTTGTCCCTTAGCAGTCCGTTGGATCTCTACTTCCAACATAAAGTCTTGTTCAATTGTCTGTCAGGTAGTAGAGAAGATTACTAGGAGCGGAGTTCTGTGCACGTGGGTATGTGAGTGTGTGTGTGTTTTGTTTATTTTCAGTTGCATAGCTATCTACAACAGGGAGGCTCAACCTCCAGCCTGTAGGCCAGATCCAGCCCCCCAGCCCCATGTCATCCAGCCCACAGGGCTCATCACAAAACCTGTGGAGAGTCCTGTGGGCCACAGTCATGTGCACTGGATCAGGTACACAGGACAGCATGGGACCTGATCCTGGAGCATGGCGGGAGGGGGTGGACAGGCGTAGTACAGGGTCCTAAAGTCTGACCCCAGCCAGGCAGGGCTAGTGGGGGATCCTGGGGCCTTATGGAGACAGCATGGGGCCCCCAAAGCCCAGTCCCAGCCAAGCATTGGGTCTCAGGATCGGACCCCAAGGCCCTGCACTGCTGCTGCCCAGGGCCCAATCCCAGCATATGGGGCCTGATCCAGGCCACAGACCAGCCCCCTGACATTCATTTGGCTCGTGGGGCCAAAAGTGTGAGCATCACGGATCTAGAATGCGCTGTATCCAGTTTGTTCTGTGCATCAGCTCAGAGCAGTTCTTTAAACTGGCCAGCAGGTGGTACATTTAGACTAATATAAAACACTCAAAAGCTTCAAGGTAATTGCAAAATCATTTATATTTCTCTGAAAACATACGGTACAATTTCCATAACAGAGAAAAGACATAATTCCTGCTCAAAGAATTTACAATCTACATCCCATAAAACATTTTCTGCACTGGATATTGTACAACTGAGAAGCACTTAGTCCACTTGCAAACTTCTACTGAACTCCCCCTTCAATTCAGACTTGTTCTGGCTAAAGTAGTTCCAGCATTCTCAACCGTCAAATGAGACAGCCAGTTTGCAATTCCAAACACACATTCTGACAACT
The DNA here is from genome assembly GCF_001723895.1 of Crocodylus porosus. Classification (NCBI taxonomy): domain Eukaryota; kingdom Metazoa; phylum Chordata; order Crocodylia; family Crocodylidae; genus Crocodylus; species Crocodylus porosus. Next base: position 80,525,478 of record NW_017728947.1, read on the forward strand.
GACCACTCCCAGCTGAGTAATGGCAAAAGCATGGAAGCCCCCAGCAGGCAACAACACCAGAGTCTTATCTTCCCCAGCACTTTTCTCATCAATGGTCTGGGCCTTGGTGTAGCACCCTAGTAGAAATGCCAATGTAGACTCATCAGTGGTGTTTCTGTTATTGTGTTGTGATAGCACAGGAGATGTAGAGGCAGGATTTGGAAGTAGAATAAAAAAAGCTGTGACAGAAGGAAAGGGGGCATCCCTGCCAGGGATGGGTAGGGAAAAGGTAGTGAGAAGGATATCAGAATGGGAAGGGATAAGAATGAAGGTAATGAGAGCAGAGATAATGCTTTTTGGAAGAAGGAAGCCTTGCATGAATGCTTCTCCCATCTCCTCTCTGTATAGGTCAAGAGATGGTGGATAACAGAGGTCAGTTGCTATAGTCAGTATGAGCCTCAGTCCAGGGATTTTCCTTGTTTTATCTCTGGTAGGAGCTATTCCTCACCCTCCCTTTTCTCTTCCTGAGAAGTATATGGAACCTGCATTTTCATGCAACAGTAGAAGTCTGTGAAGCTTATCCCCCTCTGCACTGGCCCATCCCACACTCTCCACAAGTCACAGGCAAAGAAACACACTCTGAAGGTGTCTTGCCAAAACAGGTATCAGATGACCACTGCTGCTCGTCACAGGCACAAAAGTAACATTTGAAAAGACAGACTCTGACAATATCTGTACTGCTGAGCCCTGATCAGACTAGCATTCCTGTCTGCCCCCCCTCTGCAGTATCCTAACCACACTGGGAAAAGGAGGAGGAGGAAGAGGAAGGTTTTTCCTTCCTTTGAAGGTGCCTCTCAGCCAAAGCCTCCTCTGAATGCAGCTTGCCACTAAGAAAGGCTTTTCTGGAGCTTTCAGGTGGTGTAGGCAGAAACTGCATTTTGAAGGAGCCCAACTGAAAGGAGGAGAGGGAAAGCAAAACTCTCCCTTCCTTTTATTGCTGCATGGCTGGCTTCCACTGTTCTTGCAAATGCCAATTAATGATCCATTTTTTCACTCTAGCTGCATCTTCACCTTTGGAAGAGCAAGATCTGTCCTCTTAGGTGCCCACAACCACAACACCACTAGCTATACCTTTGTACCCTTCCTGGTCTCAATGCATTCCTGCAGGTGACAAGCCTTATGCTCTTACCTATGTTAGGATGTCATTTTGTAATTCTCTTATCTGGCCTTGGGCTACAGTGCCCTATGTATTAACTGTGCTTACCTATTAAGTCCAATTGGGTTTGGCAAGTGTTATTCTTTCCTCTAAAAGTCTGTAATCAGAAAGCCTTCCTGAAATCTTTTTGAAAGTTGCTTCATTTCAAAAGCAGGAACAAAGCGCTGAGAAAGCATTATAAGGCAATCTAATGCATATCTATCTTACCTAGAGGCTTACCAACACTTGATGACAGTAAAACATTCAGAAATCCCAACCAGTACCTGCAACCTGAGTGGAGATATTAGGCACACTATCTCCTTGCTAGAGTCTCTTTTTTAAACAGTTTGGTCACTTTGAAGCTTTGGTTCCCAGGTCTTCTCTAGTCCTGGCATTGTCCCTAACAACCCCAAAGTGTGTAAGAAGAGGCTCATCTCAAAACATTCTATTTCCATCCTATTTGTTTTGCTGTACATATTCTTATTTAACTAATTTGATATACTCATACAGTATACATTTCTATAAGCAAGCCTACATAACAATCAAATTATTACAAAGTAGCTTCACTTTTAGCATAGAAACTAGAGAGAAACAATATTACAGACATTGTTTAGGCATTTTTATTACCATGCCATTTACTACCCTGTTCTAAACAAGCCTGCAAAGTTCAGAGGTTAAAAGACCCATGTCCTATCTGTGCTCTATCTTCAGCCATTATTATTATTATCAGTGAAGCATAGGTGGCGAATTAGAGGTCCTGATTTTGCTAAACTATAGAAAACCAGGCATTTGTGTGAAGAATAGGGGAAGAGGAAGGAGGAGCTGATGTGTGAAAAAGCTGACCCTTTTCCCAACATGGAAGGAAGCAACAAGAGAATGCTACATAAACCAGGGAATTGTGACCTCAGCCACCCCACAAAGAGAAAAGAGAGGAGCCATGAATGAAATATGTTGTAACACACACTTTGAACAGATGTTACAAAGAGGATAAGGTTTATCAAGGAGATGCAACCTGAAGGAGACAGGCTGCATCTTTAGATGGACTTTGGACCTTGTTCATATCAATATACACTTTAATATCCACCTCTCTTCTGATTCTTATCAGCAGCATATATACCTGCTCCCTTCTGGCTTCTGTGTCAGACAGCATGTTAATAGCATATGCTGTTGCTGAGCTGAGAAAATGTAGGCCATAAAAGTTTTGGTGTTTGGGTGGGGAAGGGAGAATGTTACAGTGATCATTATAGCTTGTTCAAGAAGCTTTGGGGGAGTTTATGATTCCAGGTAGTAGGGGGAAAACAGCTGCTAATCCTAAAGGAATAAAAAACAAACTACTACAAATAATTCCACTACACATTAAATGACCTAACACTTAGGGTATGTCTACACAGCACCATGCAGTGCCATGCAGAGATTCCTGAGCTAGCTCTAAACCTAGCTCAGGTACTTCCAATATCCTGTTTCTGTATTAGACTCTGTAGACATACTCCAACATGCGTGGGACAAAGTGCATTTTTCAAAGGCACTGATGTAGTTCATAATGTCATCACTTCAGAAGGAACGCATAAGGGACTGCTGGCAAAATAATGAGATTTGCTAGGTTTTCAACACCAACCATGCTGTCAGCAACCAAAAGATGTTTAAACAGTGTTTGGTGGCCAATGCAAAATGAATAGATAGTCTCAATCAGTTCCTGAATCACAAACACCACAAGAAAAGATCCATCGCAACAGTCCCATCTATCTAATTGGCAGAGTCAGTAGATTGTGCTTTGGTGTGAGGCACACTAGTGAACAAGGGGTGCAGGGGAAGTTTGCTCTGATGCTCCCTTTCATCTGTACCAGACCTGTTCTGTGGCTGAAGAGAGAACCCATTTTTCAGGATTGTTGATTGTGTGACACCAGTGCCAAATTCACTATTCTAAATAAATTCTCTTCCTGACTATTGCAGCTAAGTTGCTCATTTAGAAGAAGCATTTGAAAGAATTATCCCTCTGCACTTCAGTTTGGAGGAAGGAGGCAGGATGGGGGTGTGGGACGAAGAGAAGGAGCATTTAGTTTTTGATGATTGACACTCAAAGGTGAGATTTATATTTATATACAAACATACTCCTTGCAGCATCCTGGACTCCAGAGATGAGGTGGGGGAGGAGGATGACAAAGATTTCTATTTTCAGACCTGCAGCTTCAAAACAGGGCATTGCCCAACACTTTTCTTTGGCTCCCTACAGTACTTAAATATAGCAGCACTGACTTCCTGCTTCCTGTGCCCAGGACATTTCCAAGATTAAGTTTTATCTTGTATGTAGTCAGAGGCTCAAATTCCATCTGCTAAATCTGACTCTGTGTATGGGGCAGAGGAGGAAGGAGGAGTGTGGCATGTGCATTTGAGAGATTTTTTGTGTACAATGGAAACACTTAAGTGAAGTTCTCTCCTTTCCCCAGGTGTGCAAGAATCTCCTATGTATAAAATGCCTTAATTTCAAAAAAGCCCTAAATGTTTGATGAGATATGGGTCTGCTGATCTGCACTTTTTAAAAAACAGAAACCCTTTTTTCTAATGTTTGGTCTAAACTCTTTGCACTCTGACATTTTAGCTAAGTTTGTAAGTAATTAAAGTGATAGGATGAGCTATAAACATAGTTTGGATCTACAGACAATACAGGTAATGCTTGATTTCTATCCGGAGGGTTGGGGGCTGCCAAGGCTTCACTCTTGCCTGTGCTGGCATGCACTTGTTCTCCTATAACTTGTTCCACGAAACCTTTTCTCTTTTAAAGCACAAGGAGACCGCCCCCCGCCACAAAGCTTGTATAGCCAGCTCTGCCAGTCCTTCCTCCTGGTTCCTCACCCTTAAGGCCAATGATCTTAAGGGTATTGGGAGGGTAAGATAATTATTGCTTGTGAGATGCTCAGTGCTGAGATGACAGGGACCATACAAAGCCTCAGCTGTGATCATTCTGGAAGAAATTAAGTTTGTCCTGAATTCTTTAAGACACTTTATGATGCATGACACAAGGGTTTAGTGAGGCTGGCTGCAAATGAAGATGAGAAAAGAAGAAAAACAAGTCTTCGAGACAAAGATTGCTGTGGGTGATTTCTTTTGCTGGACAAAATAGCATGGTTGGGAGACCTAACTTTCAAATGCAGTGTCTAAGTCTATCCCAACCATGCAGCTGGTCCAATAAAAGCTATAACCCACAACAATCCTTGCCTCTCACATGTACAATGGCACTCCAACTCTACATAACCAGTAGGTCTATGCAGATTTAGTTTTAGCACTTGGGGGAAGTGGGGTGAGGTGTGTATGAGAGAGAGTGTGCAAGAGAGACAATGACTTAATTAGAATTAGCCCAGACTGTAGACTGCTGTAAGTCCTCAATTTCACAAGCACCAAATAAAAGCCATCTCAACAAACACAACAAAGAAATAACAGCTCTGTGACACTAGTATCACAGAAACAGAATAAGGCTGTGGCTCAGTCACAGGACTAATGTGTCAGAAACACAGGAGCTAATCCCAACTCTGCTACCACAGCCTGACCTTAAGGAACTCACTTATTTTCTCTGTTCTGCTGTTTTCCTTTCTATTGTAAGTGATAATGCTAGAAGGTGTCAAGGGCTGCCTTCCAGAGTATCTGACCTATTGGTGATCACAGACCCTGTTACACCCAATAAGCTTTGTAGATCATGTTTATTCAAGCTAACTGGAAGAAGCAACGGAGCTCCCTTATGAGGACAGGTGGAGATAGTGAAAGTCAGAGCCACATACAAATCTGAGCAGATGCCAACCCACATTGGAGAAGACCAATTGTCAACCCAAGGGCAAAAGCCTTGATTGACTGATTGCAGCTGGGTGTCTTTTGAAATCAATCAGAAAGCCAGAGAAGTAGTTGTGAGCATGGCCCCAAATGGCAATTTAGAAACTAGTGGGGCACTAGACTGGCTGGAAAGGCAGGCTTGGAAACTGTAAGCAAGAAAGCTGTTTGTTCCAGAAAACAGGCCTTTGTGTGCTTTCTTTACAACATGACAGGATTGTGACAAAAACACCCGACTAATCATTTTATACTACTAGAAATAACAATAGCAGGCCCCGGGATACTGACTAAACTGTTCATGCCAAGGGACACCGACACTCTCCCTAGTAAAACACTGGAAATCATTTACACAGAAATGGCAGGCCATCTTACTCCAATGTCAAACAGAAGGTAGGGCAGGGAGGCACCTTAGGCCACGTCCTCTTCGTTTCCCAGGGGCAACTAGTAGTGGGGCACCTTGTGCCACCACTAGTTGTCTCTGGGGAATGCCTGTGCCATACGCCCTCTGGTGCATGGCAGGTTACCCCAGGTGGGGGAGGGGAAACTGGGGCCAGCACTGTGCTGGCCCCAGCAGCCTTGCCTGGGGTTTTGGGGGCCTCCTGGCTACAGCAGAGGTGATTCTGCCGCTTGGAGCCTGGATGGTAGCTGGAGTGTGGCTCTGGACAGCCAGACTCCAATTTTGAGCAGCGCATGGGCTGCTCTGCTCTTTTTTTATACAGGTTTTTTTTTGACCCCCAGATATCCAGGGGTCAAGACCCCCCCCCCCCCCCTGCTCTTTTGCAGTGTGAAGAACAGTTGAATGTGTGATGTGGCGCCACATACCGCATGGCTGCGCTCGTCTGGATGCAGCTTCTGTGGGCAACAACCTACTACATCAGATAATAGAAATGACCCACCTGATGAAGTAGGTTGTTGCTACAAAAGTCCATGCTTCTCTGAACCAGTTATTCTCTAAGGTGCCACCCTACCCTAGCATCTTCCTACGAATCATGTTAGCAGTAGTAGTACCTCTGACCCCAGACCTGATAGTGATAATGAATAACAGGACTGATATTTTCTCTGCATTTGTGTAGCATTTCAGTGTCCCAAGGCTTCTTTGAATTGTCTACCACATTCTGGTGGATGCAAAATTTACTACAGATTGTTGGAATGCAGGGCTTCTTTCATCTTTCAAAACATGCGATGCCATCATGCAGCTGTCTGTCCACAATTAACATAGGCAGCATGAATGCAAGTAGTAGCCTGCAAACAGCATGCAAACTAGACCGATATCACTTCTTGCCCCGTATGCCCTCCTCAGGATGAATTACCATGGAAACTGAGAGTTTAAGTACTAATTAAATACTTATCCTTATTTGAATACATTTGCCTTGCCATAAATTTTTTTGGTCCATCAATAAGAGCTGGCAAGCAGCTTTTAAAAATGAAGAGATAAGCAAACGACTAAATTATTTCATATTATTATGCTAGGGGTGATGTTTGTGGGCTCATCTGCTCCTGATCTTACTAAAAGGAAATGACATTGGACTGAGTTAAAGTAAGGATGGGGGGGAAGAGAGAGGGAGTGAGCACGCATGTGCATGCATGTACATTAGACCGACCAGCTAGAGGGAAGGTGGGGTGGAAGAAAACAAGTTGATAGTCCAGGAAGATATTTGGGAGTTTTTTCTAAGCCTCTTAGGAGTGGGCTTGCTCTGAGCTTTGGGAATGATTTTGTTAGGCTTTTTAAGGACGTACTCAGGGGAGACTAGGTGTTCACACAGATAGGGATAGAAACATAGAAAGGCATATAACACACAGGCACAAAGCTCTACCCGGAGTGAGAGCAACTAAAGCACCTCTGGACTATGAAACTGTTAAAGCTATGGAAAGCATATATTCTAGGAAATAGCTAGCTAAAGCTAACAGGTATTGGAATGTATTCTTGAGAGATACACACAGGTACTAGGTTATATTTTATCGACCTACACAATTTCTTTTTTCAAAGGCCATACTCATACTTTAGCTAAGCCCGAAGGGTTGTAACTTTGTTTTTGAATAGCTGTCTTTTCCCCTTTTAGGGATATAAAAGATCTACTTATGTTTCAGCAGTTTGTTAAGCAAGATTTAGTATGAGGCCCCGAATTCAGAATTAGGAAAAAAAAAATTGTCCCACTGTCAGTTGCATAAGTTTACCCTCAGTTGTTACCTGTGTTATGGTAATGCTTATATGCTTATCGTTCCCTGCATCAGATTTATGAGTCACTGTTCAAACACCAAGCAAGGGACAATCCCTATGAAGAGCATGCAATCTAAGCAAACTGCACTGGTTAGTGTTGTAGTTTAGGCAAAAGACTCAGGGCTTTAGGTATTATTTTTAACTGACAAAGCAGCAAAACGCTGAATGCTTTCAAATCCTGTTGCATGCAGTGTTTTTTGTCCCTTTCGAAATGAAAGCATAGTTTCCATCTAAAAACTATCTGGAAAAGTGTTGCAAACATGTAGGATGCAACATTAAAAAAAATATTTTCTGAATGTCCTAAAATGCCTCTACTTCCACTGCTGCTTTAAACTGTCCTTCCCTGGACATTCTAGGCACCAAAACAGATTAAAATGGTTTCTGAACACGGCCAGTTTTCCAAGAAGATGGAACCAATTCCATTCACTTTCACATACAGGTGATGCAGGTGTTTTTGAGGGAGACCAAGGGGGTGGGGGGAATAAAATAAAAGAGTAAAATTGTGGGTGTCTCCTTAAAATGTCCCAGAATGGATGACCCTGCTGCAAGGAACAGTTTTAGTGCTCTGGTATGATAACAACCCAGCTTGGCATCTTGTCTCTAATTACTGGGATCTTTGCAAACAAAGACACTGAGGCTCCATTAGCAGAGACAGGAACTTGCTTGCTTATTGTACATCACTCGGACTGAGCAGGCCATTCACCCTTCTGCACTCCCACTCATCTGCCTCTGGCTAGGGACTTTTCTTCCTTACAGCACATGAACAGTGCAGGCCCCATCAGAAATTCCAGCTGGTGTGCAACTGTTCACAATTGCAGGAAATCAACAGAACCAAATACTGAGCTGTTATCTTTCTTCTGTCATTTGAAATTGTGTTTTTCCTGTGTGTGAGGAGCCACCACAGTACACAGGCTTATTAGAGGTCACTTCACAGACCCACACAGAAATGACCCAGCAGTCCATTGCTTCCTCTGTCCCATGGGTTATACTGAAGAGTATTACAAAGGGGAGATAGGCATGAGCCTCAATGTTATGTAAGAAGGGTTAGTCGATGAGAGCCCCGTATGGCCAAGAATTAGGTGGTGACCTGTGGTGCAACATAAAGATTTGAAATCATCTTGGGATTGTGGCGTGAAATGAAGAGGAAATCTTTACTTCCTTCCTGTCCTCTCAATACAAAAATTAATGTCATGTTTCCATCAGACATTTGAGGGCATGTCACTCACTAGCTAGTTTTGGTGTCTGGCAGCTAAACACAGTGCCTGAATATCTGATCCCCTTGTATTAGTTTCATGTTATGTCTCAGCAGTTCCAATTTCTTTTTTCATTATTTATTCCCTACTTCTCTCCACCCAAACCTTATTCTTTATCCCCCACAATCTTTTGGGTCTTCCCCTCCTCCTGCACAGGATGTTCTCTACTGTTTCAAAGAGGCAAGAGTATATACTCAGCAGCTCCACCCAACAGTCAGGTTTCTTTTTCAATATGGGAATAAGGAACAGAGAACTGAATTAAACAGGAAGCTCAAGTGTCTGGCAAGCCAGACCATGAGCATTTTGGCAACTTTTTGCCATGTGTATGAGATAAGGAGTGAAATCAGCAAACCAAAATGAGTTGATAAGGGTAGGATGAACAGCTCTGTGAGATTACATGTAGGGAAGCAGAGTAGTAGGACTGAATGCATGTAGGCTGTTGCATGTAGCAACTCCTCTTCCAAGTGCCTTACATACACCACCAAGTTAAAAGGAATTTGAGTGTTCTTGAGGGAAGAGGAAGTATTATGATTTACAGAATCACAATACACAGAGATAGAAATAGCACATCAAATCTTCAGAGTGCAAGGAATAGGAAACATGGATGTAATTAAAATGGGAGAAGCTGTAGTGATGATAAATCCTTTTCTCTTTTCCCAATATGAATAGTGGTTTCTATGTTCCATAGACCTCCCCCAGGCTGCATAACATCTCAGAGCAGCTTGCTGGCTGGCTGAAAGGAAAGAGAGCATATGAACAATGTGAAAGACAACAAGCAGGGCCTAATAGCTGCCACTGTAGTGTAAACAAAGCACAGCTTTTCCTCAAGGGCCATGTGGGAACTTGAAAGAACTGAGGTCTACAGAAAGAAAACATCAATGATTAGGCCAATGAGAGATACCAGATGACTAGATATTAAGAGGGCTGGGACTGCTGAATTTGCAAAGAAGAGTAAAAGAATACAAATGCAATGAGGAAGTCAGCTGTGCATTACTTTTTACCTATAAAAAAGTAAAAGGGATATTCAAGAAAGTAAAAGACAACAAACTCATTTAACAGGTGAAAGTTACTGATTTTTTTATCACAAGGTATTCTAATGTTGTGAGACGCATTATAGCAGGATATTGCTGAAGGAAATAAAAAAAGTTCTAAAAAGGCTTAGGATTCATTCTGCAAACAGGAATAGCATCAGCAGATATATTAAGTAGGGCAACAATAAATTCTCATGTTACAGAGATATAAACTCTTCGCTGTTAGGGCAGGAAAAAATTTCTCCCATGAGATAATATTGCACAGTTGTCTTGGTACATTCTGGAGGTGGTGGGTTTTTTGCTCAACTATGAGGCATCAAATAATGATAATATGCTAGAATCATAGAAAGTTAGGGCTGGAAGGGACCTCAGAAGGTCACCTAGTCCAACCCCCTGCTCAAAGCAGGACAATCCCCAACTAGATCATCCCAGTCAAGACTTTGTCTACCTGGGTCTTAAAAACCTCTAAGGATGGCAATTCCACAGCCTCTCTGGGTAACCTGTTCCAGACCTTCACTACCCTCCTTGTGAGAAAGTTTTTTCCTAATATTTAACCTAAACTTCCCTTACTACAACTTGAGACCATTGTTCCTTGTTCTGTCATCTGTCACCACTAAAAACAGTCTAGCTCCATCTTCTTTACAACAACCCTTCAGGGAGTTAAAGGCTGCTATTCAATCTCCTCTGTTTTCTCTAAATAAGCCCAGTTCCCTCAGTCTGTCCTCACAAGTCATGTACTCCAGCCCCTTCACCATTTCTGTTGCCTTCCACTGGACTCTCCGATTTGTCCATTTCTTTTCTGTAGTTAGGGGCTCAAAACTGGACACATTACTCCAGATATGGCTTCACCAGTGCTGAATAGAGGGGAAGAATCACTTCCCTTGATCTGTCAGCAATGCTCCTACCGATGCAGCCCAGTATGCCATTAGCTTTCTTTGCAACAAAGGCACACTGTTGGCTCATATTTAGTTGACTGTCTGCTATATCCCCACGTACTTTTCTGCAGAGCTGCTGACTACCCAGTCAGTCCACAGCCTACACTGATACATGGGATTGTTCCATTCTAAGTGCAGGACTTTGCACTTCTCCTCATTGAACCCCACAGACGCATCTAGACAAGCATGGCTGTGCAGTATGCAGTGCCACAAACATGTCTGCAGCACCACATACTGCCCAGTCAGGCGTTCTCCATGCTGCAAAGATGTCCACCGGTCAAAAAAAAACAAAAACGGAGCAGCATACACTCAGGCAGTGCGCACTGCTGAAAAGCAGAGCCAGGCCGCCCAGAGCTGCACTGCAGCTGCCAGCCAGGATTGCTGTGGCTGCAGCCCTGGGAGGACCCCAGGTAAAGCTGCTGGAACCAGCACAGTGCTAGTCTCAGCCTCTCCTACTGCCCCCGGGGTAACCTGCTGCACACCAAAGTGCATGTGGCATGGGCATTCCCTGGGGGACAAGTAGCTGCAACACAAGGTGCGCCACTGCTGTTGTCCCCAGGGAACCAAGGGCATGTGTAGATGAAACAGGGGCCCTAAATTGAATCAGTGGGTTTTTAAAAACACCGCTTCAATTTAAGGCCCTTTAAACCCTCATATTGTACACATACCCACTTACTGCCTCTCCGGTGGCAGAAAGGGGAGTGCAAGCTGCTGGTGGGTGGAGAGGTCCCTGGGCTGCAGGGGTGGGGAAGGGGTGCTGGAGCTTCCCTTTGTGGCAGCAGTGGCCCCGCCCCAGGTGGTTCCTGCCCATAGGCATTTGGCTTGGGTAGTCCCAGGGGACACCACAGCTGCAGAGAGAAGCAGTGGATCCCCTTGCAGCTCAGGCAGTCAGGCAGGCTCCAGGGAAAAAATGCGGAGCCTGCCTTCTCGGGCTGCTGCCTGCAGGGCTTCCTGCAGAGCCTGGTGCTTCGCTCTACAGCTGTAGGGCAACAAACTAAAACTCTTCAGAGGAGTTTTAGTTTGCTGCACCCCAAGTCATTTAAGGCGCATTACGTTGCTGAATTTGCTACAGCAGCTGGAATTACAGTGCAATATGCTGTTGATTCATGCAAACACCAACACCATTAAAGTGATGCAAAAGCATTTAACCCACTTTAAAGTGTCATGCAGACATACCCCTTGTTTAGTCTACACATGGCCCAAATGTCCACGCTCATCTCAATGTGCCCCATGAGATTTTTTTGTGTCCAATCTTCCAATTTGTCAAGGTTTCTCTGAATCTTAGCCCAAACCTCCTGCATATCTATTACTCCCTCCAGCTTGGTGTCATCTACTTACTGAGGATGCATCTTCCAGGTCACTGAAGAAGATATAAAAAACAAAACAAAACAACCCAGCCCCAGGATTGACCCAGGGGCGCTCCACTTGATACTGACTGCCAAATAGATATTGAACCATTGACTACTACCCTCTGATGATGCAGCCAGTTTTCTATCTACCTTGGAGTCCATTCATCCAGCCCATACTTCCTTAGCTTGCTTGGAAAGATGTTGTGGGAGACCATATGAAAAGCCTTGCTACAGTCAAGTTAAATCATATCCACTCGTCTCCCTGCATCCACAGAGCCAATCATCTCATCATAGAAGGCAATCAGGTTGGTCAGGAATGACTTGCTCTGGGTGAATCCATGCTGACTTTTCTTAGTCATCTTCTCCTCCAAGTGCTTAGAAAAGGATTCCTTGAGGACCTGCTTCATTATTTTTCCAGGGACTGAGGTGAGGCTGACTGATCTGTAGTTCCCTAGATCCTCTTCCTTCTCTTTCTGAAAGACGGGCACTATATTTGCCTTTTTCCAATTGTCTGGCTCCCAATTGCCACGAGTTTTCAAAGATGATGGCCAGCAGGCTCTGCAATCGTATTGGCCAACTCCCTCAGTACCCTTGGGTGCATCCTGTCCAGCCCCATGAATTTGAACATGTTCAGCTTTTCTAAATAGTCCCCAACCTGTTCTTTTGCCACTGTTGGCTGCTTACCTCTTCCCCAAACTGTACTACCAGGCGCAGTAGACTGGGAGCTGACCTTGCCTGTCAAGACTAAGGTGATAAAGGCATCCCCTGTCACTAGGTTGCCTCTCTCATTAAGTAAAGGACCCACACTTTCCTTCATATGTCTTTTGTAGCTGACATATTTGTAGAAACCCTTTGTGATACCCTTCACATCCCTTGCTAGCTGCAACTCCAGCTGCACTTTGGCCTTCCGGATTTCATCCCTGCACACCCGATCAATACTCTTACATTCTTCCCCTGTTTGTGCAAGTTTCCACTTCTTATAAGTTTCCTTTTTGTGTTTTAGCTCACTGAATAGTCCCCTGCTAAGCCAAGCTGGTCTTCTGCCATATTTGCTAGTCTTTCTACACATCAGAATGGTTTGTTCCTGCACCCTAAGTAAGATTTCTTTGAATTACAGCCAGTTTTCCTGGACTCCTTTCCCTCTCAGACTGGCCTCCCAGGGGATCCTGCCCATCAGTTCCCTAAGCAAGTCAGAGTCTGCTTTTATGAAATTCAAGGTCCTTCCTGCTACTCTCCTTCCTTCCTTTCCTCGGAATCCTGAATTCAATCATCTCATGATCACTGCTGCCCAGGTTGCCATCCACTACTACATTCCCCACCAATTTTACCCTGTTCATGAGCAGCAGGTCAAGAAAAAAAGGGCTCCTAGTTGGCCTCCCCAACACTTGCACCAGGAAGTTGTCCCCAAAAACTTCCTGGATTCCCTGTGCACTAATGTATTACTCTCCCAGCAGATGTGAGGATGACTGAAGCCCCACCATAAGAATCAGGGCCTGTGATTGGGAAATTTGCCCCGTTTCAAGAAAGCTTCATCTACCACATCCTTCTCATCATTGTGGTCTACAGCAGAACACCACCATTATATCAGCTTTGTTGCTCTCCCCTCTGACCCTAATCCAGAAACTTTCAAACAAGCCTATCTCCAGTTTCATGCTGGGGCTATGAGCAATCGTACCACTCTTTTGCATAAGGCAAATTCTTCCTCCTCTTCTCCCCTGCCTGTCAATCCATGACAATGCTCCAGTCATGGAAGCTTTCCCACCAAGTCTCTATTATGCCAATCATGTCAGAGCTCTGACAATGCAAGGACTTCCAATTCTTCCTGCCTGTTTTCCAGGCTCCATGCATTCATCATTAGCATGGCCTCAACCAGCTATACTTAAATTACTATTTCCAAGAAAAATTCTTACACGATCTGAGAATGTAAACAAATCTCTGAATTTGAGAGCTTCAACTGTAGGACCATGACTGGAATTCATAGATTCACATCAGCTACTTCAGTTACACAAGCTCGAAGAGAGAAAGTGGACAAAGTCCAAGCTCCTTATGGAAATCTTTGCATTTAATATTTAATTCAGAAGGAATATTTCTTATATAATTTATGAATTAACATGCTGATTCTTCACTTGAATTCATTCAGTCAATTCTGCTCTCACTCTAGGTTCAATTCAATTGCTGTTATTACAGTAACAGTGTTTTAATTAAGTGCAATTCTGTTTTGTTACAAAGAAGATTGCACCAGCAAGGAGTGTATGTGCTTGAATGTCAGGGCTCCTGGAAGGCTGAAAGCCCTTGTGGGTAGACTTTATTTAGCCACTAATATATGCAGGATCCTCCCGCAGAAACGCATCATTATGTGCCTCCAGGTCAGAGGTAAGATAATCTCCAGGTGAATAAACAGTCTTTTTACCATGAGGCTCATTCAGTGCTCGACCCTTCTGTAGGTCTGTGAACAACGATGTCTATTAGAATCAACTTGATGTTTCTTTAATGTAGAAACTGGTTCACAGTCAACTGGGATGAGACCAAGACTCATTTAATATAGGCCTCTGAACAGCCATCAGAGAGTAACAGCTTGACTTCAATGGCTGCCTCGAGGCAAAGACCTGTGCCTCCTACTTTTCTAAGCCAGCCATTTCCCCCCATAAATATAGTTTCATTTCCATGAGACACCAGCAAGTAATTATCAAGCCCCTGCTAAAAACTAACTAGACTCTCTCTTCTCCTTCTGGAGGAATATTCTGAAGAAGCCTGAATTCTCTGTGCCTCTCTCCCCCTACAATTAAACATAGCATTAAAGGAGTTAGTCCATTAAACCTTCCCATTATCTTTAGTCTCTGCTTTGCATTAGGTTCTTTGTCTTGAGAAAGAAGCAGCTTTACTTGAACTTCATAGAAAGACAACTGTCCTGAAGATAATAAAAGCTGTCTGCAAACTGGGCACTTCTGAACAGAGGCAACTACAGTTCAGACAGCAATTTTCAACCTGTTGCTATAGTAGCAGGCTGAATGTGATTCACAGGCAGCATTGCTCTGGGCCTAGCCATTGGAAATCCCTACTAAACATCCTAGACCACAGGCTCTGTGCAGCTCGTAACAAGAAGGCAGAAAGGTTAACACTTTGCCACTCTTCACTAGCAAAGGGCAGCAGGTGGTGTTGCTACAGGAGCATTGGAAATAAACAGGGGCTTGTCTACATGAACAGTCTACTACAAAAATCACATGAGGTGTAAATTTAAGGTACATCAGGTATTTCACCTAGCTCTCCATGGAGATTTATTCAAACTAATCATTTTGTGGTTCAGCTGAAGCCACCTCTGTTCTCTTAGAACAAGACTGTCCACATGGGGAGTTAGTGGAAACTCACTGTTGCAGAACAGCTATTCAAGGCTAATCACTCAGGCAGACAAGCTCTACAACTTGTCCTCTGAACTCACAGGCCTCAAAGGCTTATAACTAGTACTGTGCGAAATTTCGCCAGCAGTTTTGTTTCGATGATGTTAAGACTCATTTTGAGCTCAAAACAGCAAAATCGAGACAAAACAGCGGGCTTCAAAACAGCCTTGAAATGAAACGAGGCAAGTCAAAACTTGAGGCCAGTACACACATCCACAGGAGGCCTCAAATGCCTCTACACAAACGCTCGTAGTATGGGAAACAAGCAGGAGGAACTTACCCTCCTGCTAGCTGACACCAACCTGGACATAGTGGGGATCACTGA
>NW_017728947.1:80547567-80562467 GCF_001723895.1 Crocodylus porosus
AGAGGGGATCAGCAGGCATTGGGAGAGTCTGTGTTCCCCCGAGCATTACCAGGAGTGACTAGAAATAACAGGTCACAAGCTGGCGGAGGGTAGATTTAGGATAAACATCAGGAGGCGCTACTTCACTGTCAGGGCGGCTAGGATCTGTAACCAACTTCCAAGGGAAGTGGTGCTGGCTCCTACCCTGGGGGTCTTTAAGAGGAGGCTAGACAATCACCTTGCTGGGGTCGTTTGACCTCAGCACTCTTTCCTGCCATGGCAGGGTGTCGGACTTGATGATCTGCTCAGGTCCCTTCCAACTCTAGAATCTATGAAACGTTTTGAAAATTTAGAAACATTTCAAGTTTTGAAGCTCAAGCTGGGTTTGCCTGAAGGGAAACAGAAACTAAAGTAAGGAGAGGGAAGGGGAAGGGGCAGGGGGGGAAGGAGTGCTCTCATTATTGACTGTGAAGATGGCCAGTGACTGTCACCCTTCCCTGAGGTCCCTTCCAATCCCAGTGCTCTGGGGGAGGGATGGAAGAACTGCAAAGAAGGCAGCACTGTTTGAACTGCCCTGCTTTCTGCCTTGGTGTCAGTTGAGTGAGGGTGCACCTTAATACGCACACAGTGTCACCCACCAATGTCATTAGTTTTGTCTGTCTGCAGCTAGAGATGCAGGGCCCCAGAACCCAGACTCCACCTGCACCTATCTCCTTGACAGCTGGCAGGCTTTGTGGCCACAACAGGGCCTAGCAGGCCTGCAGTTTTCACCCTCCTGTGCCCCAAGACAGACAGTCTCACAAGCACCCATGTCACGGGTTTTGCTTGAGGTGAAGTTTCCCTGAAACCCCTGCACCTATCTCCTTGAAAGCTGGCAGACTTTGTGGCCTCAGCAGGGGCTAGCAAGCCTGCAGCTTTCACCATTCTGTGCTTTAACACATACAGTGTCACCCACCCATGTCACGAGTTTTTCTTGTCCTCTTGAGGTGTAGTTTCCCCCAAACCCCTACACCTGTCTCCTTGAAACTTGGCAGGCTTACCATTCCTGTAAGTCTCATTCAAATCAGGCCAGAAATGGCAAAGTTATAGGCTGTTTCAAGCTTCCGCATTATAGCCTATGGGCGAAATGTCAAAACAGTGAAACTGTTTTGACGAAACAAAACAAAACAGTGGTTTCAAATCGAAATGAAATTCGAAACAAAATGCTATTCCATCGAAATACAAGTTGAAATGGAACGGTGCCATTTTACACAGCCCTACTTATAACCACCTTAGCCAACAAGCTAACGCCTTAATAATCACCTTAACTAAAGAATAAGAACTAATGCCAGAAATTTGAACTAATTTGATTAAAACAAATAAATCAAACCATCCGAGTTAAGAACACAATAGGTTCAGAACTGCAATCATTTTGAGTTCATCTGAATTAATATGGGACAAATTCAGTGTAGTCTCAGAACTGCTAATTTTCCAAGGAACTCAGGTGGAACAATAACGACCAGTATTTCCTGTGCACTTTTAACAAAGTAACAAAATTACATATTCTCTCTCTCATCTCGCACAAGGTACTACAGTGCTAATGACAATGAGTCATTTAAATAAACTAGTAGATGTCTCCTGAAGACAAACAGCAACTGAGACACACAAGTGCTACCATCCCTACCAAACTGAAGCCGAATGTTAATGAGAGGCTATCCCCTGGAATTGTGAGCTTGTTCTAAGACTAAACCCAACCCTCGGCACAGCGTCTCAAGCAGTGCATGCAGATTCATGAATTTTAAAGGCCCAAAGGGGCTGTCTGGTCCAACTTCTTTCATAAACTCATCCCATACCATTTTATTAAGTAGCTCCAGCATCGAGCCAACAACTTCTGCTTGAGACAGAGCATAACCTTCTAAAAAGAGAAGCAGCCTCTATCTGGCCAGTTTTGGATGGGGAAAAAAACAGATTTATTCTATTTACATTACTGTTTATTATAATGTCCATATGCTGTACACACATAGTTTCTTAGAAACTTAGGGAGCAGCTTCCAGTATAAGCAAATTTAGCTCCCTTCTTACCCAGAGGAAGACTTCCTTTCAGTTAAAATAGAAGAAAAGTAGGGTTTGACTGAGGCCTACCTACTCAAGAAATTTAAAAACCCAATTCAGATAAAGACATGAAGTCTGGATATTTCTCTGAGCCTTTCTAGCCTAGAAATCAGAGTAGAAAGTTCCTGAGAACTTGCTCTTGTGTGAAAATTTCAGGACTTCAGGTCAGAACAGAAATACCCCTGGATCAGCATTCCTGACAACATTTCAGTGCTCCTCTGTCTGGTCCCAGCTGCAACCTGGACATGCTGAGGCAGCTGTGAAACAGACGATAAAGAAATATAATTGAACAGTTTCCAGCTTCTAAAAATTCTGGGGTTCAGTTTAAATTTGGGAGGATGTAGCTCAGATCAATCCTCAAATCATTCACCCATTTTCTAGCAAAAGACCACCTAGCTGAAGGACTGCTGTATCTGCCAAGAAATGGTCAGGTGCCAAAGCAGACTTTATCACTTAGCTAAGATGCTTCTTAGGCAGTTGTACTCTATACAACCTGTATGTTGCTGCAGCTGAGACATAAACCAGGGCTGTTGCATTCTGCAGGCTTCAACTTCATGGGGCGAGACAAAAGGGAGCCTCCCTTTCTGCATTAAGTCAACAGACACTGAGCTCAGCAAAGAGTTATTTCACAGATCTTATGCTTATTGTGGTTTGTAAACATATTTTATCATGAACAATTAATTTAGTGCTATAAATAGAGTGTATGCATCTTCCAGTTCTAAAGAGAATCAGATTCATACACAGATTTAATCTGAATCCAAAAGGTTTCATTTTCCATCATCATATTTGTAGTCTACAGTATATTTATAAGATGGTTAGAATGTAAATAACCAGCAGTGACCATTAGGACAGAGGGCATCAGAATAGCTGAAGTCACTTACAATATGAATATGTGAACAATACACAAACTTGGCTCACTAAGCAAGGGTGGTTGGACCATACAGTCTTTGGGGTAAAGATAAGATATGTACCATCAAAAAAAAAAAATCGGGCCACCTAGAACCCAAGAATGTACAGAACTGCAATGTTGCCAGACAACACTGTTCACCTCTGTCCACACCTTCTGGGCAATGCATCTCAAGCTGCAAATACTCAAGGGGTTCAAATACATTCTCTGATGGCTTTTCATTTGTAGGAGCCACCTGCAATGAGGATGATAAAAATGGAGTGTGACAGTATTTGTCTTGGTTGGTACACCTGAGGGCTGGTCCAGATCCCTCCAGACACACAAGTCTCTACCGTTTAAGCTAGATGCACTCAGGCTCTGCACCCGTAATAGGCTCATATTTGTGTGGACAGGACACAGATGAGGTTGCATAACTCTTATTAATCTGTTGGTTCCAATAGCAACTAAGGAGACAGTGCTCCAGATGTCTGAACTCCATTTTTCATTTTGCTTAGTAGAAATGCATTCTTTGCCATGAAAAGTCAGTGTATAGAACTAAAGTAGGGTGTTTGGTTTTTTGCGTCATTGTGTGTACACATACATGTATATTGCACATATATAGCTTTAATCTATTTGAAGGCTTGATCCAAATTTTTCAAAAACAGACATTACATTTCCATACATATATTTGTATTCTCTTTAACTGTCTAGGCTTCACCACCAATATTTGAAAAGTATGGCCTTAACCTAAAAATTAGTCATCACTGAAGACCATGCTTACATGGTAGGTCTCAAAATATGATTGAAAATGTGGAATTATCAACAGAAGGGGTATTTCTAACGGGGTCCAACAGGGCTGATTCTGGGTCCTATGCTATTTAAATGTTACTTTATCAGTGGACTTGGAAGAAAGCAAAATTATTAAGGTTAAAAGGTTTAGAGATGGCACAAAGATTAGTAGAATGTTAATAGCTTTATATCAGTAATAATATTCATTATGTGAACTGCTTGGTTTTGTGGTACAAGCAAGCACAATTTGTGCTTTAACATAGCCAAATGTAAAATCATACATCAACACATACACTGCAAGTTATACTTACAGGAGAGGGGACTTAACCTGGGAAGCGGTGACTCTGAAAAAGAAGTAGAAGAGAATGAGTTGAAACATTGTAGCCAAAATGGCTAATGAAATCCTTGGAGTTATGAAGAGGGGGATACTGAATATAACTAGAGAGGTTATAATTCCTATTGGGGTAGCAACTACAGGAATATAGTTTCCACTAGAGGTTTCAGAAAAGAGCTGTAAGAAAGATTAGGTTCATAAGAAAGCAGAACTTGAAGGGACCTCACAAGGTCGTATGGTCTCACCCTCTAATCAAGGCAAAATTGTCCTTGAATAAACTATCTATTCAACCTGGTTTTGAAAATTTCCGAGGATGCCGATTCCACAACTTCTCTAGGAAGCTTGTTCAAATGTCTGACCATCCTCAGCTAGAAAGTTCCACCTAATCCCCAACTAAAATTTCCCCTACTGAAGCTTTAGCAAATTGTTCTTAGTCTTGTCCCCCATGGCTACAGAGAAAAAACCCCATCTCAGTCCTCTCTGTAACTGCCCTTCACATATTGGAAGACTATTATCCAACCCCTCCCCTGCCCCCTAGTCTTTTCTTCTCCAAACTAAATAACCCTAGGTCTTTCAGCCTTTTTTCATAAATCTTCGTTTTCAGGTCCCAAATAATTTTTCCTGCTCTACGTTGGGCTCTTTCCAAACTGTCCACATTCTTCTTGAAGGCGGGCAGGGGACGGAGGGGAATGACAAGGGGGACAGAAGTGCATGCTATGTTCTAGGTTAGACCTTGCAAATACTGAACAGAAATTTATTCTCTTGATTTGCAAGTGGCATTGCTGTTAATACAATCCAGTATGCTGTTGGCCTTTTTTTTTTTTTTTTTTTAAATAAACAGAAGCACATTGTAACCCCCCCCCCCATGACCTTCTCTGCAATACTACAGTCTAGCCAGTCATTCCTCAGTCTGTATTTGTGCATGCAATTATTCCGTCCAAAGTGCAGGACTTTGTACTTGTTCTTGTTGAATCTCATCTGATTGACTGCAGACCATTTCTCCGATCTATCCAGGTCATTCTGGATCCTGGCCTTACCCTCCAGACTGTCTGCAGTTCCACCTAGCCCGGTGGAAATCTGCAAATCTGCTAAACATGTAATCAATCCTATCATCCAAGTCATTAATAAAATTATTAAACAATACCAGATCCAGGACAGACCCCAGCAAACCTCCTCCCAAATAGACACAGAGCCAGGATGACTCTTGAATGCAATGATTCAAATAGTTATTATCCACATTACAGTAATTTTGTCTATCTTGTTAATGAGAATATGGTGGGAGACAGTGTCAAAAATTCTTGAGAAACTGAATTATTGAGAAAACATACTTTACAGTAAAAACCAAAAAAATCCTCAAGGGGTTTAATTCTATTTAAAATATCAGACAGAAGACTGAGGAGCAGCTTGGGGACCAATAATAGAAGCTCTTCAG
This sequence comes from Crocodylus porosus, assembly GCF_001723895.1. NCBI lineage: Eukaryota > Metazoa > Chordata > Crocodylia > Crocodylidae > Crocodylus > Crocodylus porosus. The sequence continues at coordinate 80,553,078 of NW_017728947.1, forward strand.
TATAGCAAACAAAGATAGGGCAAACTCCAAAGGTTGGAAGGTGTATTACTTAGATGTTAACTATAAATGCTCAAAAAACTCTAGGCAGATTCACACCAACTTTTGCAGCTTTTTCTAAGTGCCCTAGATTAGTTTGGGAGTGAACAGAACTTGCATTGGCCCTTTGTGGAGAGGGCATGGAGGTGGCCTGCACTAGGGAGGCTGGGAGCACTCGAGCGCATTTCCTAGCAAGCCAGGGGAAAATGATGAGCCCAGCCAAGGAACTGGTCAGCCCTGATTGGCCAGCACAACCCCAGCCCTGTCCCCTTCCAGTTGTTGGCTGTCAGCAGTGACTGGGGGAACAGGGTGGAAAATGGAGCCCCTTGCTGTACAGGTCACCCCAGCTATGCTGGCACAGGTCTGGGTGGGTGGGGGCCAGGGCCAGGTGGCTGTCTGCTAGGCCAGAAACTGAGGGGAGGTTGGGGAAGGTCCATGAAGCAGGGGGCCTCTGCTTCTCCATCCCTGCACTCCCAATTCCCAGCCCAACGTACAGCTACATGGGTCTGAGCCCTGGCTTTGGTCTCCAGTTGTCAGTAGTGGCTAGGTGGGATGGGGGTGAAGCCCCCTGTCACACAGGGAGCGGGGGGGGGGCGTGTCTTCATCTGCAGCCCTGAGCCAGTACAGCAAAGAGGGCCCGCATGGTGCGGGGCTCCCTACCCGCACCCTTCTGACTGCCCGACAGCTGCAGACGGGAACTGTGGCTTGAACCCATGTAGCTGGCTGCCGGGGTAGAAACTGGGGACAGAAGGTGGGGACACTGGCGAGCAAAGGCCCCCCCACCAGGTGAACCTGGACTGGCCCTTCTCTGCTTCCCCCATAACCTGCCCGCAGTTTCTGGCCCAGACCCATTCCTGGCCCACCCGAACCAGCAGAGCTGCAGGGCCTGCATAGGAGGGTGCTCCGTTCTCTCCCTGTCCCCTGGTTCCCGGGTCAGCCACACAGGTCCGAGCAGCCAGGCAGGAGAGGGGTGGGGGAACAGAGCCCCCGCACTGCACAGGCCCCTCCTTACTGTGCTGGCTTGGGGCTGGGTCCACACAATAGTGGGCTCCATTCTCTCTCTCCCCATCGCCTGACAGCTGGCAAGGGAAAGGGCTGGGGAGAAAAACCATTCTGGGCCAGGCAGTGAGGAAGAAGGGAAGCCCGCGCCATGCAGCAGCCTCCCAACTTTGATGGAGGGGAGGGGTGCAGGATAGAGTAATGGATCTCTTCCTCCCTGCCCAACCCAGCTGGCAGGCGCAGGCAGGATGCAGCACTGGGGAGCAAAGTTTTGCTGTCTCAGCTGTGCAACAGCTTGGGGGCAGGACCAGCCCAGCGCTAGGGCCAGAGCAGGTGACTGTGGTCTGAAGCTGGCCCACCTACTGTGCAAGAGTGGGGATCAGGTGCAGCTGGTGAACTCAGATTGGTGGGGTAGTGGAGTGTCCCACAGGAGTGGCAGGGGGGATAGGGGGTTTGCAGCCAGCGGGGAGCGGGGGAGTGTGTCTTCATCTGCAGCCTCCCTGCTACCAGTCAGAGTGCCCAGCTGGCTGCAACCCTCCCCACACTCCCTGCTCCTGGCCAGCTGCAACCCCCACCCCAATGGGACACTCCACAGCCCCACCAATCTGAGTTCACCAGCTGTGTCTGAAGGGGATAGCAGGGGAGCAGCAAAGGCACCTGGGATGCCAGGGGACTGCAGCCTAACTTGGGTCAGGAAAGCATCTGAGACAGACATTCAATAAACCGGTCTAATCTAAACAGATTAAATCAGATACTACATCCATCCAGGTCTATCTTACATTGGGTTCCACCACTCTTAAACTGGTCTAAGTGTACTACTTTTCTGTTCTATTACAGGTTTACACTAGTTTCCAATAATTTATACTGGTTTATGTATAAAGTCTGTACCTATGCAGTTTTTAAACAGCAGGGGTAATCAGACATTAGAGCCGTTTAAAAAAGCCTGTCAGTGGTGGATTCTCTGTCACTAGAAATTTGCAAATCAAAATTAGGTTCCCCCCCCACCAAGAGGAATACTTCTAGTTCAAACAAGAATTAATTCAAAGCAGTCCCATGGTCTGTATTGTGTAGGAGGTCAAACTAGATGACCACAATAAGCCTTTATGGATTTTGAATCTATGAACCTATAGTAAATTTTAACATCCAGCCATTTTGATAACTGAGAACAAAAGTTATTATTGTTAAAACATAAACAAGATTCAGCCCCTTTCCTTATCCTTTGGAAAATCAAAAACTGCTGGGTAGATTCTGCTACAGCCTCCTTGAAAAAATCATTATTGTGCCAAGCCTAGGGCATGGAAAGCTGATGCTGAATTGAGAACTTTTGAGAAATTAGGTGTTCATAATGAAGACTGGGCAGCATTCATTAGGCTCGGTATTGGCATTTGGGCTAATATGAGACATCAGGATCAGTGAAGAAAGTGCTTTGCGCTGACATTTGATGCTCTTTAATGTAATCATCAGGTTGCATTTCAAACTGCTGTTTAAAAATAACAGGGGTATTAAAAAAACAGCCAGTGTATCAAATTAACTTCTGTAGATCACTGTAAGATTTGCCTTTAACTGACCTTTACCTTCCACATTTCAGGACTCAGGTCTCAAAAGTTGTGACTATCTGTAAACCCAGCTATTTATTCCTGCATATACAAATACAATGAATTTCTTCTATTTTCATCAAGTGGCAAACAACCCTGAAATCCCCTAACAACAATACAGCACTTGAATAATCTGAATTGGTCGCTCACCCACTGAATTTCTATACATAACTTTGAGCTGCTAATCTCAGCAAAGCCTGCTTCAAAACCTCCACTCCTTTTCTGGAGACCCCTTTGTGCTGTGTTCATTGGACACATATGCCCATCCTCCCTTCAACAATACTTGAAGCAAATTCATAGAGATCTGTTTTGCTTGGTTCGGTTTCTCTTCTCTCACTGAAGAGAAGCAGCTATTACTTTTATTAGCCAGGAAGCAATCTACTTTTACTCTCCTGATCAGAGGAGAAGCTACCTCCCATAAAAGTTAACGAACCAACTTGAAATCCATCCTTCTTGAAATGTTCAAACTCAGATACTTGCCACAGTGCCAAAGCATTATAAAAACTGCATTTCATCCTGGGAAAACACGGCATATTGATTCCACTACATTTTCTAGCCCCTTCAGCAACATTGTAACCAAACCTTTCTAACTAGCTTCTAGAGGACCAAAGCGCAAGCATGTCTCATTGTACCAATTCATGCTTTCAAAAAACCCTGTTTAAATAAAACCCCCCACCTTTTCCAACTCATTGCTATTACATTACAAATTCTCACACACTTCACAGCTAAAACATTTCTTCAAACCTTTCTGTAACACAGCTAGCTTTTTCTATCTATTCATCCATTCACTTACATGATTCGCTCTCACTGTAGCATCTCTCAAATCATTTTTCATATTCTTCTTCCTCACCCATGACTTAAAAAAAAAAAAAAAAAAAAATCAAACTAACAAGTCTGTCAGATGAACAGATTCCCTCCGCTTGTTGCACTTACCAGGGGATCAGATAACACTTCAGTAAGTTCCCTTATGCCAGCCCATGGCTCTTCAGCCTCTGTGCATGTGTATGACTGCGTCCTTGTAGGAGTTGTGTGGGGAGGTATGCATTTTGCATGCTTGAGCAGGACCCGTGGTTGTCTGCCTGCCAATCAGCCCTTGTTGTTTGTGTGGGAAGGGCAGATATGAAAAAATGTGCAGGTTACTCTCAGATCAGGCACACCCAGAAAGAGAGGGGATGGGAGAATAGGCAGAGAGTTTGCAGGAATAGGCAGGGAGCCCAGGAGCTAGGGGAAGGATGGGTAGGAAGGCTTCGGGTTAGTTACATTTCTGTGTAGTTATAATTTAAATTAATTTGTATTTCATGGAAATGATACTTTGTTCTGGCAAGAAGCACTTCTACTGATCACCTTGCAAGATCCCAGCAGTCTCCACCCTATGCCAGCCGCTGAATCACTTCCTAAAGTTAACTCTTCACATACTGACCATTATTATGCCTGAAATATTCTTTTCTCTCTTTTGCTCCCAGGTGAACTGTTTCAGATTTAATCCCTACCAGGAAAACCTAGAGCCCACTCTAACTCCATAGCATTCAGCACATTTTAAACATTTAATTTTTTAAATGGAAAAAGGGGTTTTGCTTCCCTCTTGCAAACACCTTTCCTTGCCCCTTTTCAAGTAAGGGCTAGGAATTAGAATTAGATCCTCAGGAGGAGTGAAGCATGGGAACAAGCCTTTTAGTGGTATTAATGGGGGCAAAATCCTAACTGGTTTTAAGAGTGAGCATGATACATTTATGACAGGGATTATATGACTGATTACTCCTGACGGCCAAGGACTAGACAACGACCCAGGAAATTTCTTCCTGTTGTACATCCCTACTGGAATTGGGAAAATACAGCTTGATCCCAATGTAAACCAGTTCTCCAAAACATTTCTTGGATGCAAAACACACCCCTGAATTCTTCCATCTGTCCCTTCTCATCCTGTTACCTGATGTCCCCCTGAAATGGTCTTGATAGAAAATCCTATCACATATCAAATCTCGAGGCCACAAGCACAATCCTCTGTCAGCGTGCCTAAACAGCAGGTAGTGTCATTCCACTCAGATGCTGCATTTTAAAGGTCACTCAGGGCTTTCTCATTTCCCTTAATGGTTACTATGGAGAAACAGTGTACCGGGGAGTTTAATGCAACACGAAGACAAACAGATCTGAGAATGCAGTTATCTGGATGATTTTGAAAATGTGCTGGGAAGTACCTGGAAAGTGTACGTGTTGCTCTGATTTGCTAGTCTCCTCTGCCACAATTTGATTAAAAAAATAAAGAGGGAGAAATGTTAATAAATTTATAGATGGTTTAAGTAGAAAGGTGAAAAGAGGCGAAATGTTGAATCCACAAAAGAAGACCAAGCTGGGATCCCTGAAGAGAGTTCAGAGAAAGTCCAACAGTGAGAGACTAGACACAGCAGTAAGCTAGTGATACACGTACCATGGTGATGAGCAAGGTATAAAAACTAAGGGTGGGAGAGATGCAAAACAGCAAGCAACAGACAGAGGCTGCAGACTTGAGAGAAGCAGGCTGCCCATTGCAAGAGGCAGATGAAAGACTCCTAAGTGGACAAGAGTACTAAATGGGGACTGGGCAAGTTGACACAGACCAGTTAATAACCACCAACCTGCCAGAGCCACTTAATCCTCCTATATTAAAGCAGCTGTTATTCACACTGAGCAGAGATTGGTTGCAACCCCTGGAAAAGAAAAACAAAACAAAACCTCCCAAAACAAAAATAAACTAGGCAGGAGTTAATAAAAGGCATGACTGAAGAGCAAAAAATGGTCATTATCATAAAAAAATTATGATATGCTAGGAAGATGAAAATTGCACTGTGGGATATTCTGTAGCAAATCCTGCTCCTTCCTAGAAGGAGAGAGCCAGCCAGCCTGCAATTTCCTGCCACCATGAGATAGAACTTGCAGCAGTTTCCAAATTTCAGAGAGCATCCAATTTTCAGAAAGCAAAATCTGAGGCACACTTCTGGATATTCCTCATCTGGAAGAAGTATACAGCACTTCCACCTTAGTCTGCCACCTCTGTGCACTGTTGCAGGTGGCCTAATTTGCTGAGAGCAAATGTGATGTGACTGCTTATACTTGGAAAGTGGCTACTGCCTCCTGAATGAGAAGCAGTGGAGGTGTGTTCACACAGCAAAAGGCAATGTTTTTCTGCATCCTCTCAGCCAACATAGCAAGATACTGTTAGAAACCATGGGGATGTTTGAAGAAGCGAACAAGAGCACGGCCATTAAGGATCAAGTTTTCAAATTTAGGACTGAAGTCCCATTTCAGAAACACTTTGGGGATGTTGTGACACCCCCAGAATCCAGGATTGTCCAGAAAACTCTCGGATGGCCAGTTGCTGTAGAGAGGGATCTCATCAGAGAAACAGCATTCTGAAGGAAGCAAACTCTTGCGCTTGGGAGTGCATTAAAGAAAAAACATGAAAACTTTGTGAAGAAGTTCAGTTTGAACTGAACAACTCTGGTCCACATTCTGACCAATTCTAGGAAAATCCTCTGTCTCCTGGTAAGTTGCCTTGGAGCACCGTGCTGCTGCAGATCTGGGGCCACTTATATCAGAAGCTCAAAAGTCAAAGATCTGTCTGAGCCCAGCAAATTAGCATGCCTAAAAGCACACCAGTTTGTAGAAGCATAACTGGCCAACCCTGTGTAGTGGTGCATGATGCAGAGGCAGTGGTTAGGAGGGTCACTGCTGCTGCAGAGGGATGTCATCTGTTTTTGCCACTGACTTTGTTTCATGAAGCCAAAAAACCCACCAATTTTTAGTGGCAAAAAAGGGACATCTCTTCCCCCATCGCAACGTACCACCAGCTGCTGCTCTGACATTGCGTTCCCACTGCTGCTCTGTCCTCCCTGCTCCTGGGGGATGGGAGGGTGATGTGCCCCTCAGCTCCTTCCCCTTAGGCAGCACCCAGGGCTTTTGCCCAGCTCACCCACCTATCATTACACTGCTGCCAATTTCTCTGGCCAACACATACAAGGGACATGGTCAGCATCAGCATCAATGCCCAGCTGCCTTTGAATCCCCAGCCTTAGTGACTTGATACACATTTACAGCTGGATCACCACAAGTCCAGAGGGGTGTGAACCCGCACCTTTAGCATCAGAGCAAGAAACCCGCATCTGATCTGTCACTAGGGCCCCTTTTGGGAGATGAGATTGGAAAATCATGGCACATCTGTTACAGTGCTATTTCTTTGGGACAGGCACTATAATTTTCTCTCTCTTTGTACACAGCATACCATAGCAAAGCCCTGACCTGATCAGCTTGATGCTTATGATAATTGGTGATTTCCCCACAGATTTTGCAGTTTTCCTTACTTTTTGCCCACTCAGAGCCTACACTCCTCTCAGCTAGGACAGCTCATGCCTTCTTCACCCTTTCTAGAAATAACCAGTGTTATTGACAGCTGGAGGGCTGGAGAGTGTATGGTATACTCTTAGGAATCAAGAACATGGTTTCCATGGCACTCTCAGCCCTAGAAAGGGAGATAGGAATGAAACTCCAAACCCACTTTCTCCATGGCAGCATGCAATATAAATCTCTGGGTCCTTGTGGAAGAAAAGGGTATAAATAAAAAAAATTAGCCTTACAACCTAAATTCAAACTAAACTTAGTTTGCTTTCCTCAATTCAGTCTTGTGAATGTTTCCATTAAAACAGGACATGTGAATCACATTTCTAGACAGCATTCCTAATAACAGCACGAATGTGCACTTGTTCAGCATCTTCTACCCAGGGATCTCAATGGGCCTTGGAGATATTACTGAAGTCCACAAACTAGAAAAGCTTATCACACTTTACAGATAGGAAAATTAAGACAGGGGGAAGATAAGTTCAGTGTTTTCAAAAGCATTCACACATTTTGGGTGTTTGATTTGAGGCACCTGAAAGCACCGTATGAAGCGATGCAGAGCTCCTACCATTCTCACAAGCTTTGCTAATACGCAACACCTCTGAAAAATCAGACAATTGGTCTCTCAATCAAATGAAGGCACCTAAGATGCAGTCTTTTGAAAATCTGAGCCTAAGTGACTCACCCTACCTAAACCATCTAGCAAATTGGTAACAGAACTGGAACTTGCATCTCCCAGGTCTGCCTGTTAACTCCAGACCATCTCTGATACACACACCTCTTTGGTGTTCACTTCCCTCTTTGTTTCCTAAAGCGAGAACTTTTCTACAGAAGACTGGGTTTTGTCTAGCCAGTGGCACAACAAGAAACACAGCCTTCAACATAACTGAGACTCTAACAACTTCATTGCTTGTGACAGGTTGAGGCCGAGACAGAAACGAGATGGAGAATCAGTAAAAATGCAACATTAAGTGGGGTGATGGCTTAAAACAGCTTCTTCACAGTAAAGGAGGAAAATTCCAGCCTGAGACCATGACTTCTTTAACAAACGTGACTGATACTTTTCTCTCTACCCTTCTGCTCTACACCCCTTTACCCTCCAACCACCCAGAGTGTTGCTGATGGACAGTTTTCTGCCTGTTGTTTCTGGTTCCCATCTTTCTGGCTGAAATGGCAAATTAAGCGGACCAGCACGTTCCATGTTTCCAACCAGAGACCATGATTAATTTGACCACCAAAACTACGCCCCACACGAGGAGGAGGAATGTCAGACAGGCTGAGGCAAACTCATTTAATCAAGTTTGTTATAAATTGTAGAAGTACCGAAGAATTCACATTAATTAGAAAAGGGGAGTAGGGGTGGCTGGAAACCCCACTCCGTATCCCTATTCTTGAAAAATTTCACGGTGCGTTTTTGTTCCTCATCAAAGCAAAAGTGAGAACCTTTAAAATATTTTGTGAAAATAAAGTGATACACACAGAGACCTGTCACTAGACTAGAGTGACTAATAGTCTGGTGGTTAGGGCAGTTGGACCCTGGAGACATACATCTGAGGTATGTACTCTAACATAAGCAGACCAGGAATTTGCACCTAGATCTTCTCTCAGTGGTCTGCTAAGAGCTCCAATTACTGACAGAAAATCTTGCAGTGACAGACTAGTGACAAAGCCAGATGACCTCCTGCTGTATAAATTTTGCCTGCATCTGGGGACTAGGCTAAAAGTGGTTTGGCATGAACAAAAATATAAATACCCAAAGCCTGCAAAGACTGAACTGATTCAGCCTCAGGCTTTTTGACTGTCTGTACTTAGCCAAAGGGCTTAAAGAAACTGAAGTATTTAATGCATCTTCTACTTCTCAGAGATAGAGAAGCAATATTATCTCCATTTCACAGACTAGGGAACTTGAGACACAAAGATAAAGGCAAAACCTTGCTCAGCAGTAGACAAGTCAATGCTTGCATCTCTCAGAACTGCCAGCTTATAGGAAAGAGATATACTTTTAAAAATCTAACCTTCCTTTCTTCTGTAGTAAAACAGAAGTCCAACATTCTCCGAGTTACACATTTACCAAACAATCCCTATGGCTTTGATGACTCCATTATAAAGGTGACCCATTTTATCTATTTTTTATTGATCACAGTCTATATGCAATAGCAATTGGTACTAGTAAACCAAAAGACTCAGGTTGATATAACAAACAAGAAACTGACTGAAGTTTTAAGTGATAGAAACATTTATTTAGGCATGAAGTCTTGTTTACCCCATCTTGGACAGATTGCATAAGGAAATAATACTTGGACTTGGATGAGGGGTAAAAAGCACCCTGTTCAAATTTGCTGATGACACTAAGATGTGGGGGGATGTGGGCACACCAGAAGGAAGCAACAGG
>NW_017728947.1:80562844-80580648 GCF_001723895.1 Crocodylus porosus
TGGGGGAGTCCCTGTTCCCCCGAGCACTGCCAGGAGTGACCAGGAATAATGGTCACAAGCTGGCAGAGGGGAGATTTAAGCTAGCTATCAAGAGGCACTACTTCACGGTCAGGGCGGCTAGGATCTGGAACTAACTTCCAAGAGAAGTGGTGCTGGCCCCTACCTTGGGGGTCTTTAAGAAGAGGTTAGATGAACACCTTCCTGGGGTTGTTTGACCCCAGCACTCTTTCCTGCCATGGCAGGGGGGTCGGACTAGATGATCTACTCAGGTCTCTTCCGACCCTAGAAACTATGAAACTATGAATACCCTTTTAACTAAAGGTGCATGGATACGTCAATCCACATTGTATTGGCAGCGAGAAAAGGAAAATTGACATTACTGGCGACTGGTTTTTTTTTTTGGCTGATATGACCAATAATGTCTCCAATAAATGCCTCATGCATGTGCACAGCTGCAGCATGTTTGCAGCCAACCCGGTAGCTTGGACAGCAGCATCCAGCTGGTAGGTCTGTTGGAGGGAAGGGGTGTGTGTGGGGGGGGAAATTAGAGGCTCCCACAGTGAGGGATGGAGTGGGGCTGGTGCAAGCCCACCACAGTGGGGCATGGGACAGAGCCACAAGTGGCTTGGCTCAGATGCTGGAAGGAAGGGTAGGGGGCTCCTGCTGCTGTGCACACCGCTAGGGGAGGCATAGGGGTCACATGCCCCAGATCTGTGCTCAGCCCCACTCCCTCCTTCACCATGGGGCCTCGATCTATTCCCCTACAGCTCTTTCCCCCAATAGACTTACCAGCTGAACACTGCTCTCCAAGCTCCTGAGCTGCATATTGGCAATCAGATTAGTATCGGTCAATATGGCTCATAAATAATAGGTATTGGCCCCAAAATTCTTTATTGGTGCCCCCTTACTTTTAACTATAACATTGGAAGGAGAGATTGTCTAATATCATTCCTATCTTCTAGCAGCTGCAGGTAAAAGTAACATAAGTGATTTCCTCAGACACTAAGATGGAAGCTACAGTCACAATTCATAAAAGGCTACAGGGAAAACCAGAGAAGACACAGGAGACACAATGACGAGAAGATAAAATGTCCTATTCCAGACAGCCATTTACTTCCATAGGACTTGAGAGTTACATGGTTAAATTTTCAGGCTACCAAATCACCTGACAAACCCCAAGGAGTGACATGTAGAAAGAGCTGTGGTTACAGTGAGAGACCCCATGACCCTACCCTGTCCTAGGAAACAAGCTGCTGTGCTATTAATTGTGAACAGAACCATAGAAACCAAACAAAAGCTTTTCAGATCTCAGGCATTACGGTTGATTTGTCTGGGTCGTGGCTTAAATGGAGGATGGGACTGAATAAATCCCCCCAGCCCAGTGACATGAACAGTTTAATGAAGATTTGTTCAGTCAACCTTATTAATGATCTCCATAGCTCTTGAGTAGTGGCGGCTGTTCTGCTTTTCAGTAAGGATACAATGGATGCTAATTTCAAACCTATAATCTGTTTGATGCTGTTTTAAATTCATAATCAGGTTACCAAATTTTTCTAGAAGCTGAGAGAGTTAACATCAAATTGATAAAAGAATCTCTTGCATTCTGAGCTCTCAAAGCTGCAGCCTGCTTTTGCTGCCACTTCAATACAGAAATTTCTTCTGGAGAAGCTGAGGACAGCATGATTTTGTGGGCTCTTTTGTAGCGCTGCTAGCATCTGAGCACCTCATAATACGACCTGAGCCTCTCAGAGTTTGAGAGATCAAAAATTACTTATTACCTCTATGTTACCAATGGGGAACTGAGAAACAAAAAGATTAAAATGACTTGCCCATCCTGACAAAAGACATTAAAGGTACAGCAGAAAACAGAATCTTTATCTTGCTGAGTCTTGATCTAGGGCCTTAACTATCCTCAAAACTAATTTCTCTCCTTCATCTGGACCAGCATATAAATAATCTCCATTCCTATTGCATTATAGCCATGTAAACTTGAAATTCAATTTAAAATAAAAAACAAGTGCCAGAACTGATGGTTACTCTGGAGCCCCTTGCCAATTTTTGTGGACTCACAATCATATTTTTCTGGGGAGGGTTTTTTTTTTTTGTTAAATGTTTGTCTTCTCTGTTGCTTCATTAAAAACCCATAAAAAACACAAAGTGCTGTTAAATGAACCAAGGAAAAACCCCACAATTATTTAGAGAAAACTTGCCAAAGAGACATGTCATTTTTAAGCTGACAGTATCCCTCTTAAAATGGAAACCATGAGAATGCAGCTGATGTTTGGCATTCTTAAATCTTTGAGGATGTGGTAATCACAGAATCATAGAATCAATGGATCAGAAGGGACCTGGAAGATCACTAAGTCCGGGCCCCTGCCATAGGTGGTAAGGAGAGAACAAGTTCTTAATGTCAATAGTACTAGAGTTCTGGTGCCCTTCCAGCACCTTTAGCAGTACTCTCTGGGGCCTGGTGAATGATGCAAGGCATAAACATTTAAGGGGTGATTCTAATCTTAGTCACACTCATTTTAATTCCACGTAGTGGCACTATTCCAGTTTATACAAGTTTAAATTGGCTGAAAATCCTCCCAGTAGCATTTTTAAGATTTGGAAACACTGGAAGATTTTGGAACAGAAGTGATATTATAATTAAAAACAACAACAAGGAGAACTGAATTTTATTGTAATTTTTTAATGAAACTGACTAGAAAAAACACCATCTGAATTTCACATTTCAGTAAAAGCTAACAAAAAAAGCTATCACCAATAGTGGAATTTATACCATATTTTTAGATCATTTAAACGTCTGTAGCAGAAGCAATTAGAAGCAATATATATGCCCCAAAGAACATCATTTGCATCTTGCCAGCATCCATATAATCTTTGGGTGAATTATTTTTGTTAGTTCAGTGGCAGTGTTTAGAGTCCCTGTGTAGCAGATTCAGGTTTAACCTCCCACAGGTAAGAGGCAGGAGGTGTAAAGATGGCATGCTCATCCTCAGAGAAGTAGGCAGGGTAGAGGTGCACCTTGTACACTAACTGAATCAGAGATGCACAAGTTTCAAAAGCAACCATGAGCTGTTTATAACGTGCACTTCTACCCTGCCTTCTGCCTGACTTCAGACCAACATGGCTGACTACTTCCTACTGCTCCCAGGAGTGACAGCAAGCACTTGTATCGCCCTGATGCTGTCTGTAAGCCATCCTCCACTGGAAAGGTGGTTCCTCATTATGTTGTCAGGCAAAAAGAAGGAATGCAACACCCCACTAAGAAGGGGAAAACTCGAAGGGAACAGAAACTTGAGGGATGAGAATGAGGAACTTCTCAGGCAAACTTAGCAATACTTAAGATAGAGCTTGCTGATGGATTTAAGTATTTTGACAGTAGAATAACAACGCTTTCTTGAGCCAGGACATCTCTGCATTGTAGGCAAACAATGGAGCTTCATTAAAAAACAACAGCATATTAAGTCACCGGGTAGGACCTAGAAATCCGAGTGAAACACACATATGTGTGTTTACACAGTACTGGAGAAGACAGTGCTTCTGGGTAGTTCATGCAATAGAAAGGCTTTCACACTATCTTGAAAACTGAACAGTATGCCCTAATAGCATGCAATACATCACAGGGTCATAGAAAAGTAGGAGTAGAAGGGACATCAAAGATCATCTTGTCCAGCCTTGTGCTTAAGCAGAACAATCTTCAGCTAACCTATGTTTGCAGCTGACAATTTTAGAGGAAAATAAATGGTCTTACTGACATAGTGTAGTGTGCATTTGGTCTTAAAGGATCCCAGAGCACCTTACAGACTTTGCTGACTCAATTACAAACACACCCCTGAATCCACTACTGAAATGCAGCCAATTCAGGAGAAAATGCAGGAGCCCATTGACAGCCCAGAGAGCAATACAAAAAAGAAAGTTAAAAATACCTTTTCTCCCCCTAGCACCTAGGAAGTTAGTACTGCAGGCAACTGCCTGAAATGGAATATGGCTGAAAAGTGGCTGCTAACAACTCTTACTCTGCAATACACACCACAGGGTAGGTTAAAGATTCATCTCTAGTAACCGTGGATGAGACCAAGCTCTCTGACTGCAGCGCTGCTTCCTAGGACTACTTTGACATGCTGATAAAAAAAGAACTAGGATTTTTTTGTTTTGAAAGTACATCCTACCTGTCCACACTCTTGTTGCTTTGCTTCTCATTTCCTCTTGGTTCTACAATAGAAATCACAAGGCAGCAGAGCTGAGGTTTTCCGGGTGCATGCCAGCAAGCTTGCTGGGATCTGGTTACATGTCATCTGACTTGGATTCCACTTTTAAGCAAGCTCCCAGGAAGTCTGGGGTTAATCTCTAGCACCTTCCCACACAGAAGAAGGCCCTTTGACAACTCCTCACTGTCCCTCACTTTTGTGAGGAATGTGACAATTCACACTGACCTGATTTTCTTTTATCCAGCAGCCAGGGAGCTATCGGCCAAGGGAGGCAACCCCTCCCATCCCCATCCCTCTCGTCACACCTGTTTGTTCCATTAGTTCGGCCTTTGGGTTGTTCAGACACGCGAGACAAACTGGTTTTGTTCTGTAGATGCAGCTGGACTGTCAATCACAGCAATGCACAGAGCTAACCCTTTCCCCACCTAAAACACCTAAATTTCTTGCTCAGCAGAATATAGTTTGGCAGAGAGACAGTGGGCAGGACTGAATTCTAAATAAGGGACAATGGGTGCTCATAACCACAACTCATTTGATGAGGGTACATGGCACCCTTGTGGGGTTTGCTGTAAATGCAGGAGGTACACTGATCAACAAATCAGCCAGTTTTCATGAGAAAGCATCTCAGAAAACTAGTTAAGTCCAGCCTTCTTCACGGAGGGATAGGAATATAGCTCCCTAAGGCAAGTAAAGAACACATTATAGATTCACAGGGAATGGCACTTCAGCCTCCTGATACATGGACTGCCTATTGAAAGGGATTGCACTAAACACCTAGAGACACCTTGTTACTACATCTGTAGCTCCAGAAGTGGCATAAATGATGGGAGCAGTAGAGTACATGGGCCATCAGTATCTTCACTGTTGTACTCAGAGCAGGTCTGGATGATGGTGGTTATTAGAATACATGTTGGTGCAGATGCCCTGACTTCCAGAACACCTTCACCTGCTCCTGCATTGTGAGAGTTTCTGCCAAGATATTCACAGTGAACTATCAAAACCACCTTTATGAGCAGTTTGGTCCCCAGGGCCAAATCTGTCTTGTATATGTATATGTATCTTATGGAAAGCACCTTTGGAGACCTGTGATTTCAAAGTGACCTGAGATGTGCATCTCTACTGCAAGTGGAGGTTGACTGCAGCACTGCTTGGCTGCATGGCCAGGTACAGACATTACACTTTTACCAGTATAAATGCTCAGAAACCAGCAGAAGTTTGGTGCACACAGACCGATTTAAAAATGGCAGAATCTGGTCTAGGATTTATGCCCCTGCTACCAAAGGGCAAATGTGTTTTTTGTTTCCTACCAATCTAAACTATGCTGCTTACAGAAAAACCACATAACTTGCATTGATTCCACCTCAGGCTTTTTGAATGCCAATACCTAGCCCATGAATTTAAATCTAACTAGCATACATAACCAGAACAGCAAAGATGCGGTGGCATAGGCTTCAGCGTGGGCAGTTCAAACCCAGTGGGACCCAGGAGATATATTTAGGTCACTAGCCCCTGCTAAAGCTTTTGCCACCTTATCTTTACTGCTGTTATTACCCATGCTAGCTAGGTTCAAGCTGGCGTGGGAGGTCTGTGAGCCCTGAAGTCATATCTTCAGTTGCAGTCCAGGGACATATCCAGGGACTGACAGAACATCTGCCATTAACCAGAAGCAAGCCTGCATAACCCACGTGGAGAGCAGGTAAGCCCACTGTCTTGCTGAAATCCTCTCAGCTAAGCCTGACGTGCTGCATAATTTCAAATAGAGCATTTCACATAGTTTAACTAAGCAGCATCAGTGGGGGTCTGCTTTTCCTGAGAAGGGTGTCCCATTGAGCAAGGCTGTGAGAAGAGATGCGGGGGTTGACGTTTCAGCAGCCACTGAGAGGAGAGACTAAACTGGCTTTAAGGTGTTTCATAAATAGGAAGAAGAACACACTAAAACCAGCTACATCTAAAGAATGCTTAGTTGTTTCACCCTCCCTGGAGACTAAGAATCCAAAAGGTTTTCAGGGAATCCTGTAAATCTCCAAGGATACACCATAGTTCACATTAATAATGTGTTGTTGCTGGAGGCAACCAAGCCTGAACAAACAAATCAATCCAATGGGAGGAGGAGAGATGGAGTCATGAAAGCAAAGCCCCCTAGTTCTTTTGTGTAAACTTTCCCATCTGGATCCTAATTCTGCACAGCTACACAATGGTCAGCCACAGAAGAAGTGCTGCAAAGCATCCTGGGGGAGCCTAGTGTCCCACTTTTAGAGCCAATTCTCTGTATAGAAGAAAAAGAGCTCTGCCTTGAAGTGTAGTGAAGCAATGAAGCTGGTGTGCCAACTGGCATATCAAATGAACAAACACTGCCCCCTTGTCTGTTCTACTTAGTTGGTCCATACACCTTTGTATTCTTGGGCACCTGGTATTCACTCCGTGTTCATTCAGATTCATCCGGAAGACTAATTCCTACCTGGAAATGCACAAATTCAAGGCAATTAGCAGAGGATGGACTGTAAAGCAACTATTAATCTATGGATAGCCCTGTGTTTTTGGCTGATGTCTGTCACATCTCAGGGCAGGGACTGTGTTTCCTTGCAGAGCAGGGCAGCAGAGAGCACACGTGGCACTTCAGTAAACACCCTCCCTTTAAGTTCCTCCAGAGTTGCTACATATTTCTTCTGAGAACACATGTCTCATTACATGGACACAGAGGGCACGAGCTCACTCCAGCAGATAAATTTATGATAACCCCCTAACAAATTCCCATAAAATAAGTTGTATTAGGGTACTAATATAAAATAGGTTTTATATTAAATTAGGGCCATTTATAAAATAATTATGGGAAAAGGACTTATGAAAATGGCATATGTATATCTACTCCCTGCATTTTTCTGAGTCTCATAAACAGAAAATGCGTTTTTCACCAGAGCCAGCCAGTACTGGTATGAGACAGCCAACTAGAGCCAACTAGATCCTATATATTCCAAGGGCTGGGTGCCTCAGATAATGAATAGTATCTGCTTGAAGGTTTGCCATAGACTGCTAAGTTGGAATGGTTTGTTTCAATGGTATTCATCACTAAATTTCTATCATCCTACTCCTTAGTTTTTTTGTACTATGGACCCTGGAAGACACCCAAGTATTAATTTATCTGTATGTATGCCACTCATGCTCCTGTAGAAAATTATTTCACTGCTCCAATATGTGCCTCAGGACATTTCAGGAAATTATAACAGTGAGCCTTGCAATTTCCATTCCACGACTGAGTCTTTGCGGGTGATAACTATCAGCAAACCTCAGGGCTGGAACCAGTAGGTGTCTATACAAGCACCTACCAATTTTGTATTATCCAAAGCTCAGATTTCAATCAATCAACAAAATCCTATAGGCACAATCTAGTCTTACTATCTGAGTACAATAGTTTATAATTTTTGACTGCTATTGTGTATGTAAAATTAAAAAGGAAATCTCCTATAATACCAGCACCAATGTAGTATTGACCTGGACTACATTATTGCTGTCAGGGTCTCTATAAACACGACAGCACACATAATAGTACCCTTATGGTCTTAGATACTATTTGGAATAACAGTAACAGGAGGTGTTTCTTCCCCGCTCTAACAGGCCTCAAGAGGGATATCTGACCATCTGGGAGCAACAAGAGGATGGAACACCCTCCCCTTGAGTGCGCCAAGGTTTTGATGGTGCCCACCAGAGCAGTAAATTCTGACATTAACACACCCTTGAAATAAATGGACCAGCTCATACATTTCGTAGCTTTGTTTCAAGTTGTTTACAGATTCAAGATGACATTTCTGCATTGATTACACTTTGGTCATGTTTCCAAGTTTTACAGTGCAACTAGAAAGGCTAAAAGTATACTTGTATTTGAAAAATAGAGCTTTTTACTCAAGACTCCTGCAACTGAGACCTTAAGCATGGATCTGTAGTGTCTGTGTTTTAATCTGAACATGGGCATAACCCAAGATGATTCCAAACTATTAAAATTGAGGTCAAAAGCCAAACTTCACCAGGGATTGAAGATAAAGGACTACTTGAAAGAAATAAAAAATAGCTACAAAATTGGAATCCAGCACTAAATGACCCCCCCCTGCAAGCAGTGGTACCCAAAATAGGGTTTGGATAATCTTTTGGCTTGAGGCATTAAGATAGCCTTCTTCAGAAACACAAGGCTGAATATTCACTCAGCCCATTAGGGCAGGTTGTCTGTCAGGGTGCCATCAAGGAATGGGGTAAAGCTGAAATGCCTGTCCTCCTCCACAGTCACAGAAAGGATCTGATTTGCTAGGATTTACTTGTCTTGGGGGAATGCAGAGACACAAATACAGCATCTCACTTATTTTTTCTGGGTAATCAATATTTTGGTTTTCAGAGCAGGTTTAACCAAGCAATTTCCCATACGTATAACACACACAATCTATGGTTCAAATTCATCCATGATTTAATGACATAGAAGGCCTGAAGTTAGAGATAAATTTAAATGTTAGACAATTTTCAGCAGCAGAATTTGCTTTTCTTCTGTCTCCTCTCTCAAAAGGCATCCTGCAAACTCAGCTGAAGTCAAAAGACTCAGAAAGCCAATGCTGAACTATTCTGACATGGGAAAGTCAAACATGAGAGGGGAAGGCTAAGCTCTCACATCTCAGAAACAGGCTCTGCTATTGAATGGCTCTGGATTTAGCATCCTGCCTAATGAAAACACACACGAAAACAAAGCAGGAAGGAGGGAGGACACTGTGTAATGACAGTAGGGTAGAGAGTAAACAATTTGATGTGGCCCTCAAACTAAATGAAGATTTTGCCTCAATTTTTAGCCAAAACAATGAAGTTGAACACATGGGCAATGGCAGAAATGGAAAGTACTACATCCAACGCGGAAAGTAAAATTACATGAGTAATAGACATGGGATGAAATTTAATAGTAAAATGTGGAAGGTCATTCACTTAGGCACTAATGCCAATAATTTCTTCAACAAGTTGGAAATTATCAGCTGGAAACAACAGATGAGAAGAAAAACTTTGATGTATTAATCAAGATGACTGAGCCACCAGTGTGATGCAACTCTGAAAAAGGTAAATGTGACTCTAAGATGAATTAAGTGAGGTATTTCTAGTAGGCCAGGGAAGTAGTTATATCACTGTACAAGGTCCTTGGAGACCTCAGCCGAAATGCTGTATACAATTCTAATTCATCTTCCAGAAAGTTTAATTGAAACTGAAGCAGGTGCAGAGAAGGGCTAGGAAGAAGATCAGGGGAATGGAGAGCCAAATTTATGAAAGAAGACTAAAAGAGCTTGGTTTGTTTAGTCTAGCAAAGCAAAGGTTGAGAGGGGATATGATTGCCCTCTATATATACATATCAGAGAGGTAAACCCTAGAGACAGAAAAGAGCCATTAAAGATAAAAGCCAACACTGGCACAAGAACAGATGGGTTTAAACTGGTCACCAGTAAATATGAGCTGGAAATTATACGAAGGTTTCCATGAGATGAGTTTTGGAACAGCCTTTGCTGTACTGGAGGCAAAAGCTAACTAGTTTTAAGAAGTAGCTTGATCAATTTATGAAAGGGATTATACGGTGCAATTGCCTGTGACAGCAGAAGACCCTTTTTGATTCTGCGTTCCCATGTGAGCCAAGTTTAAACCTAAGAAAGGCTATCCATAGACAAAGCTGCATCAGTTTCATTAAACCTGACTTCATAACACACCTTTAGCTAAAATATTACAGGTTTGATGTTTAGAACAGCCTGCAATGTGTAAAATTGCAGAGCCCATATTCACTAGGTGCTTAAAATAAGTCTATTGCAAAATAAGTGGGATCAGATTTAAAAAAGAATGCAGAACACTAGGTATTAAAAACTGTTGAAAATCCAGCTTATAAACTTCATAATGGCAACTACAGAATACTGAGAACTTGTGAAAAAATTGTAGGTGCTTAAAAACAACCACATCTCCTTGACTGAGAATGCTAAGCACTTGAACATCTAGCCTGTTTGTCATGTTGTTTTCAGGAGCAAGGCTTTTAGCCAGATTCCTTAATAATAAATTGAATTGAATAGAAAATCTAGCCTTGAGCTCTTTAGAAAATACGATCCTCCGTGACTACTACAAATCCAACCCATATAGGATTGGGGACATATTGGGCCTATGAGTTGGGAATCTTAGCTCAGTGGAGAGACGTCCATGTCACGAAGTTCAGTATCAGAATTACCTGTCTAAAAGGCCAAGAGCTGAAAGAGCAAAGCAAACTGATCTCCTCCCTCATTTTTAGTGTTGGTTCCTGCACAGCAAAGCTGAATCATACTAGGGCAGGGCCGAGCAAAAAGAAATCTATAAATCTGACCCATACCTGCTCTGCAGCTCTGGTCTCCAGATAAGTACAGGCAGTCAAAAAGCTTGAGACTCAATTGATCCAGTCTTTGTGGGTTAGCCTAAGATGCAGAGATTAAATTGAAACAGAAGTAAACAGGCATTTACCTTTGATTCAGGAAATGCAAACTCATACCTCCCAGCTCAGGCCAGAAGCTGGGGGGCATGAAAGCACAGCTCTCTGTCACATAACCAGCATGGGCTATGTGTTCACTTCCTCTTCCTGCTACCCCCTGAGGTCTCTGGGATTTGCAGTCCAGAATCGCATCAGCAAGACTCAGCAGGGTTGTGACTTCCTCTTCCTGCTTCCAGGTGCCTCTGGGATTTGTAGTCCAGTTGCAGCCAGCAGGAAGTTCAAGCAGGGGAAGAGGTGTTTAACTCCCCTCCCTGGCCCCAGACCCCAGCTGGGGTTTTCCTGGGCAGGAGACAGTTCCCCCATCCGGCAGACTGGGCTGTATCCCCAACCAGGCTTGCCCCCCTCACTCCTTTGTCAGCCTGCCCTCACTGCTCTAGCTAGGGAGCAGTGGCAGGGCCAAGCCTGCTCTCTGGAGCAGACAGCATAGCCAAGCCCAGGGCTGCAAAACATGCTAGGATGCTGGGGGACTGTGGTTTGATTTGGACCAGGAAGAGGTCTGGGACAGAAGTTTCATAAACTAGTTTCACCCAAATCAATTAAGTCTGATACTACATTCAACCAGGTTTATCTTAAACCAGTTTCAGTCATTTTGAGACTGATTCATATGCACTGAGCTTCTGTTCTGTTACAGGTTTAAACCAGTTTCTGGTCACTTAAACCAGTTTAAGTACAACTTCCGTCCCTAGCCCAGCTGTCAACCCAGCCACCACTAAATTACATTACTAAAATAAAAAGTAAACCTTGTGGAATGGGCAGGCAAGATGCAGATTTATGTGATGCAGTATCCAAGCAATATAGTGTGGTCTCCCCAGGGGCAGCAGAGCTGCAGGAAGAAAATTGAAGTGGAAGTATCCATTGCTAGCACCTGTGTCCTCTCTGCCTATCCTGCCCTCATCCAACGCCATTACCCAAGGTTCAGACTTTAAAGTATGGAAAGTGTTAAACTTTCCCCCTTACCATCTGGGGCCAATTAAGGGACTAAGGAGGCAAGAGCCCAGAAAAAAATATATATCAAGCCACAAAAATCAGGAGACTTCCTAACCTCTAAGTGGCCACAAAGGAATGCCACACCAGTGTGGAAGAAATGAAAGATTTTGCTTAAATGATCCCCCTGTTTTTCCTTCTTTTATATCAAAGCTGCTTTCAGTTTTCTTTCTGCAGCTCAGTAAGAAGCCAAGTCTAAAACTGATCCTCTAAAGCCTCTCAGAGCTGCAGTGCATTCCCATACTACTTACTCCTTCATCTCTTCAGCCTTTCCCAGGCATTAGCTGGGAAAAGGTAGAAATTAACAGATTCTCACATGCTGGGGCAAAGATTCTTCCTGCTGTGTCACTGCCAGCCTTGGGGGTGAACTGTACTCATCACCTAATCATCAGTGCAGCAGGCATACACCACTGGGATGATATATCCCTAATTGCCAGAAAACATGAAGCAAGTTACAGCTAACAACAGCTTGTACTGCTGCTGAAACATCAGTGATTTCCCTGCCACTTAAGACCCATATTGAACATATAAGCTCTTCTCCCTTGTAATTTGTCAAATCTGGGAAATCAGCTATTTGTAACAACAGTGGAATTATACTCTCTGCCGGAGACACCTCTGAAAGGAACTTGTCGCGTCTCAGTGGAGAGTGACCCTACCCGAAGCAGCACCATTCTGCCATGTGAGGAGTTTATTTCTGCATTATCCCTGCTTCCTGTCAATCACAAGGTTTTGCTGCCAAGAGCTAAATCTCAAAGACCAGACCACCCCGTTGACAGCTGCTGCTCATGTTTTCCAACTCCACACCCTACTACTTAAGCAAAGGGCCTGGGAAGTGCTTGGGTGTTTATTAGTCCCAATGACTTCACTGGGGTTTGGAGGCAATTCAGCACCTTGCAGGATGTGACCCCAACAACTCCAAATTTTCTTCTTTCAACATAGCAATTATGCACAGTCATCAGGGGTAGAAAACCAAGACTTTCCATATACAGTTATGCCAAGACTGAAATGTTCTATCTAGCTGCAAAATTCCTAACTTAACCCCTCTTATTTATCACAAAAGCATATGGCTTTTTGCCACGCATTGCAGAGCAACTGGAGCCAAGGTAAACATGCCAGACCAGGAACCATAATCATTAGATGCACAAATAGAGGGCATTGCTCAGCCTAGCTCACCTCACTGGCATAATATGAATTACAGAGCATAACCCCATTGCTACTGTTGTGGGCTATTGACTGCATAAATGAGAGACTACATGGCTGGGGAAGAAACATAAAACCCTGTAAGATATGCATTAAGTACTTAGGATTTCACCACTGTCACTAAGCTACAATTCATGGTAGTGATGACAATAGAACTCAGGTCCCCACCACTTGAGTTAGAAGAGACTCTTCTCTAGCTGCCAGCAGGGCAGGGCCAATGACACTCCAGATGGAAATGGCACAGACCAACGGGCAGGCATATAAATACCACTTCACTACAAAATGGCTAGAAATATTAGGGGTTTCTCTCTTTTGTTTCAGAAAACATACCTTTGCTTAAAATGTTCCCATTCAATACTGAAAATCTGACCCAGCAAGCTTGCATTAACCTCTTGAAACCAAAAGGGAGAAGTGATGTAAGCACTTGAGATGACAAGGGGGCACAGCATCATCAGCTCCAAATTTCAACTATTGCACATTCAACCCCCAATAAGTCACAAGTTTGGCCCTAAATGCAAGGTGTTCTTAAAACAAAGATTGTCTTGTGTTTATTGTCCATCGTTCAATTTTTGAACTTCCCTTGTCCAGAACCAAGAGAGAGAGAGAAACAACTCTCCTATGTATATAAACTGAGTGTGACCTCTGGTGCAGAATGCCTGGTGGTAAGCACACCCAGTTTTTCCCCCAAACTTCAGAATTGCAATTAATTTAGTGCCTCCCCGAAGTCAACTTCTCTCCATCCCCAAGCCACTCCTAAACTCTCAAGTTGCCAATAGCTGGAAACACTAAAGTGAGTTCAGTAAAAACCTTTGTTTTAAAGTTAAGATTTTTAATGTTATTATTACTACAGGAAAGGGCATTATGAAAAAAGGAGTTTCCTGATACATTTTCAAAAGTTTTGAATGGTTGGAAAAAACTGGAAAGGTGCAAGTCACCTTTAGCCAAATTCATAGGGAGTTTCTGCATCAAACTGAATGCAACTTGAAAAAAAATTGGAAGTTAGCTCCAGATAGGCTGTACCTCCAGCAGAAGTCATGAGCTTGATAAAGAAGTTACTGGGTGAGGTTTGCTGGACTCCAATATGTAGGAGATCAGACTAGATGATAATGAGATCATAATCAGCTCTTCTGGCTTTAAAACACATTAATCACATGAATACAGACCAAGTGTATTCAGTAATTCTCTTTACTAAATAATTTAAAATCAATTGAGACTTTTATTTCACCTTAGTTTCTCATGCTAAACATTCCCCCTCTCCCTCTTCCCCTCCCCTGCACCCCCTCCTACTTGGGGACTTAACATTACCTTTCTTTCCACATCCAGTACCTCATCTCCCAGAGATTTCCTGGTCCTTAATGTTTTCAGTGGGGGAGGGAAGATGCCTGTAACTCTGAATCTCTTCCCCTTTGTCACTATTGTTGCATGTGATCTTCATCTTGGTTCAGAGTGGAAGATTATCACAGATTAGGGAGGCAAGAAGCCTATATCTTATTCCCTGCATCTCACATAGATAATCAGGGTGAATTTGAATCCTTCTGGTGCCTAGAAGAATGGGGATAACGGCACTTTCCTATCTCATAGGGTGGTTGTATATTTGATTCATTTAAGTTGCCATATATGTGTTAAGTGTGATTTTAGAGATGGCTTCCAGATGCACGGCTCTGATTTGGATTGGATCA
This sequence comes from Crocodylus porosus, assembly GCF_001723895.1. Classification (NCBI taxonomy): domain Eukaryota; kingdom Metazoa; phylum Chordata; order Crocodylia; family Crocodylidae; genus Crocodylus; species Crocodylus porosus. The sequence continues at coordinate 80,577,436 of NW_017728947.1, forward strand.
GAACTTTCCCATCCCTTCTGGGATATCTTGACCCAGTTTTCTAGTTCGGACATATCTCAAGCATCACTATCAAAATGCTTAAGTCTGTTTTGTTTTAAATAGTCCCTCTGAAGGCTGGAGGGACTTTGGAAAAGTATCTTCAAGCATGACATGTGCTTCCATGGCTATGAATATCTGAACTACAGGTAGCTGTTACAAGTAATGAATCTGAGGGACAGAAGATAATTGTCCCATCTCCCCTCCTATAATTGAGCTTGGTCTGTTGGAGTTCTGTATTAGCCCGTTGAAATTTTCCCAAATGTCCACTGCCTTGGCTTACCACGTTGTACTCCAAAGGTCCTCTCCTCCTTGCACAGAGGCTGCATACCTCCTACATGTGATGTTTCAGTAACTACACAGTGTGGTTGAAATGCAGCCACCTCTGGGGCAGAGAGTTGGAACCAAACAGCACATACCACATTTCCCCTCCATCCCTATGATTAATCTTGGCTAGCTGCAGTGTGTGTAACAATGCCTGTAACCAAGCAAGTTTTGTTTGTTTTTGGCACTCAGTGCAAACATATTGCACAGCTGTACAAATAGTTCAGGAATTGATATTTAAAAAAAAAACAACATGGAACGTCACTCCTACAGTGACTGTCAGGGTAAATTCATATTAAGTTGTGTGAATGGGAGTACTGTAGCACAGGTATGGGATAGAGGAAAATGATGCATCCAAAAAGCAGAGTCGACCCCAGAATCCTCATGACAAGATGCTCTTAAACAAGTCAATACAGCTGATGTGTTTTGAATTTCCAACCCTAAAACATTCAGAGAACCATAAGACAGGCCCTGAAATCATTCAATTAACTTAAAAATCATTAGATTCTAAAAAATAATAAATGTAAGCAATTTATCTGCCTTCTGGTTTTCAGATCATTACACAACATGTTCACAAACTTCTCAGCAAACATTTACAAACTTGCTTTGAAAAAATGAAACTATGGTTCCCAGATAAATCACAAGACTCTAGGAGCTGGAGCATTAAGAAACATCAAACAATGAGAGAAGGAGCTGCAGGAATCAGCAGTAACTAACTACCCTTAAATCTAAAACAGCTCTTACTATGAAATGGGATGGATGTTTCTCTGGTTACAACCATCTTTTATCTCCTTTTCCATTTTACAGAGATAAGAGCTGCAGTGCAAGACCTAAAGGTCTAGGCTGAAAGATTTCTAAGTTGATTATCACAAGTCACACAAGAAGCTTGTAGGTGCTGATACTCACAGCATTTACACTGATGTAGTCATGGTGCAAACACACAACATACAGTCATATATCAGCGTAAGTCAGTCCATTCTAGAGGAAAGTTACTCCTTGGAAAGTCAGGTGTAAAACTGATGCAGGTTACACCAGCTTTAGTCAAAACCCATTTAGCTACCTAGCCCCCTAATGGCAAGATGCTGCAATGGCACCTATGACAAGGAGCTGTCACTAGCAAGCTGTTTGCCTTTACAGTCTGGGCAGCAGTGTAACCTTCATCACTGTACAAACCAAAGCAACTTAAACCAGTGCAGAGATGTTATTTCTCTTTATTGTGTGGCAACCCTTCCAAACTTAGTGCCTTAAGCAGAAGATTGTCTTCTTCCTTTCTCTGACTCAATTCATGTACAAATATAGAACATTTTGTTGATTAAACCAAGTATCAGGCTCATAAGCAGTAAATAACTGCACTGTATTGGAAACAGTTACCCTGTGCTGCTTACTGTAAGAATTATAGCACTAATGGAAAGAGCTTCTGACATTTCTCTTTTGCTCATTAATCCAGTCAAGTAGAGCATAGTGACAACATGTGGGGCAACAAGCCATTTTACTAATAACAGTTCATAAATGGCACTGTTTGACAGCCTCATCAGCATCTACACGTTTTATTGTGCATAACTACACCACTGTAGGATAGTACCTGTGTTGGGCAGTACTATCCTACAGTGGAGTTAATTAGTTTACTGCAGCCTAATAGCACTGCATGTGTAGATGGTGATGCTTTACTGTGGAGCCAATTAGCTCCAGACTAAAGCATCTTGTGTAGACATGGCCACTGTGTCCCCCATTTCATCTGGCTAGCCTAGGATTCTTTTGCCCAAAGTTATCACACAGCTGTTACAGGCTGAAAACAAGCCCTTCTCTTAACAAAGACCAAAACAACGTGCGTGTTTCTGAGCAAAAGGAGTAAGATTTGCTGCAGAGTCCTAAGGACTAAGCCTGGCTTCTTACTCAGAGCCCTTGAGCACTCTTATTTCAAAGCTAGCCTGCTTCATCTCTCAGCTCAACTCCTGGAAGACTTATCTTTTGCTATGAAATGCTGTCCTCTCCACCAAAAAGCTTTGAATGGGGTATACTTAAGTCATGTGATGGGGTTACTTTGCAAACCCTGAAGAGAAAGTAATAATAGATTCATAGATGTTAGGGTTAGAAGGGACCTCAGTAGGTCAGAGTCCGACCCCCTCCCCGGGCAGAAAAGAGTGCTAGGGTCAGATGACCCCAGCTAGATGCTTGTCCGGTCTCCTCTTGAAGACCCCCAAGGTAGGGAAGAGCACCACCTCTCTTGGAAGCCCATTCCAGATTCTGGCAACCTTTACCATGAAGTTCTTTCTAATGTCCAACTTAAATCTGCTCTCCATCAATTTGTGGCCATTGTTCCTAGTTACTCCAGGGGATGCCCTAGTAAATAGAGCATCTCCTATTCCCTGCTGCCCTCCCTTGATGAATTTATAGGCAGCCACAAGATCACCTCTCAGCCTTCTCTTGTGAAGGCTAAAGAGATCTAGGTCTCTCCTCGTAGGGCCTTGCTTGCAGGCCTCTGACCATACGAGTGGTCCTCCTCTGGACCCTCTCGAGGTTCTCCACATCCTTCTTAAAGTACGGTGCCCAAAACTGCAGTACTTAAACTGCAGCCTGACTGGTACCACGGAAGGGAAGCATCACTTCCCTGGACCTGTTTGTCATGCATCTGCTAACGCATGATAAAGTGTGATTAGCCTTGTTGATCACTTCGTCACACTGACGACTCATGTACATCTTGAGTCAACCATGACTCCAAGATCCCTTTCTGCTGCTGAGGTCATCCCCCAGCCTGTAAGTATATTTCATAGATTTCATAGACATTAGGGCTGGAAGGGACCTCGGGAGATCATCGAGTCCAGCCCCCTGCCCAAAGGGCAGGAAGTCAGCTGG
>NW_017728947.1:80580865-80617582 GCF_001723895.1 Crocodylus porosus
CCCCTAAGCCAATTTGCCACCTACCTGACTGTGTAATCATCTACATCACAGCCTGTCAGTTTATTTACGAGAACAGAATGAGATACCATATCAAAGGCTTCTTAAAGTCTAGGTAGATGACATCTACTTCGACTCCTGCGTATAAGCATTTTGCGACCTGACCATAAAAAGAAACAAGGTTAGTCAGGCAGAATCTACCTGCAATGAACCTGTGCTGATTTCCTTTCAGTGTTATTTCCCCTGCTGGGCTCCCACAAATGTGATCCTTAATGATTTTTTTCAGAGTTTTCCCAAGGATAGAGGTGAAACTAACTGGCCTATAGATTCCTCTCTCCTCCCCTTCTTGAAGATAGGGACCACATTGGCTCTTTTCCAGTCCTCTGGGACCTGACCGGAGCACTATGAGTGCTCGAACACCCGGACCACTGGCTCTCCTATAACACTGGCCAATTCCTTCAGCACCCTTGGATGAAGTTCATCTGGGTCCGCTGATTTGAACACATCCAGCCCCTCCAAGTTCCCCTTCACTAAGCTTGGGCTAACAGCTGGCGGGCTGGTGTCCCTCCTCTGTCTATCAACGGTTCAAATGGGAGATTTGTCTTGGTATGCATCTAGGAATACAGACGCACAGAACTCATTGAAGAGCTCAGCTTTGTCCCCACCTCTGTCACCAATTGCCCTAGTTTGTCCTGTAGGGGTCCTATGCTATCCTGTGCCTTCCTTTTGCTCCCTATATACCTGAAGGACTTTTTGTTGTCCTTAATTTTTGTCACCAGCCTAAATTCTAATCCTGCTTTGGCCTTCCTAACTGATTCCCTGCAAGTGCAAGCCAGGGAGGTATATTCCTCCTTGATAGCTACCCCTTGTCTCCACAGCCTGTATCCCTCTTTCTTTGCCCTTAGGTTTTCCTGGACTTTCCTGTTCAGACACAAGGGCTTCTTGGCCCCTTTGCCCCCTTTTATGTGCAATGGGATTGTCTCCTCCTGCACTTCCTTGAGGACCGACAACGTTCCTTTGAGGTACAAATCACCTCTAGCCTGGCATTGCTCAACTCTCCACAGGTCTCAGGGATCTGCACCTCAGACCACATCAAACATAAGCATAACCACTATTCAGATGCAAGAAATAAGCTTAAACTAAAAGCTTGGAAGTTTGTGGGAAATCTCTTGAATTCCATCCTACCTAACCCCCCTTGTGTGTCTACACTGGAGTTTGGTCACCTGGGTGTGTGTAGCTCTGCCAAGTCAATGCTATCATGTGGGTTTAGCATATCCAGAAACCTGGCCTCAGGTACACTCTGCAGCGTAGGCATACCCTCAATAGTGGACCAAACCAAAATTCTAGATCAAAACAGCAGTGGAGTTTGATTAATCTGGACCCAAACTCAGTTCTGCAAAGATTCAATGCTGGTGGATTTGACTGGAACCAACAAGAAAGAGAAACAAGTTTGAAGTACTTTTGATCTTACCAGCTGAGTCTGCTGCAGAAGTCCTACCGCTGGTCACCTCCTCTGTATTTATTGACTGCAGATCTGTATAGGATGGTGCAATGCTTGGGCTGCTCGTATCCTCCGAGTTGGTTGTCCAGCTGCTCTCAGAAGCAAGAGGTTGTCTCTCGGAAGAATCTGAGGAGGGAGTTGTCCAGCTGGGTGCTTTCGATGGAGAAGCTAGGTGTGTAAAACAAAAAGAAAGATTAGTGCACTGTGAGAGACTCTTACAGTGACAGACGGGTGAGAGAAGTGACAAAATGAATGGCCTTTAAGGCTCTTTGGGCTACAGATGGCATGATAGACCACTAATCTATTAGCAGAGGGGGAAGGGCATGGTAATAGCAGGTTAACACCATTCATCCCCTTTGTCTCTAGAGATCAGGGGATTATGTCCTGGTTTGTTGCATAAACAAATGTGCCAGTCAGCCTAAACCTATTTCTTCTCATCCTAAGATCCTCCTGGGACTGTGTACAATTCAACATGGCTGTCTGCTTCTGCTCAAGATGCAAGCAGGCATTGGCACAATATGAAGGTCTATTCACCGAGGCTGACATGGAATGGCTGGACTATGGGCAGATGCTCGTGGCTAGAACAGAAGGAGGTATACTATCCTTTATATAGCTTTGGTGGGGAGCTTGGAGTAGGCTTGGCTTTAGCTTGAGTTAGTAGTTCATGATTTTCATTTCACTCCCTGGTTTTCAAATTGGAGAGTTGCCCAGCTTTAAAAATAGTAAAACTCCCTGAACACGTGAGAGTAACATAGGCAGCTGATTCCAGGACTAAGCATTATATTTTGGGATGAGGAACAGTTCAGCATTTTGCCACTTTAGAACTGAGATCCAACATGTCCATATTGCAGACCACTAGCATGACCATAACAGGAGTAAGTAGGTCTGTCCTGAGATCGTTTTAAATCATGAAAATGCTTTGGCCACATGCAAGCTTTCTTCCCTCAACATGTCTCATGTAATGCAACTTAAATAGATACCAAATCTGCTTTCATTCTGTCCTGTGAACTGTTGACACATGGGTTGAAAAGTTCTTCTGTTTTACTTTGGCTCATCGTTTGCTATCATGCTGCCTAGTAATTCCTCACAGGAGCCACTTACCACAATAGTGATCTCTACGACTACAACAAGAGTAACACTTGTATACCATCCTGAACAGGCATTTGATAAATATATAGACATAATTACATTAGTAATTCTTCCTGCCTCATCAGCAGAAGGCCATAACTACTTCAAAAATGTATTAAATCAGAGTATTACTACTGCCCCCCCCTCATAAACACAGGCCTAATCTCCACAAAAGTAAGAGTTATCCCACTGTTATATTATATATATACACATATACACACATATATATATATATATATACACACACATATATATATAAACACATATACACACACATAAAATTGCATGTCACTGTTATATAAAACAATTCATTGCGTGTACTGGATAAAATCAGAACTGTTCAACTGTGTGTCCTAAACCTTATACTGCTAAAAGGTGAAGGAGGTTTTTACTGTAGCTCAAAGAGCCGAGGCCTGGGATTTTTGGAGCAGTAAAACTCAAGTTTTATTCCTGTTGTAACTGCCAAGTTCCAAATTCCTGTCAGACAGAATAGTGAATGCCCTAGATCACTCTGGTATTATATTATTTAATCAAGCAATCCCAGGCCATGCTGCCCACTTGAATGCAGCAATCCAATTGGGTGAGTGCAGCAGGGAAATGACAGTCTGAAAAAAGAAACAAAACTGGCTTGATGACACAAGCCAGAAATGGGCCTGTACATCTGATATGGTTAGATGCAGCCTGCACAGTAGAGAAATTGCAGTCTAAACTGATTGCACCAGGTTTTGAGGCCAAAGTCTTACTGTACTAATTTGCCAGATTTCATTGCCAAACATTAGCCCCAGCACAAACTTAATCTGGAATTAATTACATCTTCCTGAACTCATCTCCAGCAAAAATACATTGTGCATGTTTTGTCCACAATCCTGTTAGAATTTAATTTAGAATTAAACTAAATCTGGTTTGTAGGGCATGGAGAAGCTCCAAATAAATATAATTTTAAAATTGCATCTGCATATGAGAATGTTGGGAATAACTAGACACAGTGCAAAGAGATTCATTACTGAGAAACATAACTCTTAACATTAATGCTTATTTCAGCATCACATGGGCATCCACATAGCACTGACTAAATTTCTAAAATCCCGTTCCATAATACACTGGGTTTGGTATAACATCTGTTCTGGGTTTTCTAGGACATGATTCTCTTCCTCTGCTGTTCCAAAGAACTGCTTGTGGTTAGGAAGGGGGTGCCCTCAGAACACTGCATGTGTCTTCACAGAAAGAGATTAACACAGATGATGCATCACTACTTGCAACAGTACTGAGTACATTGTGCCAGATCTGCATATTTTTCATCAGCTCAGCAAGATTTTTTTTACAGCATCATTTTCTGATTTCCTAATTAGGATCACCTGTTTCCTCCAATTTAATTTTATTCTTGATCCAGCTACTGCTTTTCAAGTCATTACTGTAATGTTCCAATGATACATTGAACACAAATTTTCAGGTGGGGACTGGAACAGTAGGAAGTTCAATTTTAAGAAAAACAGTGTCTTCCCTGAAGGTGGTAATATTCTACACACACATTAGTCTTATAGCTCAGTTGTTGGGGGCCTGATAATAGGCTGATACTGAATATTACATTAAGTGCAATTTTTTTATGGTTCTTCTTAGGGGAATAAAGGTCAATTTATAATCATAACAATTCAGTACCCTCATGACTGAAGGAAAAAGAAACATCAACAGATGCATGGTGACTATAAACCCTGACTTCCAACTTAATTGAGAAATCTATGGCATCCCAATTTCTACACTAGGAAATTTGGGGCATTATCTGTGAAGTCTGGGGCCCTATCCCATATGCAGGTTCAACTCGCATTACATTGGCTTGTACATTGGATGAGAATAGCAAATAAATCAGAAGGGGGATTTATCCATACGCTTGTAATCTCCAGAATATTATTGATTGTTGGTGTGCAGAAAATATATTTCTTACTAAAGAGAATACATCTTGAGGCAAGGATGAATAGACTGTCCAGGCTATATCTCTACTTTGCCTGATCAGCAGGGATCCTAGTTTTCTGTGGGGGAAGAAAAAAAAAGCAGAAAATCTCCATTTAAAAAAACACAAGAATCTGTTTTTCTGCAACCTGCTAAGAGCATGGCCATGTCCCACAGAGAATGGCGCCATTTCTGCTCTTAGTTTTGCTGCAGTTTTTGCCTCTTGGCCAATGAGCAACATGCACAGATCCTCCCCCGGTGCTGAGTGGCTTAAAGGCAAAAATAAGAGAAAGCAGAAATGGTGCTGCTCACTGTGGGACGCTGCTGTGCTTTTGGTAGGTTCTGAAAAAAAACCTGGGTTCCTTGTTTTTCCGTGGCTCCCTTCTGATCAGACTGCCTCCATATTTCTTGTGTGCATCTGCATTGTTGTCTTTTCATGGGTGGATTCCAGTCTACTTTTGTATATATACACACGTGACAGCATTTTGGATAGAGCTCTGTCACTGAGAAGTTGAAAATCAGGAAATCTAAGCTCCCCATTGCACATGACTGATTTGACAACTGTGTTTAAGTGATGTAGCAATAAACTACGGTGGTACTTAGCCTGCTTGGCTAATGGCTAGTGATAAAACTTTTCACACCAGAAGCTGGTCAGAAAAGAAAGGTGACAGGTGTATAATTACGTCTGTCAATGCTCTCTCTTCTTTACTCTTTTGTTTAATTTGGCAGGAAGTATCTGGGAAGCCAGCCTTAAAACTTCATTTTAAGTTATTTTGACAGGAACAGAATGTTTTACTCAGTCATAGCTGACAGGTTTTTAGGACTTGAGCTTCATAAGGGGCCTAGACAACTGGCAGGAGAGAAGCTCTGCTAAGGATGATGTGTACATTGATCTTAGAAGATGCACATAATTTTACTCAAATACCATAGGATAAACTAAGAGTTGAAAAAAAACAACAACTCAAGAGAAAGAGATTGGATTTAGAAATATGAAAAAAAATCCTGTAAGCATAAAGAAACAATATTTCATAATTCAAATACTGCCACATTTGCCAATTCAGGATTCTACATCCAACATGAAAGTGGCTGAGGCCACACACCCCTTAGGTCACACTATCAAGGGTCACGTGCCTTGTGGGCTGTACCAGAGGGGGTCATGAGCCCCAAGTGTGCACCACCACCTGCTGCACTGTGCACCCCTCACACTGCTGTTGCATGTGCCCATGCATGCACCTCCCACTTCACTGGAATGACTCCACGTGGATGCTCCTTTCCACTGCTATGCTGCATGCCACAGACTCACCCTGAGCTCTCTATGCTACATTGCACCACCCTCTGCAGCAGGCACAGACCATGGAAGCTGGGTGCAACCTCCCCTCCACTCCTGGGGTGATGAAGTGAGTGGTGGCTGGGTGGCCTAGAGGCCACAATTTAACCCCTCATGGGCTGCGTGCAGGCCATGGGCTGCCTGTTGCACATCCATATTCTGTAGGATTAGGATTTGTCTACGAAGGAAGATGGAGCAAACTGCCTCACTGCATGAACAAAGCGATTCTATTCCTTAACACTCTACTTGGAAAGCACATTATTATTTTATTATTCTGGATAAAGAGATGTTTAGTTTGGAAGAAAGTGCCCACATGGGCTCCTATGCTACAACAGTCCTGGTGGAAAAGCTCATTTCTTAATAGCTGTTGTGGTCCATTTCCCTGGATCTGAAAGAGAAACTCTTCAATCTTATTTCTCAGCATTAAAACTCAGAATCCATGAAGCAAGCTTCTACCTAATGATACAAAGTGGACTATATCGCTTAAACATTAAGTCCAACTTCTTGCAGTTTCACATCAATGCAAATAAAGTGATTTGTAACTGTTCACTTCAAAAGAAACTTCAGCTTTTCTATGGAAAACCTTGCTGCTTTCCAGCTTCTTGCAACTGCTCATTAAACAAAATCCAAAATGAAGGAAGCTTTCCTTGGAATCAGATCCTTAATGACATCAGATCGTTCAGTTGAGGGAGTGCCTAGCAATTGCTCCCACTGCAAGCCTTATACTGGAAACATCCTTGCAATGCATATCTTATGTCAGGCTGTTCAGCTTTTAAGTGGCCAAGGGCTGAATGCCCTGAAGGCTGCACCAGTAGGGAAAGCTATGCAGCCCCTTCCCCCTGGGTCACACACTGCACAGATGCCCTCTACCACTGCCCCATGCACCAAGGGCTCCACTCCACCTCAGTACTGCCACAGGGCAGCAAAAACTGGAGGAGGGAGGGAAAACCCAGAGAATCTGGCTGCTATTGCAGCCCAGGGAGTGATGGAGGTATGGTGATTGGGTACAAGCCTGGGGTCACAACTTAATCTGTCATGAGCTACCCATGGCCCACAGGCCGTCAGTTGGACAGCCCCACCCAATGTCAGGCATTGGGTACGGATAATCAATTCATTATTTCTGCAATCAGAGACTTAAATCCCCCCAGCCCCCCTTTTTCACATACCTTCTTGCTTTCCCAAGGCACTTTTCCTAGTAAACTGTATTGTAGTTTTACAGATGCACAGCCTAAAGGATCCATTCTCTAGAGAGGGTTATTGAGGCTGGCTCTACCATGCCCATGATGAATTCTAGTAACTCAGACTTGGCAACAGCTTCCTTTTCCTCTAGTAGCAGCTGGTACCTTTTCTTTTCCTTAATTTTAATATCTTTGAATCTTATTTTGTTTTAAGCTACTATTTTCTTCTTAGCTCACATCCTACTATGGCTTACAGGTAGCACAGCATGAAAAAATTTGCTTTCCTGTGGACCAGACAGCCAGGAATATGGTATAAGTCCAAGTGTTTTGAGCCATTTAGAACTAAACAAAGCTCCAGGGAGGAGCTCGGGTCAGATGATGTCATCAGTCTTTTCTAGTTCTAATTTCTATGTTTTGTTGAATGCTTTGTTGAATTCAAGAGCAGAGCTCTCGCCAAGGGGACGTCTGAGAGGGAACTTGCTAACTGGGGGCCTTCTATGTGACATAAAAACATTAAGTAACATGCCATTTATGATTATTTACATGTCACAACACCATTCTGTCATAGAAGTATTTGGGTGGTTCAGCTGTCATGACTTCTTATGGTCTCACTCCTAGCTTTAGGGGTTTTGGTCAGCCACAGAGTAATTATGAGAAAAATCAAATTCCTTCTCTTTCCAGCAAAAGGAGGATATAGGAAGAGGAAATCAACAGAACATGCTACTTCTTTAAACAGGACTGTGTTTAAAGGAAGTTTGAATAAAATAGGCTAACTTCTCAGGAAATAATCTACATGACCTGGTGGCAGATGGTCATCCACCAACAGATTTGGAAAACAGAAGCATTTTGACCGCTAGAAACCATGAGCTTTTGCCTGGTGTGTGGCATGTCACAATCAATGCAGCAGGAAGAAGTTTTCTTGACAGTGCCCCAAATCAACACAACCTTTATTATGAGGCTCACAATGCATGTTGTTCCTTTTCCTGGTTGTATTTCAATTGTTAGGCTTGTCTTAGAGCTTCTTAATGACTGTCTTAACTAGAGAATGGGCCTTGTTTCCTCTTACTCATTTTCAGGTATTCTGGTTTTCTGTTTAAAAAGCACAAACTCTCTTATAAAAAAGCATGTTCACCGATTTAAAAAAAATCCAAAAACCTAAAATCCACAATTAAAATGGAATGCCCTTATATCAATTTAACACAATCTTTTATTGACATTACAATTTTAAAGCACTCGGGAACCTTACTGGTGCCTCAGTCACTATAACAACAAATTTGAAGTACCTATAACTTTTGGTATTTGATTCTGGGTTTTATTTATCATGGAATATCAGAGCTCCCCCTGCCCCTTTGCTCACCAGGATGCAGATCCAGGCCCCTCACTCCCCACCCACAGGCCCTGGCTCCCCACAGCCCTGCCAGAGGGGGCCCCAGCTGTCAGGGCTATGGGGTCAGGGACCCAGGTCTCCAGCCCCCTGTCCCCGCAACAGTGCCCAAGCCCCAACTGCCACACACAGGAGGCGGCAGCTGCTGTGGCAGAGCAGAGAGAAGAGCCTGGCTCCCTCTCCTGCATGAGCAGCACGACAGGAGAAAAGCCTGTGGTGGTGGTGGGGGATGCGTATGCAGGCTGGTGGCTGCAGGGCCAGGGCTTCCTGCCCTGCTGCCCTCTCCCTGGGGCCTCCGTGGCCCATTGGGCGGGACCTGGAGCAGTAGGGGCTGCCTTGTCAGGGTGGCATGGGGCTTGCAGTGGCAAGTAGCTTTCCTGCCCTGCTGTGCTGGGTCCCACAGGCCTGCAACGGGCAGCTGAAGCCTGCAACGGGCAGCCTGCCCTGTGCACAGATCTGGGGGACACATGCTCCCCTGGGAGTGCATGCAGCAGCAGAGCCAGTCCCTGAGCTGCCCATGGCTTCATCCCACTCCCTGCCTGGACCCTGCAGCTGCACATTCTGGACCCAGCCCTGCCCAACCCCCTCCCTCCCTCACTATGGGAGCCTCAATTCCTGCCCCACCCCCCCACAACTTACCTGCAGGAGCTGCTCTCCAAGCTACCAGGCAGCCACGTGCATGTGTAAGCGCACACATGCACATGACACTCCTCTGCCTGACCATCCACCTCCCATTCCCCCCAGCCCCTTGCAGACTGGAACTCTGCCAGCCTGCAGAGAGCTCTTTGCAGAAGTGGGAAATCCAAGTGTTTCTCTGTTGAAATGAAAAATAGGTACTCTTCTTAGTTAAAAGGGAAAAGTCCACATTTTCCCCCACTTTTCCTTGGGAAATGGAAAACCCAGATTCCTGCTGATTTCCCACAAGTCTCTCTCTTGCTCACCAATAATGTGCATTTCAATGACCATTTTTTCCTCTTGCTCCACTCCCTGTGCATATCCTCACCCTTAAGCGTGTGCATCTCATGCCTGCCCCTTCCCTAGTGTGCCAAGTCCCTATCATTACTTCTTTTGAATCTGACAAGCCTACTGATTCCTAGGATGAGTCTAATGTGTTTCTTTGTTATTCTTAAAATAGAAGCATCTCAAGAGAGGGACTCTACTGCTGGGTGGACAGTATGGGGCCAAACAAACAAATAATACTGTTGCACTGAAAAAGCCAGAACAATATTGCTTTCCCTTTTTCTCATGGCCTATCCTGCCCTCTCTCATAAGGAGCCTTTAAAATGCAATTTTGTAAGCAGTTTTCAAAACATGTTTTCAGCCAACTTGTTATGCTGGGTAATCATCTAGTGAGCTCTGCAACCACTCCATTCTGGAGACAGAGATGGACTATTTCATAACAGTTTAAGAGCGCTTAGAGAAACATGATCAGGGTGCTGAGCCTGCAGGACACTGCTTCCTATAGTGGCTACACAGGAAATAAGAGTTCAAGCAGCTCTTTCCTCCCCACAGCACTCTCGCTACTGACAGCCTGTGTTTAAGCTAGGGAATTTTCTTATGCTCTCCCAGGCTGTAGCCAATCACTGTCTTTCCTAATCTGAAAAGTTAGCGGCAGGAAATTAATAAAACCAACACCACAGCATCTCTTGCAAGCACCCCTTCCCTTTCCAAGCCAAAGGCTTGTTTATACCTCTGCAGCAGCAGGCCCCAGCAAGGTAGGCCAGTGTACACCCTGCCCATGCTCTGCATACACACACTGAAGTTTACCAGTGTGGCTGCTCTAGCTTTTCTCCAAAATCTGCTCTGAGATCCTCTGAAGGTTGAGAGCTCAAGGGTGGGTGTTGGGGATGAGAGCAGCCTCACTGGCTATCTTTCAGGTCTGGAGTGTACCTGTGGATTCAGCTTTGGTGGGGGGAGGGAGGGAAGGAGGAGGAGCACTTAGCTGTCTTCTCTAGGTATAAGCTATGGTATAGACAAGCCTTTAAAATCTCTGCAATGCTAAAATTCTGCTGCACACTGTGCCCATTAATTGCTACACCAAGTAGGTTACTGGAGGATGGTTGTCATGGAGAGTCTCTTGCATACAGCTATTTTTTTTTTTTGGGGGGGGGGGGGGAGAGAAGACCTACAAATACACACACTCAAAATGTAACCCGTACATGAATTAGTCCCTATCACAGCTTCTGACTGTAGAGATTCCTCCAGATGAGAAAGCTCTACATGAAGAAACATCCTCCACTGTCCTCCATCCCGTTCCAAGAGTGTGGCATCAGAAAATGGAAACTGCAGTGTTCCAGGTGTCTATCAGGTGGAGCACAGAAAGGGAGAGCAGTCCTGGCCCAGAAATAAGGGTTTTAAAGATCAGAATTGACTCTTTGAGGTGGACAAAGAAGAGGAGCACTAGTACAATGTTCTCTCTTCAGTTTCTGCCCTAGAAGGCAGACTGCACACTGATGGACCAACTGCAGTTCTTGAATGGCTTTCAGAGTCAGAGCATGTAAGGGTACATTGCAATGATTGAGACTAGAGGTTGAAAGGACACTGATGACTTAGAATACATCTTTATATTGGAGGAGAGGGTGCAGTCTCATGCCCAGCAAAAGGTTAAAGGGAGCTTTGTCCAGTGGCTTTTGCTAGGCATTCAGGAGCCATGATTAACAGAAGAGGACTGAAGTTGTACCCTGAAGTGATTGCTGGATGCTTAGTGCCCTGAAGACATGGGGAGCCATAGATTCTGTCAACTGCTCCAAACATATGTAATGTTTTTGGTTGCCAATCTATATTCTCTGACACTTTTTGAAGTCTTTAAGTAACTGAAGGAGGTAGGAAAGGCCTAAAAGATTGGGGCCCCCACAACATTTCAAAGCCCTTTTCTCTCTTTCCATGCTTTTCAGTGGCAACCAAAAGTACTCTTCCTCTCTAGCTCTCAGGGTGCTTAAGTAGCAGCACCTTTTCCTTTCTGTGTTAGCCATGACTTCTTGGAAACAGCTCCTGTTAATGTGTGATGGCCCTTAAAGGATAACTAGGGGCACCTACAGCCAGTTTCCAGCTGCAATGCCTTCTAAAAAAAAAAAAAAAAAGGAATAGGGCTATAACATCATCTTTTTCCATTGGAAGGGAGAGATGAGGATATGTCCACATGCTTTCCTGGGTCAAAAGAACCCAGGTAGAATGTCCAGAGAGAGGCAGAAGACTGGAAAAAGGCAGAAGACAGGTCAGTGACACTGTAGTGGGAAGAAAGTCTAAGGGGATGCTGGACAAAGCCCAAAGATGGACAGAGCTGAAAGTCAATGGAGCCGAGCACTGATTTACAGCAGCTGAGCGTCGAGTTCAAAGTCTCTAGTGCAGACTTAAAAAGAAATCAGTAAGAACTTACAATATAAAGAACACACTTTTATCATCTCAAAGTCTTGGCTGGCTTCTGCTCCTTTTGTGACTTCCAAGACACTATGTGCAGCACTAGGAAGCAGCATTACTAGGCTAGTTATTGCTAGAGCCCCAAGCCATACCATTTGCTTTCTTTTCTACCCCATTAGCCTCCAAACACCAAAGTTTCCTTCACACCCAGGACCCTGAGATGCCTATTGATCCAGGACCTCAACACTAGTACACGTGGGAAAGCCCCCATTAGAACCAGATCTGCAGGCCCATAACAACTATGCCAGCAGCTCCCACTTCTCTAGCAGAACCAATTTTGATACAGTCAGGCCTTTCACATTACATTTATTCAGTGCTTGACAAATGACTGCTTGGTGCAGCAGAATGGTAGTGAATCAAGAACTCGAGGAGGCACAAAGAAACATTAGAGAATTGAGGGCACAAGCCAACTCCACCTTTTCTGGGATGCAAGATCTGTCCCCATTGCTCAGATCTGTCTAAGCACTCCTGTAGGGAAGACTGATCATATTTAGCTATGTCTACGCACATGGCAATTGTAGCAGCAAGGTTCTGACACAGACAATCCCTTTTCCCAATCACCTCTGGGCTTGCATCTTGCAACAGGTGCATCATGAAAATCATCTCCTTAAGCCCACAGGATGCAGTGAGATCAGGCTGGGATATGGGGAGGAATGATGAATGCTAAGAAGCTTGAGTTGGGTCCCAGAGTGCTTTCAGAACTGAACCACTAGGGGGCAGGGTCACTAGATGATGGACAGGCCAAATTTTCTGCTCGTGATCCAGGGTCATATGATATGAAGAACAAGCTGCTTGATGTTGATAGGGTTTTGTAGTTGTAACTTGCTTTAATTCTTTAGACAGCCCAGTTCTCTACTCTTACAACCATGACTCAGAGTATGCCAGAGAACACTGCAGACTTTATTGAAACCTCGTCCACTATTCTCCTAACTTCCACACCAACACATGCTCCAGTTCTGAATCCATCCCACTACCTTCTAAAACTGAATGCTTCTCCCTCCCCATCCCCAAGCTGGATTGGCAGAGTAGTTTGAAGTAAGTGGCAGGAGAAATTGTCATGTGTTGTCTTGGATCTTGGAGAAATGCTGGAAGGTAAAGAATCTAGATTTTTTAGAACCAGTGCTAAGGCATTTGACCTTTAACAGCCATCTCTTAATTAGCATTCCTGGCAGCTGGTAATTTCATATTAGAGGTGTAACAATAGAAGTTGCAGAACACTGCTTTCTCAACCTAAGACTGCCCAGCAAAGGGAGAGTTGGCAAAAACATATGGGGATTAGGATAAGGCATCAGAAAATGCTAGAAAAAACAGCAGCTTCATCATGAAGTCTCTCACTTTCAGGTCATCCTGGAACAAGCGTGGGCCAGAATTATTATGCAGCTGTTTAGTTACCTACTAGACATGAAGTGAACTGAAATTGCGGACCCTTAACCCATTTCTCAGTGGACACGAATCCTCCCTCTTCCCTAAAAATACCTAAAACATATTATTCCTCCCTAAATTATTTCCTAAAACAAATTATTCCTCCCAACACCTTGCCAGTGAGCTAAACTGACCATGGAAACTAGTTAACCCATTCGAAAATGAAGGAAAAACACCAGGTCTCCATTGCTTTTAAACCTATGGGTTCATTAAACCCAGAACCATGTGTCCTAAGTGGCCAATTCCTATTAAAATACATAAAACAGTAAGTAGCTGTTACAAAGGAAAAGGAGAGAGACAAGTTGTAAACCCCATTTGAAACATTCTGTAAAACTGTTCAAATAAAGCTGTGATAAGCAGTTTCATCAGGAGCGGTTTGAAGGATCAGAAGAGTAAGAAAAATGTCTTAGAAGAATTTATGCAGACCACAGGTACCACCTGATGTATTACTGTAATGTATTTTTTATGCAGCTCTCACCCATGTGTGTGTGAACTGGTAAAGTGTTGGTCCATGGTGCATCATCAAACTGAACCCAGGAATTGATGGATGAAGGCAGCTCTGATTTGGGAGACTCATGGTTCTCAAGTACAGATGCTGATGCAGAGTCCTCCACCTGGGGTTTCTCCAATACATCACTCAGCTCGCTCTGCAGGAGGTCCTGAAACTCTCCATCCACATTATGGTTATCTTCTGAGGAGGTGTCTGAGGAAGAAAAACGTCTTTCCAGAGGCTCTTCATTGCTGCCTAAAGTAGGAACACAACATATAAATGTCTCCACACCAAATTTAACAATACATTCTCAAATCTTTTAGAGGATGGGATGTAAACTGAGAAGTGGGGAAATGACTAAGGCAGACAGGGTGACTCCTGGAGAGGATATGAAAGGAGAGAGTAGCACCCTTACAGACCAAAGAAATGCTATCTGTAAGGTTAACATTACCCTATTCTAAACTAGGCAGATATTTCACCTACTTTCCTGGATGGTTCTTTTATCTTAGAGAAGGGTATATCCCAATTCCTAATTAACCTTTTGAACAAATTTGTGATAAAACCATTCCAAAAATCACAGTTCTCTCAGCTAAGTTGACATGGCTAGTTTGCATATCAATAAATCCATGGCAACCTGGGACTGCCTGGTTGTCACTACTGAACTTCCAAGTCAGAGTGGGCGCCGAAGCTCTACAATCACTTATACACATGACACGGGTTTCATCTTCTATGCCCTCTAATTGAAATGGTTGGTTTTTCTATTTAGGGGTTTTATTTTTCCATCACTATTACAATGAGGGACCCCAATCCTTTTTTTTTTTTTTTTTCTTTCTTTCTTTCTGATAGAGTCTGCCTGCAGTGGGGGGCAAGCTGCCAGTGGGCTGAGTGGCTCCTGAACAGTGGGGACTAGTTCTTCCCTCTGTGGTAGTGATGCCCCCCAGGGAAGAGCTGGATTGAGCCAGGTGCTGCCTCTGAGCTGGGGCAGCCCAGGGGGCACCACTGCCACAGAGGGAAGGACCAGGGCCCCCTGCAGCTTAGGGTCCACTTTGGCCTGCTGGCAGCTTGCCCCCCAGCTGTGGGAGAGGTGGGCAGGCTCTTACAAAACGAAAAAAAAAAAAGGATCAGGCCCTTCACTGCTTCTGCTTTCAGCAGGTACCTGTTGAAGGCAGAAGCAGCAAGTAGCCCAATCCTTTTTTTCTGCAGAGCCTGCCCACCTCTTCTGCAGCCAGGGGGCAAGCTGTCTAATAGCTGACTAGCACTAGGATGTAGTTTAGTTTGCAACAATGCAAATTCATCTAAAGCCCTCAAAACTCGCATGTGTGTAATATGTGATGCCATTAAGCATCAAAAAGTAAATTTCTGTCACATGTACAAGCACCCAAAAAGGCTCAGGCCCCTGCTGGCTTTTTTCCTGGAAATAGTCCAAGAGAGAGGACACAATTCAGCATATTCTATTCCATTCTGTAGAGGGCAATACTACAACCTAAACTTCACTCCTATAAATGACAGACATTTCTACTCCAAAAATAGGTCACACCTGAAAGATGTTAGTGAGTGTGCAAACACTAATGCAGAGCAGACAAGGATTTTATACCTTTAATACAAATGGTAGCTGGTTGTAGCTGACTGTAGACTTCCCAATAGGGGCTGTCATGACCACCTAACTCATTAAAAAAATTCACACTCATCTAAACTTAGCTTGTTTTTTTTTTTAAAAAAAACAAGCTAATTTTCTCCCCTTTTCAAATACATTGTCTGTTTTCATGCACTGGGCAGGACTGGTCCATGCATGAGCCAAGGGGCACAATGCACACAGCAAAGAGTGCCAATGTGAGGGTTTCCTAATGATGCAGATCTTGAAAGAAAAATAAGCACCTACTATCAGAATAGCCTTTTTGTATTTTACCCTTTAATAAATAACAGTCCTAGTAGAGAGAAATTAAAAATCTTCACTGTATTACCAATAGAAAAAAATCATGCAGTCAGGGTCCATTTTCATAGAAAAGGAATTAAACATAGCTTGTATAAACAGCATTTCTGATGGCTAATGCTGAGATGCTCTTTGGCCTTGAATTTTTTAACCAAACTATCACCCTAAGAGGTGAATCACTGTGAACAGAAGAGATCTTTGTTGCAGCTGCCTTCTATTCGTTTATTTTATTTCCAAGAATGGTCTATAGACAAATCTCACTAGAAACTTCTGACTGTAGTTCAATTACAGATTTTACACTCCTTGTTCTGACCCTGGTTGTACAAAGTGAAACATGCTATATAATCAGGGCAAGACACCCTTATAACTGAAGGCAAAACTGGATGTCATAAAAAAGAAAAAAACCCACACAAAAAAATTCTGATATTTTCATGTGCCTATAATTCTTGAGTAATTATAGACCACTTAGCCTGACTTTACAGTTGGCTCTAAGAACTATCCAGGTTTTAAAAGTCAGTCTGTAAACAGTTTGAAGCAAAAACGAGTGATCAAAAACACCCAACATGGATTTGTTAAGAATAAACCATGCAAAACACCTTGATCTACCAGTACTTTCTTGACAGATTAACTAATGGGGTGAATGACAGGAATGCAGTGGACATAATATACTTTAACTTTAAAAAGGTTTTGATACAGTACTACACAATATTCTTATAAACAAACTGGAGGAATGTGAATTAGAAAAAAAATATTGTTATGTGGATATATAATTAACTGAACATCTATCTGCAAATAGCACAGATTATAAGATGGATCAATGTCAGGCTGTCAAGAGGTTTCAAGTGGGATTTCGCATGGTTCTGCCTTGGGGCCAGCATTGTAACACACCAAGTGTGCAAATGATACAAAACTGGGAAGGACTACACAAATTTGGAAGGGAAGGACTGGAATTCAGAAAGGTCTTGGTGGACTAGAGAACTGAGCACTGGATAACAGAATGAAGTTCAGCAAAGACAAACCTTAGCTGCTAGGGAAGAAAAAAAAGTGCAAAAATATAGAATGGGAGAGAACTGGTTAAGCAGTAACGTTTCTAAAATGAATCTAGGGGTTTTGATGGAGCATAGACTCAACATGAGTCAGTGATGGCATGTAGTCACAACAAAAGCAACTGCAATTGTGGGCTGTATTAACAGAAATATCACATGAAAGACACAGGAGGTGACAGTCTACTCCAACTGATGCCTAACTGGCAATAAACACTGTGTGCAGTTCTAGACTCTTCATTTTATGAAGGATGTAGAGAAAGAGGTGAGTGACCAAAATTATTAAGGGGTTGGAATGCAAGTTATACGAGACAAGGTTGAGGGAACTAGGTATGTTTAGTTTGGAGAACAGGAGATTAAGGAGGGTGGGGGACATGATAGCAGTTTTCAAATACTTGAAAGTCTGCCATATAAAAGATGGAGAACAACTATTTCTTGCTGTAAAGAGTAGGACATGAAGCAATGGATTTAAAACTGCAGCAGAAAAGATAGAGATTAAATCTCAGGAAAAACTTCCTTACTGTAAGAACAGTAACAAAACAGAACAAAGCTGCCCAGGGAAGCTGTGGAAACTCCTCCATCTGAGGTTTCAAGAAGAGGCTAGATAAGTTCTTTTTGGATAGTTTAGGAATAGCATTCTGCATTGGTTCAGGGGTTAGACTAAATCAAGGGTGGCCACAAGCAGTATGGCCAGCTTCCGTGTGGCATGCAGCAGATATGGGAGAGGACGGACAGAACAGCACCAGATAAGGCAGAAAGCAAAACAGGATATTGGGCAAGGAGCAAAAAGCAAGGCAGCAAATCAGGCAGAGGAAGGGAATCAGAGTGGCACTCAGGGAGGGTGTGAGGCTCATTCATGACATCTGCCAGAAAAGGTTGGCCCATGCTGAACTAAAAGATCATTGACATCCTTCTTCCAAGCCTATGATCCTATAATATTTTTACCCAGGTTTTTTTTATTATGCCAGGGAAGTAAGAGGTAACAACCTATAATCCACTGAAAAAGCAAGTTCCAAGACCCTAAACCAAGTGTTGGTACTTGGGCCACATAAGTGAAGAAGGTCTCAAAGGGTTACAAAGAAATCTGAGGTTATTTACCCTGTGAAGTTGCAGGAAGGAGGAGCTCATCACTGAAGGATACCCATTCAGACTGGTGGGAGGCAATGATACTTGTCAGCGACGTCATGCTCGTGACAGGCTTCTCATCTTCACTCAGTGGTTGTAGAAGAAGCCCAGCGTGGATCAGGAGCACAATCAACAGAGAGCAGCACCTCCTACCACCTCAAATTCTGTTAAGAGGCAAGGAAGAGTATAATTAGGTTTCTCAATATTAACTGAAAAAGCAACAAGCCCCACTATTTTAATAGTGTTGGGCGCTTGTATAAATGACAGGGGTTTAGTCCTTAGGGTTGCATTCTATGCCCCCTAAATTGAAATGGTGGGTTTTTAATTGAAACCTACTGTTTCCATTTAGAGGTTTTATTTTTCCATCAGTTACAACAAGGGGCCCAATTCTCCATCCTCTCCCACCCCAGCACCCCACTGGGCAAGCAGCCCCTGAATTGTTGGGAGCCCTGGTCCTCCTCTTCATAGCAATTGTGTCTTCTGGGGCTGCCCCTGTGGGCTGCTGCCCCAGCTTAGACACAGTACCCAGCCTGATCCAACTCTTCCCCAACCCCAAGCTGGGACACCACCTGGCCTGCTAGCAGCCCACCCGGGCAGCCCTAAGGGCACCACAGTCACAGAAAGAAGGACTGGGACCACCAGCACCTCAGGGGCCGCTTGGCCTGCCAGCAAGTCACCCCCTTGCCACAGGAGAGGCAGGCAAGCTCTGTGAAAAAAGATCACCCCCCATCCTCCCGCTGCTTCTGCCTTCAGCATGCACCTGCTGTAGGCAGAAGCAGCAAGGGGCCTGATTCTTTTTTTCCTGCAGTCTGCCCAGCTTTCCCATGGTCAGGGAGCAAGCTGACTAGTAACTGCAACGCACTGTTGTAAACTAAACTACATTGGGATGTAGTTTAATTTGCAACAATTCAAACTCATTTAAAACTCTCAAAACTCTTGCACATGTACAGTGTGACACCATTAAGCCACCCAAAGTGACATTTTCATCACATGTACATGGTAATGACGTCACATGTACAAACACTCAAAGGCTACTGCATTTCACAAGCTATGCACACAATATTGCCACAATTCAGCCATCTCTGGGAATTCAAACCTAACCTTTGCATAGGGAAGGGATAAGTTTGGGCAATGGCACTAAGACAAACCCCTACTTTAAAGATTATGGTATTTAAGATTTCCCTTCTTAAAAAAAAACAAAAAACAGTTCTTGCCCTAAAAACAGACACAAGCATCTTGCATCACTCCTGGGAAGGAACATTACCTCCCTTTTACAGAAGTGTGTGCATTCACTCCCTGCTTATCCAAGGTTTTTGCAGATCATGTTTCCATGGCATCTAAGCATTGATGGAATACAAGTAAGTATGAAATTCACATCTTTTAAAAAGAGTGCCACAAGAGGCATCTGTTTATCCAGTGTTTCTTACCTAATTAAATCTAGGTTTGGAGCTGACTGGTGAAGCTGCAGTGGATCATAATGGTTGGGGTCCTGAATTTGTTTAAATAAGTTCTTTAACCCACCTTAATGCTAGTCACCAAAACATATATTTAGTAATAATATGGAAATTCATTAAATTTATAAATACTTAGGCCAATCAATCAAGGAACAGCCAGCATCATACGAGTTAGATAGTTAATTATACTGTGTGAATACTCACAGCAACAGGCTTGTGACCAAACATTAGATAAAATCTGTTTGCACAAAACTGTTCATTTGATCATTGACAACAATAGGCAAATGCAAGTCACTCAGTGTAGATAATTTGAAAAGGATGGAAAATGGCTAAGTCTATCAGATAAATTATTCATAACAAAAATTCAACTAGCTCTAGCTGAATCAAATATAGTTGAAGCCTTTAGATTACTTTTCCTATTCTACAAGCCATAAGATTAAAAATGTATTCTCCAATTTCTTCTCACCTCTTATATTATGGGTATTTGAAATTTTAAAGCCACCTACGCATACAAATCATGCTTACCCAACAAATCACAACATCACAATCAGAACACTACTTAATCTGGATAGAAATCCTTAGCTAAAAATAAAATAAAATAAATTGAATAATCTTGAGTAGACAAAAAGTCTATCTTCAATAGATCATGAGAAAAGAGGTACTGGGGGGAGCAAATAAGGAAGAATTATGTCTAGAAAATCCTCTGTATACCAGCAAGTCCAAAACCCAAATGCTCTGGTTCCATATTCAGCTTCTGGCTGGGGGTGGAGGGCCTGGTGGTGGGCTGCAGCCCATCTGGCCTTGCTGCTGCCACCGCAGGCACCTCATCAGCTTAGACAGGCAGCCACAGACAAATAATTAGTTTTATAATTTTTTTAGGGGTCCTGCAGGCCTGGTGGGCCACATCTGGCCCACGGGGCATATTTTGACCACTCCTGATTTACAGTTTAATGATTTCTGCAGGAGGTAGGACAGAAAGCTTAGCTCTAACATGTTTATTACTTTTTTTTTAAAATCCACTCCCTTTCTACAAGCAGATTTGGACACCAGCAAATAAGATCCAAGTGAAAAAACTGAAGGAGCAATTCTCACATCACAGTCTGGTCAGTGCAACAGCTGGCAAGAGTGGTAACTGATGTGTCTAAAAGTATTATTCAGCTGCTGTAGGCTGAAGACAAAACCCTAAAAACTGACATCTAAAACAAAATAGATGGCTTCTTACAGAAGGAGAAAAGCTCTCTGTGGCCAATCTGTATCGGCTACAGAAAGGCCACATTTCAGGTCTGTCAGTGCCAGGCCGGTCCTCTTTCTGTTCTTCCCTGCAGAACCCAGTGTACATAGTCGTACCCCTCCTGGGACTTGATTGAGAAACAGCTGCAGCTCAGCTCATATACATTTTCTTTCCACACTCGTGGCAGGGACTCTGCAATCTTGCAGTGAGGACAGTTGCCTTTTGCGCCCCTCACCCCACCAAACCCAGGACCAACTCCATTATGTGAGAAGCAGCAGACGGTGCCAACCAGAGAGATGAACTGATGGAAAAGAATAATCAGACATTTAGGGTTATATAGAGGCTCCACGTTCCTTTCCCTCCAACCCAAGAGAAAGGGAGGGAGAGGATGATCTCGATACTTTGCTTTCCCCATCTGACCTATTAAGTAGTTTGTTTTTCTACACAGCTGAACACTGACCTCTCCCCATTCTCACTGGGAAAGTCCTGAAGGAAACCCAAAATGGCAGGAAATGAAGAAACAAAACTATTTATCTGGCTGTTAACAACCAAAACACCCAGGGGAATGCATGTTTTAAGTGTCCAAGAAAGACCTCTGGAAGGAGGCAGGAAGATGAGCCATTTCTGCTATACTGACATGTCAGAGAGTTACATCAGCTCACTATGGTTTCCTCTTTTACATCCCTCCAGAAGTTGTCCTGACATGCCACATCTACTCAAGGAGAAAAAGAGCTACAAAAGGATACAGACTTCAAGTATTTTGCTGGAGTTTGGGTATTTCCCCCCTTCCGCCACCACACACACAAATTCCCAAGATTTTCTGATGTCCCTTCTTGTTTCACTGCCATAGACTCCCTCAAGTTCTCTCAGATCACAAACAACTCGATAATTTGTACTTAGGATTGGGTGGTGATCACATTCAAAATCCCTTAAAACATTTTTTTTTTTAAAAGGGAAGGGGGAACTAAATCACAGTGGTTTTGTGGACTGTTGAGTCAGAGAATCTGTGCTTGTGAAGTTAGCTTGCCCTTAAAGCAGAGAGAAAGAAACTCCCAATTTTTTTGTACAGAATCTCTATAGTATATAGAGGGGCTGTACAGTGCCTCTTGGGCACGTAGTTCAGTACCAGGCCTTTGTTACTGTCAATTCCTAGTTTGTTCAGTAAACAAGAGACATGGCTACTTTGTTATTACAGTTATTTCTACTGACTTCTTAAGGAAGCAGCTTGATAAAAGAGAAAGTTGGAGCTAGCAGAATGAAGATCAGACTGAATAAAATGCAAAGTCTGGTGGGGAGAAAGATGACAAAGCACAGGTTTGTGCTTTATCTGCTTTTAAAGACTGCTGAAGACAACACCAATTCAAGAGAGGACTTAACTCTGAGCAAAAAGTATAATGATTTTTTTCTACTCTCCCTAAAACTTAGAAATATTGGACTGGAAGAGACTTTTTGGGGCATCAAATCAAGTTACCTGCTGTAAGAGGCAAACACACCATGTAATCCCCTTCATAAATTTAGCAAACTTAATTTTAGGCTGTGGACAGACAAGGAGAATATTTGAGGCACAAGCCTGTAGCTAATCATACCATGGTAACTGCACGCAAACAAGCAGGTGGTGCATTTGAAAGTGCGAGAAACAAGCAAGCTGTACCTTCAAAAGACAGGCATAGAAAGTGTGAAAAATTCAGCTCCTATTCAGCAAGAGGTAAATGTGCCAACATCAAGGCAAGACTAAACTGCTTCTGAGGCCACCAGCACGTGTTCTCAACTTTTAAAAAAATATAGACAGCCTGGCTGGCAACAGGTTGACCCATTTGTGTCCATGGGTTTAAAAGTAGTTAACAACAAGGCTGTTCCAGAACTTCACTACGCTGTTGACTAGGAACCTTATGTCCTACATAAGTGTAGTGATGGACAGATTTTACCCATGTGGCCTTTTGCCAACATTGCCCTTTGTCTTTTTTTGCTTGCTGGTGTTTAGCCACACCTTCCACCTTCCATACCTTATAGAGAACGCTAGATCCCCTCTCTGCATTTGTTTGGTTAGAAAACAACTCTACGTGCAACAAGTTGCTTAATATATCCTGTGTCTTAGTTTCCCACTATA
Source organism: Crocodylus porosus (assembly GCF_001723895.1). Classification (NCBI taxonomy): domain Eukaryota; kingdom Metazoa; phylum Chordata; order Crocodylia; family Crocodylidae; genus Crocodylus; species Crocodylus porosus. The sequence goes on from NW_017728947.1 coordinate 80,603,544, forward strand.
GGTTCATACAGTGTCTGGCACAACTGATCTTAACTGCAGCCCATTTAATTGACGGTATGACAAGAAAACAGCTCCAAGCACAGATTCTCATGTAATCTAACCCAGTGGTTCTTAACCTTTCTTGTATCAGACCCATTTGTAAATATTGATGGCCAGTCTCGATCCAGTGTCCCTCACTCTCAACCCACTGCCCCCAGTGCTAGCATAAGGCCACGTGAGTGGGTGTGTGGGGCACACCCCCCACCAAGCAGCCCATGGCAGGCTGGAATTGGGAAAAGCCATGGTTTCCCATGTTTCTTTCTCCTTTAAAAGAGAATCCACGTTTAAAGTTTATTCATGACCCTTTCATGTATTCTTGAGACCCACTTTTGAGTCACAACCCATGGGCTGAGAAACACTGAATGCTAGCCTATGCTGAAAATGAACAACTAAATGCAGCTGATTGTTTCTTCTCAGAATACTGAATTTCTGCTTTTTAATTTGACCGTAATCCAACAAACTCTAAAGAAGCAGAAACAAAACCTAGTGCATCAGGTGCATACAGCTTCAAGTAGGATGCATTTCTGTGATTAACTAGCATCTTTGCTAAAACTGACAAGATCTAATTTAGGACTTATTTTACAAAGCTAGCATAGAAGAAGAATCCAAGGTGTGGTTAGCTTTAAAAAACACAATGCTTTTAAGGGCACGATCTTAAATGGTGCTTGTGCCTATGGTTTGTACAATGACATTAAAGAAAACCAAAACAAAACTCTTGCTTATCCCAGCATTGCTGGACACCCAAACAACAACACTGGGCTACTGTAGGAGAAGTAGCAAATGCAATGGACTAGATCAGTTCACCATCCCAAACTGAATGCAGTCAGAAAAACTGCAGGAATGGTTAGAGTTAGACCAATCATGCTGTTTGCTGGACTAATTCAAAGTATTACTAATACAAGTAAGGACTCAAGGAAAAAAAACAAATCATTTTTATCTTGACTATGTCTGTTTGGCAAACCTGTGCAGACCAAACAGTTCTAACTGCATGAACTGTGGAGCAAGAGCTGCCTTGGGCTAGTTTCCAAGTGAGCAGAAGCTCCTTGTTCTTCTTCCCAACTTGGCCTGCAGCAGGCGCTGACAAACAGCATATCATTTCCTGAATGATAAACAAGCCTCCAACTGGAAATCTGTATCAAAACCTAAAAAACAAAACACAAATTGCTCCTACTGAAGCAGAAGAAAAAGACTCAGTGAGAAATGAAAGAAATAAATTACAAGAAAGGAACAGGAGTGCCTTACTATTCTTCTTCTTCATGTTGTGGCAATGCTCTAAAGAGCCAATCATGCTTGGGATCCTGTTGCACTAGATATTAGGAAGGCACCAATCCTAAATCTACAAGTGGCATATGTGAGGTACAGGGAAAGGAACAGAATCAGATGTTGGTGTATACCTTTGTGGTTTTGAGAGCTGTTCAATAAAATGCCCTTACCTACAAACAACTCAATCGATTTCTATTTAGATCAGTTTTTCAGGGTAGAGACCAGCTTTATCCAGTCTGACTCACACCTGCAGTGAGCTGTTGCATGGATTTCTCTGCCTTTCGCACTGTCCCTAGAGGTCCAGCCTCTATTCAGTGTACATAACTTTCATTACCATGAGACCAAACAATATACAAAGCATTTAAAATAATGCAAATAGAATTGATATAATTTGCAAAGCTCCTACTGATCTCACTGGGAGCAGAACCAGGCTTTTCCTTTTACAGATTTTTCTCTTCCTAACTAATGACAATACCGAATACACTTGATGACACTGAAATGCCTGCAAGTCAGTGACAGAGCCAGCATTAGCATTTTGGCATGATGTCAGATCATCAAGACTCTTTGTATTCCTCTCTGCTACACACACATACACACACAAACCCCCCTTTTAGGTCACATTTTCTTAACTTGAGTTCAGAATCTATCCAACTTGTTGAGAAACAGTAAGAGGTGGATTTTTCAGGAGATGTGAGAATAGGACAGTGATGAGGATCTCCCTCAGGAATATTTATGTCAAGACTAATAAATAAAAAGGTCAACAGCTGCTGTTTTCTCCACCTATAACGTCACACCTGTCAGTCACTGAAATTCTTCTCTTCACCAGATAAACACACCAAAGGATCTTTTCTGAAAACACCACCAGTGACATTTAGAGAAGTCAGTAGGCAAGAATCTCTTGGATACATCTCTGGTGAGGCTATACATGTAAATACTAAGCAAAGAAAGTTAGCTGCCTTAGTCTGAAAATACTAGGTACAATTCTTGGCACTATAAACAACTTAGTTAGACAGTACTCAGAGGACTAGAGAGCCTGGAAAGAAAAATATAAAGCCCCATTCTGTGTTCTATACAATGTGCAAGGAATGCAGTCGAGTGCCTTAAGAGAACAACACTAGGGGGAAGCAAGGAGTCCACAAATACAAGAATGGAAGTTATTTTGAACAATTCAAAGGGGTATTAGGGTTCTGAATTGTGCAGGCTTAGATTAATTAGGAATCCTTTCTACAGCAAAATATGTTTTTTTTCCCCACCTGAAATAAATAAATAAATAAATAAATCAGTGATCACACCAACAGGCATCATCCAGAAGGCTGAATAAACTAGAGGTGAGGGATGATTAGTAATATTGTTTTACCAAAGGATACTAGACACATTCCTTCCTGACACTTCCTTATTTTTTCAAGGGTACCATTCCAACTCTGTCTGAACCTTGATGGCACTGAGTTACAAGCTGCACATCCATTTCCTGTCCAGCATCCACTTTAGATCATGAGAGTTCTGCCCAAGGATGGCGAATTTGCTATAGAGCTTGGAGGCAACTATTACATGGAAGAACAGAATGTCACAGGTAAATTGCTTTCAAGAAAGGGAACTAGCTTTGCACAATGGATTTCTCAGAATTTTTTTTTTTGGCTTGGCAAAGGAGAGTGTAGAACACGCAGAGCTTAAATTTTAAAAAGTTTGCATATCCAGTTTTGGTAACTTTGAACATTTCCATATTTATCACAGCAAGCCCTGAAAATTTAACATTCTGTATTTCAGCACCCTAACTAGGGCAGGGTGAGTAGGGCATCAGCCACAGCCACTGACTTTGAGGGGGCACCAGAATCCCCCACCATAGCAGAAGCAACACTGTACCTTGACCAGCCATAGGAACAGTCCCACATCCAGCAATACATGGGGCATGAGAGGGTTAGAAGTGGATTGGTGTTCTGTCCTGTCCCTACCCCAAGGAGTTTTGTCTCTAGCATATCAGGGGAGATGGAAAGCAACCAGGACCACAGGGTTGCTCATGCGATGGCGTTAGTGTATATGACTCTCTTCACTGCTGCAGCAGAGGTTCCCGGTGCAGAACCTGTGTAGATTAAGTCTTTCCTTCCCCTCCCCCTCACACCCCACGTAGTGAATGAGATTGCTACCCCTCTGCTGTATTTAAGCCTGTTGTGAATGAAGACAAGATCTGAAGGTCCAAAATCATGATAAAGACAAATTCAACCATACACATTCCGTGTTCTAAATCTTACTCAAATGACTCCTGTACTTATTTTGCCCTCCTGATGACTATATAAAAATGTCTCAAAAAACATTATCCCCCCTCCCCCCAATACATCCAAAGATGTAAAAAGCTATACATAAAGATTCTGTGATGGTTAATTATGACACCACTACCTATCAGACACTACCTGTGGCATCACTGAATATAGCCAATATGATGTGAATACTAATTAAAGCAAGAAGTACATATGCACTCACAAACTTTTTTTGTAACTAGCAGCAATTAGAAAGGAAATGGGAAAATGACCCCAATGGGTTCATAACATTTATAAGAATGTGGTTGTTGAAGACATCTTTCCAGAAGAATTATTTCCTTGCTTATGCATCTAGAATGCAGTGCTACTGTATCAGCCACTAGCACTTAGCATTGCATTTACATCTCAGAAGAAATTACTACCTTGTTTAAGCCACGAGTGAGTGTTGCATTTGCAGATGAAACATCAGATCCATCAGCAAAAAAGGAAGACAGAGGGAAGACTGTATAATTCCTCCTCCCACACCCCAAAACTGACTTGTTATACAAGCCAAATAAAAAATTCTAGCTTTTGAATTCTAGGAAAGTTCATGCTATTGTTAATGCTCAGTGGTTGGGTGAAATCTCACTGAAGACAGTGGGTGTAATAGCTGCCTTCTTCCCTGATGCACTTAAAATGCAATTAAGCTCCTTTTGGACTAATATAGCTAAAACTACAGGGACCATTACCCCCTAAACAAAGGATACTAGCTTGGCGTAAGCCAGTCAGGAGCTGAGGTTCAGTGCGAGAGAAATTGCACTGGAGACTGAATGAGTTTTTAAACATACAGGACTGGGCATTGTTTCAGTTGGAGCTGTGGTGCAGGGCAGCTTCAGAGAAGAGAACACAGAAGTAAACAGAATAGGCAGCAGAAAGCCAAGTACAGCCTGAGCAACGCTTGTAGCCATGACCATGAGAGAAAGCTAAGAGAAATTTCTGGGTAGTGTCAGGTTCAACGTGAGGACTGACATATTAAAGAAACGATTTCATATTATTTGACTTCTACTAGGTAACTTCCATGTTAGCTACTTTTGAGTGAATTGTGCTTAAGGCTGAATTCTTAGTTGAAATAAACTAATATTTGAAAACTACATGAAAATGAGATGTTACAACAAGCAATAAGTCTTCCAAGAAAACTAATGGCAGTCATCTCACTTCACTAGTTCAAAACCTGGAAAAAAAATGTACTCCAGGGAACAAGTCTGCCCTGATAAAGAGACCAACTGGGTGGTTTAATTGGTCTTTTCCCATCTCATGTCTTGGACTGCCAAGAGATTATGCAATTCAGTATGATGCCAGGACACTGACACCCTTGAGGGGCAATTCACAAATAAACAATTTGTTGTCACTGTCTAGTTTAGACACCCTAAATATAGGCACATGATGTTAGATGGCCCTGCGGGTTTAGTATGATTACTGCTTCAACGGAATACACAGTATGTGCCTGAAAGACGGGACAAAATTATGTGTGCAATGGCACAGCTTCTTTGGAGGTCATTTATGTATTGGTTATTTATTCATCAAGTATGAACATAATCATACACAAATTAACACACGGTGGGGGGGGGGGAAGTCACATATTTTTAATCACTCTGTGTGATCCTTTGCATGACTATTGCTGAAATGCTTGGCAGAACTTACTGCATATTGCCTTGGTAGTGCACAGTGGACATGCAAGGTTGTCTTGGATTTAGAAACAGTGGGAAGTGTTTCCCAGAATTAACCTATTTTAGACAAAGTTTCTGTCACCAGGTATTCAGTTGGGAGGAACAGACAACATTTCTTAGTAAGCTGGTGGCATAAAGAAACATATTTTGCACTGAGGCAACCTGATCTTCTAAATTAGCTCCTAAGAAGAACAGGACCTGAAGGCTTTCATCACTTTGGTGAATGGAAGCAGATATCTTTGATGAAGAGGACCATCATTGCTAATTCTAAACATTCCCCCTAATTTCTAGTTCAAAATTTCTACACTTGACAAAGTTAATTTTGAGCAAATGGCTTCTCTCTCTTAATATGTTGTAACATCCTTTCAGCAGTGTTGGTTGCATCTTTGTTAAAAGGGATATAACAAGTGCCATTAGACCCAAACTGGTAGAACAGTTAATGATATAGTACCACTTACCATCATGCTCTCACATGGACAGTGGAGAGAGAAGCAGAGAGGGGGGCAGGATAGATACCCATAGAGAGGGCAGAATAGATCTCCTACATAAGCCTACACAATTGAAGGATTAAGGGAGGTGGGTCAGTTGCTTAATCATTCTCTGCTGGAAAAAGAATGCCTAAGGTCATTATAGTCCTGCATCACTGGCATTCAAGTGGGTCAACTTCCCTGCATGCTCACCTGAGTGAAATACTGTAAAAAGGTTTGGTGCAAGTGTTAACATGTGGCCTTCCATCATTGTCATGAGGACCATCTTGATGCTGAAGCCGAAATGGAAGGTATCCAGGACACTGGCAAGTGTTATATTGCGCCAGAGTTCACTTGAGCTCTCCTAGTACCTTCCTACATTCTGTTACATGATTTCAGCCAGAAGCTGAAGAGGGCTAGATAAGATAAACCCATCGGCTAGTTAAGGCACACCCTTGGCTCTGGTTTTACAATACTTGGTCCGGGGAGAGCATTGTGTCAATATGTAGGTTTACAAAATTCAGTACATTTTATAGAACAAAAAGTATAAAAATGTTGAAGAAGTGGATGTTAGTAAAAAGGAAGGGCATTATTGCTGAAGTAGAGTCACTGCTCAAGAAAGGGCCAGAAGTGGAATAGCAGGAGGTACTGCATGTCATTTGCACTGGTACAGATCTATATGAAGGTCTTGGCTACAGAGGCTGCTGTAAGTCACTTACATATGCTGAAAAAGCCCCTGTGATTATGGGTACTGCTTACAGGAAGCATGTTGCTGCCACCTTCAAACTCATACCTACCAAGCATCTACACAAAAAACTCCAGAACAACCATCAGCAGTCCCACCTAATTCTGGAAACTCTGCTGAACTTCAGGGTCTGAAGTCAACCCTGCCACACACTGCAGATTTATCCAGAGGCTCCTGGCTACAAGCAAAGGAAGTCCATCAGCAGCTCTCTCGCAACATCCTGTTTTTGACTGCCAGTCCTTTATCATCCTGCTTCCTGTCTTCAATGCCCACAATTAGAGCCAACCAGAGATGGAGGAAATGAGGAATCCACAGATTGTACTTCTGGTCCTCAAGAACCAGATGCCCAATGTTGATGATTTTAGTGTGAACAGCAAGGTAAAAAAAAAGAGAGAGAGATTAGGTGGGAGTATTATGAATTTTGAGCAGATTGAGAACAACTCTCAGGATTAACCCTCAAGGTCTAGGTAGACATTCCCTTAGATGACTGCCACCTTGCAACTGATGAGCTTGGGCTACAAAAGTTCTTCATTTCATAGACTTGCCCTGAGCATATTCACAGTCTAAAACAAAACAAACCTCTGTATATTTCCAAGTAGAGGAGGAAATTCCAGTTTTCAAACAGGACCTAGGAATGTGATTTGAACTTTTAAAGTTCCTCATTTTGAAAACAGAGCAAGCTAGCTGACTTCCCCTTCCATGTCAATGATGTTCTTGAAGTATTTTAAGAATCATAGCTAAAAAGGAAGGTGAAAACAGCTGGCTGCTTTCTATGCCACACAACTAGAAAGGTCATCGTAATCCTTAGATTTAAATCAAGGCATCAGACATAAGTCCTGTACATCTCTTATATTTTGGAAAAACATAATATATCCTTAGAATAGAAAAGAAAAAAAATATAATGGAAAGGTTCACTTTGCTTTGAAGATTCATCGGAAACTGTTGCAGGAGGGAAGCAGAGAGGAAAACCTTGATGCCCATCTCATTCTTTAATCTGAAAGCAGTATTAAATAATGTGTATATAGAGCTAACTGTGTGCCTGGGTACTCAGACAGGACAAGACAGGGTTTCTCCTTTGAACAGATTACAACAGGATCATTTTGCATAGAATTCCCTGGGGATAAACTTTGCAAAATACTTCAGTGACTTTTGGAGCCTGATCCCACCAACTTCCCAGTGAGAACTAGACTATAAAATCCTTTAAGTCACTGTTGAAAATGAGACTTGAACAACTAGGTTGTTAAGGTGTTTTGGCCAGTTTTATCCCAGTCTCCTCTACTTTGCTTAATTTCATAGAGATGCAGATTTGAAAAGAGCAGAAACACAAGAGAAGGCTGGGAGGGGATCTGGTGGCCATCTATAAACTTGCCAAGGGGGACCAGCAGGGAACGGGAGAGTCCCTGTTCCCCCAAGCACTACTGGGAGTAACAAGGAATAACGGCCATAAGTTGACTGAGAGTAGATTCAGGCTAGACATCAGGAGGCACTACTTCACAGTCAGGGCCGCTAGGAGCTGGAGCCAACTTCCAAGGGACTTAAGTGGTGCTCGCCCCTACCCTGGGGGTCTTCAAAAGGAGGCTAGATAGTCACCTAGCCGGGGGCATTTGACCCCAGCACTCTTTCCTGCCCATGGCAGGGGGTTGGACTTGATGATCTGCTCAGGTCCCTTCTGACCCTACCAACTATGAAACTAACAAAATGACATTTCAGGCTGGAGGTTTTTCTCACTGCTGCCATTATGACAGTGACAAAGAGAAGAAACAATGTGTCACAGTGGTAGGAGCAAGTGACTGGAATTCAAGACTGGAATTATATTGCCAAGCCTGCGACTGACTCAGTGTGATCAACATTTATATCTCTGACTCCAGTACATTTCATACAGACAAACAAAAGCATGTAAAACACCAATCCTAGTTGAGCAATCTGGTAACCCCAAGCAGTCACAGTTTCAGTTCTTTTATAACTGACGTGGTTTGAAAAGACAAGGAATTAAAAGGTTAGTGTTAACAACTGTTTCAGTGCAATGCAAAAGCTTAATCCAGATGTCTGGAGCTGTAGTCCCTAAAGCCTGTGGCCACCCTCCATCACTTTTGGCTTCAGGCACTTTCAAACCAATAGATGGGATTGAATGAAGGGTGTATTTGCAATCGGTTTTGGGAAAAAAAAGCAAATATAAACACTCTGGTGCCAAACTCAGAATACACATATATAGTGTGGTAAACCAATGCAGCTGGCTCTACTCAAAGAGACTTACCCAATTAAAGCAAATTGCAGAAGTCACAATGATGGGTCTGTTATTAAGGGTGGGGAGTGGGAGAGTACAAACCTGCTGAGTCTACCCTGCAAGTTTTATCCTCTGCAGTGACACTTGAGATGCACTGACAGTGAATACACAATAACCCCATACAGCAAGTTCATCTGAGCCCTCATTCATGAACATTACTGTGCAGTAATTTAGAAAAGAGATCTCAGAGACATTGCTTAAAATGTTTTGCTTGCACCCAGGAAAAAAGAGGAGAGAACATTTTCAGCAAGGTAAATATTACATAAGGATTTTGGATTAAATAAAATGGAGACAGCAGAATAAGCATGCAAGTAAAATTAGTGATGAAATCTGTTAGGATCAGCAGTCTGACAGCAACCAGTAGAATTGCTAAAAATGAAATGCCATGGGCCCAATTTTTTCCCAGCGTAACTTGCTCAAAGCTGTATTGGTAGTGGACCGGCCCTGCGCTTTGGAGTTTGGCTAGCTCAAGTTTCGGTTCTGTAGCTGGTAATGATTATTATCCTTAAAATGCTTAGTAGTGCAGTTTCCATGGCTCTGTCATCCACACACCACAAAACCACCACGCAGCTCTGCAAAAGTGGTACCTTCTCTTCATGAAAGGCCCATGGTTAAGATAGCTAGAGAACAAAATTACTACATAATTCACCCACCCCCATCCTTGAAAACAAACTGAAGATGGTTCTTTCAGCTCACTAGTGATGCCAACAGCTGGTAAAATCAGAAGCCCACAAGGGAAGACTCAGCTTCTATAAATACCAATTAGAACTTGGCATACGATGAGTGGAGTGACTTCACACTGATCCTACCAGCAGAGTGGAGGCTTCTGTCCAGGTGACCAGATGGGGCTGTTATCCATGGGTCCAGGGCCAGAGCTCTGTTGTGATTCTACTGCCTGCTCTGTGACAACAAGGGCAGTTGTGAACTACTGTAACACCTTCCCAGGCCCTTAAAGCATGTGTGCTGATTTCATCCTAGGGGGAAGTCAAAGGAACTTACTAGGAAGCCATTTGGTTCAATGGCTTTGTTAAGTCATTGTCTTGCCTCTCTTGCTAGAGGCAGTTTCTGCCTGAGTACACCAAACCAACAAATCCTCCCATTGTGGGGTAAGCAAAACATGCAAAGAAACAAGTCAATGTAATACCAGGAAATCCTTTCCCTCAATGCAGACTCACCCATGCTTGTCCAGGGGCTTCCAGAAGTCTTTTACCAAACTGAAACACAGCCCTCCCCCAGGATCTTTCTCCATTCTGTGGCTTGGCTTCCTTCTTAGACACTTCCAGGCTTCTTCTCCCACTCTCCTCCACCCAGTTCCTTTTAGGATCTACTGCCAGCCTTGCCTGGTCCTGGTCTTACTGCCAAGACCCAAAGCTTGAGAAAAATTATTTAAAATGCAAAATATACAGCAAGTCACTCTGAAGCATATCAGCAGTCTCAGTTTGTATATTATTCCTTTTAATTCAGTGCCCAGCTACAGAAATCTTCTTACTCGGCAAGGAATGAATAATGTGGACAGCTCAACATTGGTTTGCTGTTCAAGGGTTTTTATCACGTCATGGGAATGCCTCAAACCAAAGTCATTTGGGACTAAATCGCTAAGTGCTGTGTGCAAGTAATAGGACAACAAATCAAACTGTCCACATTGCACATTCATTCTCTCCTGGGAATCAATAAAAATTTAAGCTTACAAGAAATCAGGCGTATTGTCTGTGCCATCTTATACAGACTTTTAGAAGTACCTGACTGATCAAGCCAGGTACCTGTGACACATTAGAGCTTCAAGTGCTGGCCATATTGAGGTCCGCTGCAAAATTCTTACCAACTAAAATGGAAGCAGGATTTCATTCTCAATACTTTTCCAGACAGAGTCTGCACAACCGTCCCCAAATCAACAAAAAGGCTTCTGTCATTTTTTCCCCCAACAGTTTGATCTATCTAGTTCCAAACAGAGGATGACAAACATGAAGGCAGCACACACATATCAACTACATAATAGGGCATGCGTTGTTTCTTTATTAATGTGTTCACTTAAATGGGCATATCCAAAGGCTGCCATCCAAGGAAGCTCCAGTCCTCTAGTGAACCATCTGGCAGCTTGTCTAGGAAAAGACTATGCAATTGGCAAATCCAGTCACAAATCAGAGACTGTTAAATGACATGCAGTGCAAAGAAATTAAAATACCAGAAATGTATTTTTGCAACAAATAATTTATGGAACTTACAGCTAACAGATAAAAAAAAAAGCAACTTCCAGAGACTCTTAAATGACAGATTAATAAATTAATCAAGTGACTTTGTAGGTATATAGCCCTTTCTACCCAAAGGCCTCAAAGCACTTTACAAAGATTGAGGTAAAGCCTCACCAACCTTTCTGCAAGGTGAATCAGTAAAATTAGCTCCATTTCACAGATGGGAAACTGAGACACAAATAGGGGAAGAAGCTTGCCCAAAGTCACCTAGCCAAAGAACAAACTCAAGTCCCTCAATGACCTTCCATTCCCCTGAAGATGTGTGGCTCTCAAAAAAATATTCATTGGTGTTAGAGAACAAATCCACGCAGTGCCCTCCAGATCAGGACTAATAAGTGAGCTTTGTAGCTTAGCATGTTGTTCCTTTAGCATGTCACTCGGACACACTGGGCACATCTACATGTGTATTAATGTTAGTATTAGTAATAACAGGTACTAACTGAATGCACAGTAACCGGTGCTACTGCGCAGTAGCACCGGCACACAGCTTTTTAATGGCACTACTGCACAGTAGCCCAACAATATTGCGCAGTAGTGTATTAGCATTGTTTGTCCTGTGACATGCTACTGTGCAGTCGAATTAGTCTACTGAACATTTAGCTTCTTGTGTAGACATGCCCACTGAATACGTGTGTGTCATTTCCTACTTCATTCTCTTAGTTTTTCCACTTTCAAAGAAAAGGTTAATATGGTTGTTAAAAAGCTTCAGATTTTGGCCAGAACCTTCAGGCTGTGTAACAGACACCATTCAAATAACCTGACAGACATCCAGCTCTGTCAGTTTATAGGCAAGAATCAATGCAACTTTAAGCATGGAACAAACTCAAAGCAATTCTTTCATTGAAAGCACTGAGGCAGTAGTATTGTCTACATGTAAGTCAGAGCAGGTGACTGAGCACCAGGATTTGGGAAATCCCAGCTCTGTAATGTCTTCTCTGACTACAGGGATGTCACCACCTCTTTTTGCCTCTATTCTTCCCCCTTGAAAAAATAAAGATAATGCAGCTTCATAGGGGTGTTAATAAATCTTAATATTTATAAAACAATTTGGGCATTTGGAAAGAAGGTGCTACTTACTGCCAAAACTCTCTAGATTCAGGATGGAACAGTGAAAGGCTCATTTCTACTAAACTCGATGGCCTATTTCTTGCATGGATTTCTTATCTACATTTAGAGAGTAAAGCATCTTCTTGAGATACCCCCAGCATTAATATTGCATGGATATCTCCAGTCATTTGTTTGGTGCTTTCTCTTATCTGGCTTCAGCTGAGCTAAAAAAAACAAGAAATCTAAACATAATGGATTTAACCCACTCACCGTCTGTATTTAACCCACGCACAGTCTGGGTTTTTCACACATGGAAACACTACTAACCATTAATTCTTAGCAAGCTGATTGATAAAGTAACAAAAGCTCAGAAATTTGGTCTTGGTCACAAATGAGATGTGATTGTTCTTTGTCTTGTATGATGATTTGGACAAATGACCAGTGTGCACAACTGGATTTTAAATTACTCCCTGGATTTTGAGAGGCATAGGACAGGAATAACAGGAAGTTCAACAGATAAACACCGAGGTATAATGGCAACAGCTATATACGGACCAAGGACAAGACAGTGCTCCTGGTCAGGATGCCAGAGAACGCTTGACTAAGTCTTGCTTTTCATTATCATGTTTCCTGTGGTACACACTAATACTCATTGATTTAAAAACCAAAATTAAAACTTGCTTTGGTCAAGATAGCTGCCAGCTGCATTTCCATACCTCGGTAATTCTGCTCCTGCTCCTGCCTCTGCCCCTGCTCTGCTTTAAGTAGGCAGACCTGTCCCGGGGATTATAGTGCTTCTACACTCAACTATTACTGCTGTTTGCTTTTTAGATGTAACCCTCTTGGGAATGCTAGGAAAAACCTTTGACTGTTACTTAGAAAGGAACAAATCATATTATGAAATGGCATGAGCCTGAAGACTGTTAAACAGAAGACAGGTTAAACAGAATCCATGGAAACCACCATTCTCTGAAAAAGTAAATGTTAAGGCCACACCTTGGAAAATGTGTTAAGGTAGAAAGAACCAAGACTTGTGGAAACTAGGCACTGGGGCATATTACATGCCGGCACAGCCCTGTGCACTGTCTCCACGTGAAGTAAATATCAGAACAGGTGGGATAATGGAGCAAGAGTGGAGGCAAGTTCTCAAAAATATCTTCCATCAAACTACATACACTTGATCTGCTGCTACTCCCCCAGTCAGGGAGTCCCCCCCTCCCCAACTATTGAACTAATAGTTCAGTCTCCAGAGGAGACTGGATAGGCACCTGGCTGGGGTCTTATGACCCCTGCTACCCCCAGTGCTCCTTCCTGCCCATGGCAGGGGGTCGGACTAGATGACCTGTCTAGGTCCCTTCCCACTCAGTGATTCGATGATTCTAATCGTGAGCAATAACTAGGAAATACTGATTGCAAAACATGCACATTTTCTCACCGACCCACAATTTTAAAATGATTTGCCCAAACCTATTAAATCTGCAACTAAGTATTTTGCAGCACCTGGAAACGATTCAGAGAAGATTCACAAGCCCAAGAAACCCGCTTAAGTTTCCTCAGTGTTTGCCCTGACAAGTACCATTTGCCAGCGACGCCCGAAACACCAGTGCTGGGGGTTACGCTGGGGCCGGCTGCCACGGAGAGGCTTCTGGAAAGAGAAACTGCAAAGGAGTCCCTCCAACAGAAATCGCAAATCAGCTCCTCAAACGCCCAAACCAAATCCAGGCTCCTCCAAACAAAACCCTGTGAAGAAGATGAGCGGAGAGAAGAGAAACACGCAAGGTCTCAGGAGGGGACGTGAAGAGAAGTGCAGGAAATCATCCCCCACAGAGCCGGGGGGGCGAAGGGAAGGAGCGGGGAGCAGGGGCAGCGCGGCAGGTGGCCGCGAAAGGGGCCCTGCGCGGGCGACGCTGCTGTCCAGCTCCCGGCGCCGCCCCGCGCCCCTTACCTTCCGCCTGCCGCGCCGCGCCGCGCTCCCTCCGCCGCCCAC
>NW_017728947.1:80617682-80636682 GCF_001723895.1 Crocodylus porosus
GGGCGGGCGGCTCCGGCGGGAGCCTGGGGCGGGGGCGCTGCTCCAGCAGCACGCGGCTCCACTGGCTCCCTGCGCTCAGCCCGGAGGAGGAGGCGGGCGAGCCAGCGGGACCGAGGGAGAAAGGTCGAGGCGGAGGTAGGTGCGGAGCAGGGAGGCCGAGGATGCGCTGTGCCGCCCCCGCTCTGTCCTGCTCGGGGCCACAGGTCTTGCTCCTCCTGCTCCCCACCCCCTGCCCAGCTCTTCCCCCGGGGCGCAGCGCACGGGAGCGCCTCACAGAAGAGTGCCGCCGGGGCCGGCCGGGCTGGGCCTGCGGGGCGGCGTCTCCGGGCCCGAGCTCAGGGTGAGGACCGGTTTTGAATACAAGGCTTGACAGGTGGAGCCACGGGGTTCACAAAAGACCAGCCACCACCAGACGAGAGTCCCCACCTCTCGTCTGACATCCTTAGTCGCTTCTCTGGGGTAATTTAATTGGGATACTTAATTCTTGACTATTTTATTTACCACTCCCACCCCCTGTACCTCCTCTGGGTTAAAACAGGTACAGTGTTGTTTGCACAAGTAGACCAAAGTGGGTTAAGAGAAAGGGCTTCCGGCCCCACGTCCTGCAGTAGTTGCAGTTTGTGAAGTTCTTACAGAGGTAAACGAGGAGCATTCCCACACAGCTAATATAGACTTGCTATTTGCTATTTATACTCGGCGTACTTCATGTAAGGCCTGAGAAAAGGCCGTGTGCTAGAGTAGGCAAGGTTCTTTAGGTAGACGAGATAGCTTTTATTAGACCAAGTAAATGGTTGGGGCGGAAAGTTCTTTGCAAGCTTTCGGGCACAAACACCCTTCATCAGCCATAGGGAGTCTCAACACAGCTGGAATCAACAACCATGCACTAGCTAGAGTATGCGTTTATCCCAGCTTAAAGCATCCCATTACATACACAGTGATGTGGTATTAACGTCCCCCATATTAGATCCACTCATTGTCAGGCTATAGTAGGAAGCCTTGAAAATGAAGGGAGGTAGCAGCCCTGAAATCAACTAGCACTTGTGACGTCCAAGGCTCTGAGCAGCCTTTTGATAGCCTTTCTTTTCCATCCAGTTAACCAGAGTATAAACACCTCAGAGGTAACAGTGGGGCTGAAAGAGACTGCACTTATCTGCACATTGGTTCAGTATATACACTGCTTTAACCAATGTTTGTTTTAATGGAAGGTACATGTGACAAACAGACTGGTGTTGTGTAATGCAGTTGTATGTTATGTAGATCATCACTTATACATAACAGGTAAGTTTAAACGCAAAGTAACATTGGACTAAAAGATTTCCACACACACATAAAGTTAGAGTACAATTCATCAAAACGGAGAGAGATGTCAAATCACCAAGAGCTTTTCCCAAAATTTAGCTTTGCTTGCTGAAAAGGACACCACCACCATCATTATTATGAAATAACTTTTATACTACAGTAATGGTTACATGCCTCAAACAAAACTGGAGCCTGTTGTACTCAGGGGTGGATTAACTGTTTATTGGGTCCTAAGCAAATAAACTCAAGGGCCCCTACTTTTTTCACTCAATAATTATAATATGTAAAAGAAGCACCCCTGGGTCTCTTCTTCACTTAAGACTCTAGGCATATGCCTAGTTTGCCTATGCATTAATCTGGCCCTGGTTGTACAGTGCTGCACAACTGCACAGAATTATTGCTCCTGCCCCCAGTGAGCTCACAGTTTCAGGAAGACACTTGTGCACTTTGTGGTTGTAAAATGAAAAACACAACTTAACTGCATAATCATTTTAAAAGTCAGGTTTGGCAACTTCAGCATTTCTGGCTTGTTCTGCCTTGCCTGCCTTTCTCTAACAGTTTGTAAAAGATATTTGATGGCATCCTGTGTGTATCCTGTTGGCTGGGCCTGCTTTGGGGACTCATGTCAAATCTCCCACAAATGATGAACTATAATAAATCCTCTTTGCTTAAAAAAAATTGACAAATGAGGCAGTTAAGTGTAATTATACATCTTTGTTGCATAAATATTTTCAAGCCTTAAAGAATGTGATGTATCCATCAATTTAAAATTTCTACCATCATAACAGTAGTTGACAATATTTTGACGCTGCATTTATAATGCAAGTATCTAAAGGCTATGAAAGATTTAAGATATTAATTGTATCTATCCCTAAGTATGAAGTTTTTTTGTTTACAGATCCTTTTTTACAGTATTCAGTTTGACAATTGCAACTACATTGTCATACCTTGCTTCTGCAAAATCTGTGCAGAGACCAGTACATATGCACAGGTTGTCATTTTGCATGTACAGTTATGTATTCACATGCAAAATTAAGGTGCAGTCCTGTAAAATGCTCTGTTTTCTATAAGGTACTGAGTTATCCACTGATTTCACTTGGAGACAGGTATGTGTAGTCTACTAGACAGATATGTATAATCTACTAGGCCTCCCTCTGTGATCCATTTACATACAGTGGGTCACTTATAGTTCCCAGCAACAAATAATTAGTACTTAGTAGTCCTTGCCAAGCTGAAGTATGCTGGCCAAGAGACAAGTTCTGAATTAAGCAGGGTATTCATCTGGGAATTTATTTGATTCTCAGATGTTCAGAACCAGCTTTCTTGGAACAAGGGGAATATATAACCCTTTAGAGAATGTGCATTACAAACCCTTCTCTATTTTTGGTCCACAAAGGATAGCAGTTGTTACAGAAGATGAGAACTTGGCTTTTTAGTTTTGAAGGCTTTTAGTTTTCAATCTTGTACACTGGCTGAGAGGATGTTGTCACAGCTTCTTAGCCTCTTGCATCATCAGAAAGCTCCTTTGCTTCATACCTGATATGTACAAATCATATTTTCAGTGTAAACCTGCCCCTCTCTGGAGCTTAGGGTACCCAAGTCAGGGCTGCAGACAGGGTCCTGTCTACTTGGGAACCAGAGCTTGGAGTCCTTTCCCAACAAGGGAACTTTACCAGGATCACTATTTGTCTTTTAAAACATGGATAACTGGCATCCTTCCCATCTTTTATGTAATAACCTAGTGGTTTGATCACTTAGCTAGTATGTAGGAGACCTAAAACCAAGGCTCTTCTTACCTGAGGGGGTGCCAACCCACTCTCACCTGTTAGGAGAATGTTCTAATGACCAAGGAAAGAGCCTCGGCTGGGAGGGGACACAGCTTCAACAGGAGAGGTGCACTCTGCAGAAAGGTATAGGAGCTTTATGGGGCCAGAAAGAGAGGGCATAAGAGGATGATGTTTTGGGCAGGTAGCTATAGCATTCACCTGGGAGTGGGAAGCCTAGAGTTTTGGTCCTCCAAGGATTTTCTCCATTTTCTATTAAACAATACTTGTATAAAATGCATGAACAGTCACTGAAGCAGAGACCAGCTCCCAGGACATCCCACTACTCACCTCCAGTTCAGTCTGGGTCCACTTTCTTGAAGACAAGGCTAATTTAACCGTCTGCGGACTACACGTTAAGGCTCCAATTCAGCACGATATGTAAGCAGTTGCATAACTTTGGATGGCTCTCCTCTCCACATAAGCCCAAGATAAATATTGTGCAAAAGCAGTCTGCTTGTTTGGTAGTTACACTGGGGTGCTTAATTATCCTGTGTATGTGTGGGAGCAGTCTCTGCCCCAATCAAGGTAGCCTGGGATGGAAAGCCAACATCCAGCCTAAGATGCATATATCGTTATACTATCCAGTCATAGCATGCGTTGATCCATGAGCTGTATTTATATACATATGCAGTGACTTTGATACACCCAACTCTCTCAGAAGAAATGCTGTGACCTGAAACACGGTGTAGGTATAGGTACTGGTGCAGGTATGACAGAATTCCTG
The DNA here is from genome assembly GCF_001723895.1 of Crocodylus porosus. Taxonomy (NCBI): domain Eukaryota; kingdom Metazoa; phylum Chordata; order Crocodylia; family Crocodylidae; genus Crocodylus; species Crocodylus porosus. The sequence continues at coordinate 80,621,532 of NW_017728947.1, forward strand.
AGTCTAGCTACCTCATACCCCATCCACAGAGAGTCTAGAAAGAAAAACTGATTCAGAACTCCATTTTGATCTAGCAACTTTCCCTGTTCATGAGTCCCAAAGGGCTTTGTTGAAGGGCTGGTAAGATACCAGAAGGCATTTTTGGGTATCAAGCATCTAAATGAATTACCGCACCTAGGGCAGGTATAAGAAACAACAAACAAACAACACCTGCACCTAGGCCAGGTATAGTAAACAACAACAAGTAAACATGACTAGTTCTCTCTGTTATCATCTGGAAATAAGCTTATTTGGGGTTTGGTTTTTTTATTGTTATACCAGATCTTGTACTGAAAGTGAGAGAGAACCCAGCAGGCAAGAAGATCTTACTCAGACTTAGCATTACAACTATTTTACACTGGGAGAAGGAAGACTGAGAAGCATTTTTACTCTCCTACTTTTTCACAAGTTCAGTGAGTGGAAGGGCATATACAAGTGGAAATCTAAAACAGACATTACCTGTAAGAAACACCTCACACTATTTGCTTGGTGGGGAGGCAGAAAGTGCCAGTCCAGCTGTGTAAGATGATGAGATCATCACACTGATCTCACTGTTTTGAATTCTCTCATTTTACTGACTCTGTCATACACAATGTTTTCTCAAAGTAGGCCTAAAATTATTATAAAAAATTAAAAGAGATAATTTCACTCACCCCATCACAGATTAACTTTTTAATGATTCTTTTGAATTCACTACCAAACTGCTGTTTTGTGCATACTACTCTTTTACAGCTGTGTTGAGAACTCCAGTTCCTCAAAGCAAGACAGATTACAATCTGAGAATGAAATTAAGAACAAACTGAAACTCACTAAACTCAACTCACAACACACTGCTTGGGGGGAGCAAAGCTAAGCACCAACAACATCAAAAGTGAGGATAATTAAACAATGGAACAATTTATCTAGGCATATGGCAAATTCTCCATCACGTGATCTCTTTAAAAAAGATGGTAAGTCTTTCTAGGAGATAGACCATTGCTCCATCAGAATGACTGGGTATAATTCTTTGGTGGTATGTGATGCAGATCAATGTAGATCATCATCATGACCCCTTCTAGCCTTTGGGGGGGGGAAAAAATCAGTAAAATATGAGGGAGATATTTGAACATATCAATTTCCAATAATATAAAGTGTTTTATTAACATCATGAATATATTTTTCTTTTTTTTAAAATATAAAAATGAAGTTCCCAATGCAGTTAGGAAAATATTACAATATCCCTTTAAAATCAGAACCTGGCATTGTAAAAGAAACCTGTTTAAAAGCCAAAATGTAATCTACAGAGTTCATTACTAGTAGAGCTAGGCCAAGAGTATAGCTGGCTTAAAAGCAGGATTGGGCAGTAATGTGAAATGAGCACATCTGTAGTATGAGGGCTTCTATTCTTATCTAATGTAACTGTCAAGGGTCTTAAAACCCATCGAATGAGCAGCTTTTAAAAATCTCCATTCCAGTTGAATCCATCTTATGCATGGTGTTTTGATCTGCTTTAGTGAGAAGCTGTATTCAATCTAAGCATCTTTTTTATGTTAGGAATATAACAGTTGGGGTGCTGATCAGACCAGTGATCCATCTAGCCCAGGACCCTTTCTCTGACAATGGCCTGTACCAAATACACAAGGAGAAAATGCAAGAAAACCTGCAATGAACAACTATGGGAAAACTAATCAGTCCATAGGAGAGGGAAAACCACAGAATAGAAAAACAAAAAGAAGCCAAAAAACAAAACAAAAGAGTCCACTTCCTATCCCGCTGAATCCAGTAAGAGTAGCGTCAGAAGTGCATTTTGTCTGGGATGCAGGATGCAGATAGGGTCTACTTGGAATACTGAACAGCTTGGTAGAAACATCTTAAAGGGTTGTTGAAGCAGATGTTCAGAGTGAAGAGAAGCTGACTACCATCTTACTGTATAGGCCAAGAAAGAGCTCGGGAAAGGAAATTGCAAAAGAACAAAGAGTGTTTTCTTAAGCAATTCTTACAGGGAGAGAGAGTAATGGAGCCTGGAGGAGTAAACAAAGCTTATTTTAAGACCTGAAATTAAAGCTTTAACAGTTATTTTGTTTGGAATTGACTTTGGTTAAAGGGACACTATCCATTTAATAGCTACTACATTTTCAAAGACAAGTTAAAAGGAATTTCAGGTTCTGCACCTGCCCTAGGGAACCCTGCCAGTATTGCTGAATATATCATCATTTTTAAAATAAAATCTCTCTCTGTTTCTGCATTAAAGGCATGTGCGCGCACAAACACACATGTACGCACCCATGTGGTGTCAGTACATTAATTCATTTTGCAGTCAGTTTTACTCTTTCTGTAAATACTGTCCCCTGACTTGCACACATTTATTGTATTGAAAAAGAGGAACACTTTTCCTCCCGATGTCTGTCAAGTTTCTCATAGCACAAACATATGCAGGAAGTGCATGACATTTTTAAAAATGTTCAGCTCTTGAAAGTATTCAAGCTTGATTTTGCAGATCCATGCATTTTGAATAGCTTAGGGAAGTCTTTTGTCTGAGCTACCATTGGTGAGAGAAGCTATGCTTCCCTTATGTGGCAAAATCCATCTGCTGAAGATGAAGTGGTGTCAGAGGCCAACTGAAGCAAGATTCTTGAGACATGGGTCCCCAAGGAATGAAGAGAAGTAAAACGTCTTTTCTGCAGCAGGTGGAAGAGACCATTTCTAGGTGGGTCTCAGGGATAGAGGCACTCACAAGCCACACTTGGAAATCACTTGGGTTTTTTTTTCAAACTTCCTCTCTCACAACCATTATTGCATTACTTTGGTACCAGCATGCTAGCACATTGTCACTAAAAGATACATTGTTTCACTGACAAATGGGAAGAACAGTAACTCTCTAATAGGACACAGAAGATACCAGATAGTCCAAGACATTGAATTTTTTGGGAAAAGACAACTGAAAGTCTTTTGCAAGGGAATTTTAGTTCTTAAAATATTCAACCTCAGACTTGTAAGGTCCCAGTACTCAGATATTATATTATTCCTTGATCTATCAAGTATTTCTAAAGCACCTATTTCCAAAGCACTGTGCACCAAAATTTTTTTACCTACTTTGTATATGAACTGAAAGACAGTTGGATAGAATGGATAAAGTCCTGAACTTTCAGACTTTACCTAGCATCCTTAAAATGTCTAGTAAGTGTCTGGTGACCTCTGCTGGTCTAATACACAAACATGTCTTGGACTCTGTAATCCCATTTTCATAGCTGAAGAAATTAAGTGACAAAAAAGGAAAGTGACTGCAGACCTTGCTATTACCCCCATATCTGTCTCCAAAATCGTCTGCTAATTGAAACTCCAGTTGTGTGAATGACTGATTTTTTGGGGGCCAGTGGTTAAGCTGAAGAGTAATTTATACCCAAAAGTTTGTCTCTACCCATCCCAGGTATATAACTGATCTACAAAAATCCTTGCCTCATAAGTTTCAGGTAATCCTTGAAACAATTTGTTTTTGGCAAATAAAAAGACTAGTATTGGGTAGAGCAATACTCATGCTTTTGTGTTAGGTATTTTTTAATAAAAGCAAAGGAAATGAAGCAGTAAGCTAAAAAAGGCTGAGGAGGCTAGGCTGGTGCCCTCAACACCCAGGGGTTACTGTACTCACTTAGGAGATGGGAGATCTAGGTTCAAACCATGCTTCTGCCAGATTCAGAGCAGGAACTTCAACTCTGTCTTCCCACCTCTCAGGAGAGTTACTAACCACATGCCGAGTACTCCAAGGTAGGCGCTCTCTTTTTTCAAAGCCATTTCCCTTGTTAAAATTGTAACATTCGTTAGAAATGGAATCTGGGTAACCCACCTACTTAAGCAAGAACCGCAAATATCAGGATACAGTGGAAATGATCCTGCATCCCTCCCAATAAATGTAATTTATGCAAAGTGAAACAGCTTCAGCCAATAAAATTGAGAAATTCCTCCCCCTCCAACATAGGTCATCATATAGCCAAGTGGTTACAGCACTCTCCTGTGAGAGAGGAGACCTTGGTTCAAGTCCATGTTCTGAATCAGGCCAGGGTAGATGAAACTGGGTAACAGGCGTAAGTACATAAGGGGTCCACTGTCTCCTCTTCAGCTTTATGAATAGTACCTATGTCTGCTTGTAGATCTAGTCTTGGAAATGTCAGAAACAGCAATAATTCATTTTGGCATTTCTCATCTTTTTTTTTTAGCTGGAATGATTTGCTGAGTTTGACCTGAGTTTATTAATAGTCTTGGCTGCTCCAGTGTATTTTTTGTCAAATGATTTTCCAAAGTAACATTTAGTCTAGCTCTAACATACACAATATTCTGAGACTTTTCAAAAACTAAAACGAGTGCAGATTTCAGCAGTCTACTTATTACATGGCATGTCATGCAGTCAAGACATGATATCATAGGTCTGGGATCTGCCACCTGTCCCTAGGTGGAGTTAAAGATGTTTGTTTTAGTTAATATTTAAAACCTTACGTTGCTGGAGACAGGACTTCAGAGACACCTCTTTGCCCAAGGAATGCTATTTATGTCTGAAAAATATACTTCACTGAATAGAAATGCTATTATGCCTGAGTCTGTCTGTAATTAAATCAGTTCGGTACCGTATGTAAATACAAGTTAAATGTGGTAAGACTTCAGGCACTAAAAAGATTGTGCTAGATTCTGGATAGGACTTGAAAAGGTCGGCATGAAATGCCCACATAATATAAAAAACTTGCACAGCTAACTTACATGGCCTCATGCATGAAATGTGCAGATGGTACCTATGCCTTCCTCTCCCCAGATGAAACTAAGATTGAATTCTCTGAAAAGGTTGGATGCTCTCATAGGAATAGATTTTGGTAGAACAAAAGCACAGGTTAAGGTAGGAGGTTCAAACTGTAGAACATAAGAAAACAACATTGCAAGAGGAAGGACTGGGGACACTCAAGCTGTTACATAAAAAGAATTTGTGTGTAGTAATATTTCAGTCTTTTCATCACAAAGCATTGATGGGCATACACTTATAGAAAACTGCCTTATTTTTAGCACCTGACTTACATCTGTAACGATGAACATGATAAAAGCAGTTGGTATGTAGTAAGTTGCATGGCAACAAGATCCTAAGGAGGGAGCCCCCAACTCAGGTACCTTGGTCTGACTCCTAAGTTCAGATCCCTCCTCAATTACTGTTGCCTCCAGTGAAGCACTCAACAAAAAGTGGAATTATTGTCTTCTGAGTAGTAATGCCTTGAACACATTGCAGCATTCTTCCTCCTCCAAATGCTCCCACTATTCAGGGCATGGGCAACTTGAGGGAAATGCATTTATCTTTTCCTAACCTTTACCTGGATCCTATTTTCCAGGAAGCAGGACAGAATTGGATCCTAATGAGATGTGTGTCTGTCTCTCATTTGAATCCTGAATGCTTCATTTAACATTTGATTTGGAGAAAAAGCATTCTGCCTTCAACTTCCATTTGGTAACTGGTTAGCTCATTGTACACTTCATTGTGGAGCCCATGGAAGTTAGTTATACTGCTTTTCTGTTCAAATTGCAATAAGCAAACTCTAGCAAACCTATTTACATGCCTTTCTGTTTTTTCACTTATATCAGAGACCAAAAGAAGAAAATTTCTGTTTTGACCCAAATCCACGATGACTCCAAACTAAAGACAACCCTCCAATAATTAGATTCTAAACATAGACAATTTAAAAACATGTTTAAAGTGTCACATATAGCATCTTAATTATTGGAGTTGTCTTCAATTTATTCCTCTCCAAAGCTGCCACAGGGAAAGAACACAGTGAGAGGAGGAGAGGGAGGCAGGCAGTGGGAGAGTGACCCTTGCCCCTTATCTCCCTACCACTGTGCCCTTCCTGTTGCTTGTCCCTCCCCATGCCTGCCCTGCTGGCACCTGCCACTTGCAGCCCCAGTGCCTGTGCCCCCAGCCTCTCACTGCCTCCCTCTCCCTCAATACACTTACTTTCAAAATTGCAGCTCTGGCTCTGCTCCATGCATGGTGGCTTCAGGCTGTGCTTGACCAGGCAGCAATGGGTATGGAGGCAGCAGGTTTGGCCCCAGCCCTGAGACTGGGCTGGAACCAGAGCCAGAGGCGCTGCTACCACTGCTGCTGCTGCCTGGCCAAGTGAGGCTGGAGCCACCATGCATGGAGCAGGACCAGAACCAGAGCCACAACTGACGGTAAGCAGTGGCGGGTGCAGACAAGAGGGGGTGCGGGGTGAGCAGGCAGTAGCTGCACTTTTGACTCCAATGCCAGGTCAGGGCTGGAGGTGCAGAAGCTGCTGCCTGCCCCACTTTCACTCGCTTTCCCCTCCTCCCATCTGAGTGCAAGACAAGGGGCTCCCCCAATGGCGAAAGAAGCCTCATCTTGGATTCAAGTAATTACAGTAGATGTTCATAGTGAAATACTTCAGCACATACAAACAAATCTATAGTGTTAAACCATTTAAATCTGTATATTCTGAAATCATTTCTAGCTGTCTCCCCCATCACATCCTTCATGATTAAAGTTAAAAATGGTTATTTCCCCATGAGACTTCTCCCAAATTTTATAAGCCTAACAAACATTAAAAATTGAGAGCAATTCTTAATTAGGATTTCAATAAAAAGTAAATGACCACATCATGCCTCAAATTCTAAAGGTACTGGGTTGGAGGTTGACAGAAATTATAAAATAATTGTTCGCTACCCCATCCAATCAATAGTCAATTTTCTGTTGCTTTAGAGCTCACACAGAAGATTTGCAAATTTCAGTTCATTTCTGTTAATTTGAATTTAAAGCTAATGCAATGAATTAGAATTCTGGTGTCCAACAGAAATGTTTTTCAAGCAGTTAATAACAAAAGAATGATATGGCTGAAATCCTGAAGACAGCTTCAAGTATGCTTACCTGGACCAGGAAGTTTTAATGAACATTTACATAATCTTGTTTTATTTGATGCTCTTATTTGAGCAGGGTTGTGTTCTGGCACCCACTCCTTTGGGATCTATACATGTACTCTGGTGCGTGTGTGCGTGTGGGGGGTTGCTTTTATTAGAGCAGCTTTACATATGACATGGAAGCTGCTGGAGCGCACTAATTAGCATGCTCCAGCAGACTCAGTTAATTGAGTCTATTCCAACTCACGCTAATTAGCATGCATCAGAGCAGAGCTCTGTCACATGTATAGATGCCTTCTGGGATCTTCTTTTCTATGCTGCTGCACTATGCTTTTGATGGCTTGGAGGAAGGTATATGCCTTCACACAACATCAGATGGCAAACTCTACAATGTATCATGTATACAAGCCAAAACAAAAAGTGAAGCGCATACTTGTTAGGGAGCATTTTTTTGCTGATGATACGGCACTCACCGCCCATAAAGATGGCCAACTACAAATACTCATGAATAACCCCTCCCTTGCTTGTAGGATGTTTGCCCTGACTACCAGTATCAAGAAGACTATGGTCCTAGGACAGGGCATTCACCAATCACCATCTAGCAACCTTGACAACACACTTCTTGAAGCAATGAACAATTTTTGCTGCCTTGGATCCACAGTGAGAAACAACCTATTGTTGGATGAAGAATTAAATGTTCACATTGGAAAGGCAGCTACCACTTTCAACAAGCTCTCCAAACGACTCTGGAACACCACAAAAGTCACAATCAAAACAAAGTTGCTTGCGTACAAAGCCCACATCCTCAGTGTCCTTATGTATGGCAGTGAGACGTAGTCAACATATGCATATCGAAAAAAGAAGCTGAACAGCTTCCACCTATATTGTTTATGGCACATCCTTGACATCCATTGGCAAGACAGGATCACCAACATGGAGGTCATCACTAAAGCCAACCTGCGAACCATGGATGGAAAATGGGCACATCCCAAAGGACATCCTGTATGGGCAAATAACAGGCGGGGAGAGAAGAGTCTGGTGCCAGAAATTGTGCTTCAAAGAAGTCTGAAAGCAGGATACGAAGGTTTTGGGAATTGACCCAAATCTCTTGGAGGCCTTAGCTGGAAATAGGACAAAGTAGAGCTCCCTTCTCAATCATGGAGTCCAACAGCATAACAAGAAATGGTCACTTGAATTACAACAGAAACATGACAGAAAGAAACAGCCTGTCAGTAGCCCCAAATGCCATGTAGACCTGTGACCACTATGGCAGGACCTGCAAGTCTTAATCTTTAGCCCCAAGAGAAAATGTGCCACCAGTCAGTAGAATAGCTGCAATGTCCACCATCACTTGCTGACAGAACAGATGCCTTTTTGAGGCTCTTTCCTCCCATTGCACCACTGACCATAGTCATTTTATTTCCTGTAATAAAAACATCAGCTACTTGCCAAAGTAAAGCCTCACTTTATCCATCTCTTCTTCACCCTCCTGAAACAGATTATCCCTCACTTATTAAAAATTATAAAATTAAAATTTCAATAAGAATCTGCATTTCTGGAAAACCCTAGCATGCATAGTCCATTCAGAGTGAAACAGGTCTGCATGACAAATAGCTCAGAGGTGTTTTCCACCCCACATTAAGGAAATGGATAGAATATTTTACTATTATATTGGGAGACAAATTATTGGCCCATATATCATATTTACTTGCATACCACATGCACACCCTCCCCTGCCCCCATCAGCCCTCCAAAACTGGGGTGCATGTCTTAAGCAGGGAAGCTGATTTTCTATGTTGGAGTACAAGCATAGGGATGCTGTAAAATGGCTGTCATATTTCCCCCATGCCAGCCTCAAAGAGTGAGGGGGGTAGAGTCTGCTCTTTAGGGTCAGCGTTAGACTGTTAACCGTTTCACAGCCACTGCAGGTCTTCCCAGAGAAATAGGAATATACCATTTTCAGGTATCCTTGACTTACCAGAATCATAGTATCTTACTGCAGAATGCAGACTCACCAGTGACCACAGAGTCATTTTTCCTGTAATAAAAAATGAGCTATTTGGTTAAGAGAAGAATCACTTTATTCACCTCTCCTTCAACAGATTATCCCTCAAATATTTATTAATCAAAATTAGAAAATTAAATTTTTCTAACCATAGAGGTGGTGTCTTTATTTCACAAGATTAAAGATACAGTACAAAATGAATCTGTACATCTTTCTATTAACAGAATTTGTTTACACAATTATATTACACTTTGCCAGCCTTTATATTGAATTTCCTTAAATACAAAATAAATTTACAAAAATTCCTACAATACCCTCTTTAACTGCAGCTGATAAAAATCAAAATGGGCTTCCCCCAACAGCTCTGCCTGCTTATGCTTTTGAAGTAATTCTCAAAATCATATTAAACCTTCTTGTTTATGCATTGTTAAAAACAAATATATTTCAAATATATTTGAAAACAGATATAATTTCAGCTTATGGTTCATCTGAAATAGAAGCAATTGGTGAACATGAGCTTCTTTCCCTGTAATAGCCTCGTCATGTGCTAAAGCTAACTTACATGATTTGTGGAAAAAGGATTGGTACATATTTTTAAATCCTCTTACAACACACACTTGCATGTAGTTTTCATGATGAAATAGGACATGCATTTGATATATTCTACTTCTGTGAGTTTATCAACAGAGCAACTGATGTCTCAGGGAAAATTTTTTTTAAAGGCCACACTATTTTCACTTTCAGTTTCTGTATTTTTAAAGTTTCAATAAAGGCCATTTATATAAAAGCTCCTTCCTTCTACCATTTACTCCTCACTTGAAACCATTAGTTATTGGGTGAAACCACAGATGTAAGTACATTTTGGGAAAAAACCTTACTGGGAGAAGGCAGAATATCAACTTGAGAGTTCAGGATACTGTAAGGTGTTATATTTTTAAATTACAAAAAACAAAGTTTATACATTCATTGGATTAGTGATTTCTAAAACAAAAAAGTTCCCCTCAGATCTTCAGCTTCATTTTTCTCTTGTCTTTCTGTATTTTGAACTTCTGTTGACAGCCATAAGACGTTTAGCCTTTCTGCTCTCCCAATGCAAAATAGAGAATGGGAAGGTTTGAAGATGTGAATTTTACCTTAAAATACTGCAGGAGGGGGTATAAATTGCTCACATTCAGAAACCTCAAAATTTCCAAAATAAAGAATGAGGGACAAGAAAGCTGGAGAAAACTAAGTTGAGCAGCATGTATAGTGCCAGTACAACTGTGGGTTGCTACTAATTTCTGAATGACATTACCAAAGTTTCCTGTTTGAATTTTCAAGTTGGAACTCCCACTTTAGCCTTTCAAAAAGGCCTGAGCAGACTCAACTTCAGCAATATTAAATTCCACTGAATCAGAAAAATTATGTGAATAAAAATTCCACATCACTAGAAATTCTGAATAATTTTTTCAAGTCTAAGCCCACTTTTAATCATTGCTGCACATACAGAGAGACAAGATGCACCAGTAAAGAAGTTCTATAAAAACAAATCCTAGGAGAAAAGTTAAAAAGCAACTCCCAGTTCTGTAAGGAAACTGGGTGCATCTTTACTGGTGCATCTTCTGTAAGGAAACTGGGAGAGTTGGTTGGTAAATTATGTACAACATGCAAGTACTCACTATTGCCAGTACTGATGTTATTTAAGAGGGAAAAACTACGCTGCAAATTCTGGAAGAGAACAATTCTAATTCAGGTATTAGAAAAAAACCTGAAACACATTGTAGGCAACTGATCTAGAAAAGTGTACTTTATTTCTTTAATTCTTGAGTTAACTTGATGTTATTCATGTTAAATTATCTCTATTACTATTATTTTATTCAAATGATTGCCAAAAGAACAGATTGTTTTGTTCAACACTAAGGGGAAAAAGTTTTCCATATTACTTTTTATATTTCTGAAAAGGCAGTTCTTTAAAATGAAGAGTTCAAGCAATGTTTGCTTATTTTCTTTCACTAATTTCTTATAAAATGTTTCCATTCTGTGCAAAGCCATCTATAAAAGAGCACTGCTAAACCATTTGGTGGGGATACATTCCCCAAAACATACAGCTTAGCCATCAAAAATTATTCAAACGTTCAAAAAAATTCAAACTTAAAGTAAAATATAGCAAAAATGGTAGAATTGTTCCAAAACCTAGAAGACAAGCATTTAATACAAATTTAGTAGTGGTTAAATTGGAAAGTCTGTAGTTAGCAGTGGTCAGTTGGAACTGTTTTCTTTGGAGCCTTTTAGGTCTTTAAGCTGAACTAAAGTGACCTAGAAAATAAGAAGCAAGAATTCTTGGTGGTGATCTCTTTTTACTGACCCAACTACATGGTTGGTGTAGACATAAGCAAGCTTTCAGGTGCCACAGTACCTTACCTTAGGCCTAAGGAAGGGTACTATGATTCCCATAAACTTCACTATGTCTATACCAACCATATTGTTGGTCCAATAAATATATATCACACATAAGAATTCTTGCCCTTTACATATCTCCTGGACTATCATGGCAACAAACCCCAAAAATGAAAGATGTAAAATGCAGCAGGGGAAAAAGCTTAAGAATGTCAATGAAATTTTAAGAGAAAAATAATGCCGTTAAGGATTGCTGTGCACAATACATAAGTTTAATACTGTTTCCTCTCATATTAAACAGAGTTGAAACAAGACTTCCCTCCTCTAAATAATGTAAATTCTTTCAGAACCAGATATAAAGATTATGATTCCATGTATTCAGTAACTGCATTTTGAAGATAAGCTCTCAGAAGCATTTAGAAGTTTTTTTTGCACTCATAATACTGCAGCCAGCCATACAATTTCAGCTTCTGAAAAGGGGTTTTTTTTAGCCCTTCTCCCAAACTACAATAAGAACTTCCTCAAATCATCTCAATATAATACATTAAGTACAAAAATATACAGAATCACACAGTTTTGAAGCTGTTTGTTACAGGCTGGTGCCAATCCACTGAAAAATCATTTGTATAAAGGAAGCTGTTAATACCCAAATAATGTGTGATCTACAGGAAGTGTCAGACCTCCACTTCAGATTTCATTCTGTTGCAAACATTGTGTATATTCAGGGTGTAGTGCTACAATAAAAAATATGTTGATTTGCCATTGAGACAAAAAATATACCCCTGCATTTACTTTGTGTATTAAATTTTCATCAAGAATTATCTTGTAAAGTAAAAATAAGAGTCCAGAGATTGGATTCACTCTCCCCACATGGAGCCTTTGCACTCACTGCTTTGGTAACATCAAGGGGAAATAAACCATGACACCTCCCATTCCCACTCCTCTGGATTGTTTTTGAGAGAGAGTGCTTACGGTAGCATAACTATGATGTCATTCTGGACATCTGGTGACATCACTGCAGGTTAGGGCAGGGTTGCCAGAGCACTGTAATGCTTAGTACGTTACACTGACCAGGCAGCTGAAGCACTGACATAAATCCAGCTCCAGTAGTATGGAGCTGTAGTTTGATTCCTTGCCTGGCTGTACAAGCAGACAGATACACCAAAGAATCTGCCCGTCCAATGTGTAGTGAGATATGTAGATTTAGTTCATGACTTGTAGGATACAGGTCATTTCCTCTGTTTGCTTTTGGGATCACCGACCCTAGGAAACTGGATAAAAGCAACAGCCCCACCCCTCACTTAAAGAAAAACTGGATAAACTATAATCTAGCTATATAACTCAGTGAGAAGACTTATGGCTTTGTCCCTCCTTCAGTGTCCTCTATAATACTGTTTCTTGCTGCATTCTATAAGTTAGCCCCTCTGCTGACTATTGGCAAAATTTAAAAAGGGTGTCCTTTGCTCATGTCCAGAAATCTCACATCACCCACAGGTTCTAAGAAAATATGCAAACTTTCTAAAAAAGTCTGATTTTTGCATCTTGCATAGAATGTTAAGTCACACTTTTATTTTACATCTGCAATCTACCCTATTCACCCTCTGTGCTATATACTGACCATCAGGAAAAATTTAGGCTCTAAGGAAAGTCAGAGGTAAGTTCACTCAACATTTATAGATCTGTTTTCTGCTTTTATCTGCTTCTTCTGAATGCAGAATCCAGGTTAAACCATCCAAAATTGATTAAGAGATTATGAAGTATGAAAGCTACTACTAAGAAATGATGAAAACACAAGCTGTAAAATACTTGGGAAGCAGATCAGGAAAATAAATTATCTTTGTAACTCTAGAGCTACTTTTTTCTCTCTTATTTATTTAGTTTACTTAAAAGGTCAAGAGAGTTCACCTGTTTCAAACTTAAGTTTGGGTTAATATTTTTCTTTCTACATAGGCCAGCTCCTATTGGAAAACATGCACAATCTTCCAAGACCAGGTCTTCAGCATACTTTAGAAGATATTGAAAAAGGACTTTAAATAAAGAGAAACTGGATACAGCAGGCATCACTTTTGTAGTTGCACAATTGTGTTTCACAAAAAAGCCATTGTATTATTCCACTGGCATACAAACAACATTCAAATCAGTCTTGGAAAAAAAAGTTTCTTATCCCTGAAAAAAGGCATCATTCTAAGCAGCTTTCAGACTTTTATGCTTCTTCACGCCTCTCTGGGGGAAGGGACCATTCAGCTGATGTCTAAATCACAATGAAAACAGTTTGCTGGAGAATCCAGTTCTTTTCATTGAGGCTCCTGTTGCTATTGTGGTGGCTGGTGTTCTGGTGGAGGTTCTTGTTGAGGCACAGCTTGTCGCAGCCCTGCTGGTCTTGGGATTGCTTGATGTTGCCTCTGTCTATAAGCTATAACTGTTCCCAGAAGCAAAGCGATGATAGTCATAAGGTAAAGGTCCCATTCTGGTCCCAGCAGCTGATCCATGTCAATATGTGAAAATATCTCTCTGATCTGAAAACAAGAACCCCAAACCATTATGTTCTTTTGACTTAAAGTATGAGAAATGGCCGAAACCTTAATAACCTCTAAATTTGAGGAAAACTTGTTTTTTTGTTATATTTTTTAAGCAATTTTTTATGCATAGAACAAGCTTTTGCAGTTCTAGATTAATTGAAATCCAGACTAATTCAAATAACTACAAGCTCTACAAAACAAACTGCCTACATAGGTATACCTTTGCAGCAGTTCACAGGTTTCACTTATTTCCTGATAAAAGACTGAACATTTATATTTTATTGATTGCAAGCTACCTAGTTTCCCAGGACATAACTACAGAAATAAAAATAGAAGTGGAAAATTAGGGAAGAAGGGTAAATGTTATGGCTAAGGCACTGAGCATGCTCTTGGGAAATGTTCACTCATTTCCCTACTCTGCTCCAGCCTTCCTATTTGACTTTGCTCAAGTCATTTTAGCTCAGTTCCGCAAAGGGGATCTCACTTATCTTGGATCATGCTGATTATGGCTATGCCTAACGTTGAAGTGCCCAGTTTTTGAAGCAGAATTCACGAACTCTGGTTTGTTTTCTAAGTTCCCTATACAATGCAAGGTTAGATTCTGGTGCCTTGGAATGGGATTCATAGCAGCCAGTATGCATTTTTGGGCACAGAAGAGGCCACCTAAATTAGCCAACAGAAAATGCTGGGGAGAGAGGGATGTGCTTAAATTCTGCTCATCTTGCACTGCAGCCCAGAGGCAAGTTCTTAGGGATGCAAGCTAGTGTCCTGAATTCCAGTTCCTGATCCCCTTCAGGTGACTGCTTTCAATACTCTGCTACGAAAAATATGCTTCCAATTACACTTTTTTTTGCTGTTTCCAGAAATCTGGTGTTATTTTCTACACATGGGCTCAGCTTCAACAACAGGAAGCACAGAAAATGCCCCAATCCAGTTTTTCATTGATTTCATAGACATTTGGGTTGGAAGGGACCTCGGAAGATCATCAAGTCCAGCCCGCCGCCCAAAGGGCAGGAAGTCAGCTGGGGTCATAGGTTCCCAGCAAGATAAGCATCCAATTTGCTCTTGAAGGTGTTCAGTATAGGTACTTGAACCACCTCCAATGGCAGGCTGTTCCAGACCTTGGAGGCTCTGACAGTAAAGAAATTCTTCCTTATGTCCAGCCTGAAATGGTCTTGCAGGAGTTTATGACCATTCGACCTCGTCATCCCTTGGGGCGCTCTGGAGAACAAGCGTTCCCCCAGATCCTGGTGGTCACCCATGATAAACTTATAGGTGGCCATCAGATCACCCCTGAGCCTGCGCTTTTCCAGGCTAAAGAGTCCCATGGCTCTCA
>NW_017728947.1:80636799-80641717 GCF_001723895.1 Crocodylus porosus
GCTTTGCCCCAAAGTTTGGTGTCATCAGCGAACTTGGCCAGTCCACTCCTGACTCCAGTGAAGATGTTGAACAATATGGGTCCAAGGACAGAGCCAATGAGTCCAAGGACAGAGTCTTGCCCCTAGCCTGGCAATATTTTAAGAAAAATGTGGGTTTGAACTCTTACAAGCTGAGAAGGAGTTAAAACCCAAGTCTCTCACTTCCTCGGTAGCCGCTCTGATCATTAAGCTCCCGTTTAAGTGGGAACCAGTGGGTAAACCGTCAGGCTATTTTTGAATGAAAGCAGCCAGGATGACAGTTAAATTAGCTCTGTAACTGTGTTAGTTACTTGGGTTGAAGGGATGCCTATTTGTGAATTCCAAAACCGACTAAGGCAGGGTGGGCAAAATGTAGCCTGGGCGCCAGATGTGACCTGCCAGGCCATTCTATCCGGCCTGCGGGGCCCCTAAAAAATTTAGAAAATTAATATTTATCTGCCCTTGGCTGCCTGTCACGCAGTCCTCGATGGCTTGCTAAAACTCAGTAAGTGGCCCTCTGCCCAAAATAATTGCCCACACCTGGACTAAGGTATGAGATTGGAAGAGTTCAGCAGCATTGGGCCTATGTGGCTGAGTCTCTGGGTGCAGGCAGCTATGGAACTTAAGGTGCCTAGGAAACTTTAGTGGTGAAATCCTGCAAAGTCTCATTTATATACATACTTTTTTGTCCCATGACATGCAGGCGATCTGCCGCTTTGCAAGCTGGTGCGAACTGCACTATACTGAGTCCAGTTGTATAAGCGAAAAAATACGCATCAGTGCACAGAAAATGGCAGCAGTGCACTTTTGAACTAAAGCACCTTCTTTGCGATTAAGTTCAAAAGTGCACCGCTGCCATTTTCTCAGCGCTGATGCACATTTTGCAATTTATATAATTGTAAGCAGTGCAGTGCCAGGCACTTTTCAAAGTACCTGGGCGCTGCAGCACTTGCATGTGTAAAAATGCCCTCAGGTGCTTGACTGTTTAATCAGGAGGTTTATGGATGATAGTCTTGGACACAGGCACCAAACTCCATGTAAATGGTTTTTGTGGATCTAGGTTCTATGCATGTTCCAGATCCCAATATCTAAAGCAGAGATAATCTTTTCTCCTCACTTTGCCTATTTTAAGTACCTCTTACACTGTTGAGGATGCTATTAATTTTTATAACAGTCAAGCTATGGAGATACTGGATAAGTAAGCACCTAGGACAGACATTTATTTCTTTAAGGGCCTATCACTATGTTGAATCTCTGCCAAGAGCAACTAAGTACCTGTACACTTAGCTCCTATTACAGCTCTGATATCAGACTGGACTTGGGGCGGATGTTAAAGTATTAAACAATGATCTCCCGAGGTCCCTTCCAGCCCTAGTGTCTATGAAATAGTCAAATATAAATTGGAAATACTTAATTTTGGTGATACTTGCTCACATACAATAACGACTAGTTTTGGGTAGGGATTTTTTTCCTGAAAGGAGTATTCAGACAGTTTCTAGGCTAAGTACAGACATACAAAAAGCCCAAGCTTGAATTGATTCAGTCGTTGCAGGTTATCGTAATCAGTCTAACCCACGTAGATTGAACTGAGAAACAAGTGAATAGACATTCACTTTTGATTCCAGAAATGCAGGCACATGCCTGCAGTGACTCAGGGTAGAAGCTGGGGGGGACACTAGAGCAAGCACTCCCTTCCCTTCTGCAGTGGCTAGAAGGCTGGAGGGAAGCTGAGCTGGGGGGGAAAGGATAGTGTGACCAGGCCCTGGCAGGCCACTGAGTATGACTGGGGAGGGGTTTAAACCCTCAACTGTGGCCTGCAGGGACTGCAGCTGGGGTGTGCCTAGAGTAGGAAGGGGGAAGCAGCCTTTGCCACATTTGTCCCCAAGCCGAGGCCTGGTCAGCGCCTCAGGCTCAGGCGGAAGGGCAGGAGGAAGACTAAAGCCACCCTGCCTTCCCTCTCCCATTGGCATGGGACCCCACCATGGGGGCCCCATGCTGGTGGGAGAGGGGAGGTGGGGGGGTTTAATCCCCTCCCTCCACTCTGCCTATGCCTGCCGTTCCCGACACCTCACCCCACTCCAATGGGGAAGTGTCTGGCAGGGGCCTTGCCACCCCCATCAGGCAGACCAGGCTGTGTCCCCAGCCAGGTTTCCCACCCCGACTCCCTTGTCAGCCTGCCCTCACTGCTCCAGCTAGACAGCAGAGGGGCAGGGCCAACCCTACTCTGCTTGAGCAGACAGCAGAGTCCAGTGCAGCCTAACTCAACCCAGGGCTACAAAGCATCCTGGGATGCTGGGGGACTGTGATTTGACTTGAACTAGGAAGGGGTCTGGGACAGAAGTTCCATAAACCGGTTTATCCTAAATCAGTTCAGTCTGATACTACATTCAATTAAGGGTATCTTAAACTAGTTTCAACCATTTCAAAACTGGTTTATGTGCACTGAACTTCTGTTCCGTTACAGGTTTAAAAATCGGTTTCTGATTACTTAAACCAGTTTATGTGTAACTTCTGTTCCTAGCCCTAGAGACTGGTTGGGGATCAATTATGATTAGGGGCAATGTATTTTACAGTTTCTTTCAACTTCAGAGGCAGGAAAGATAGAGACCTGGGACCACCCCAAAACCAGGTACAGTAAAGAAAACTGGTTTAGAAGAGTGAGATGGGAAGTTCACTTTTAGATGGTGTTTCAGAAGAATCTTTGCCATCAACTTTAGGCCTCTGTGTTACTTACATTAATTTCTCGTATATACTGCAAGGAATAAATAACCCCAAGCTTGCAGAGTGCTAGGAAGACAGGAACTTGTGCATCTGGGCTGGCTTCAGCTGCCATGTCATAGAAGCGTTTTGCAAGGTGAATATCCTGCAATGTATAGAAGATATACTGAAATCTATTTCCAAACAGAGAAAAAAGTTGGAATATTTAAACTAACAGATGAGAAACAAAGGTTTCTTTATACTGTAAGCAGTTTTATGCTATGAGCTAAGACATTTTGTCTATTTGACAGATAAAATCCAATGATCCTATTTCATTAAAACACTTTCTGAAGAACATATGGTAGAGTTTTGAGACCATTCAATTTGACAGACAAATTTTATTTAGTACATGCTCAGACAATTACCAGGGAATTAGTTATGGTAGTACCTTATATATACACCACATCCATGACACAAAATGTAAAAAGTAGAGATGCATCCTTTTCTTTTACTGTTATCTATTAGCTCTGAGGCACCTTAGTAGGTTCCTACTAAATATGCCTGTAGTGTCTGCCACAGGCAAATCTTGTTTAATGTCTCTTAGATTATTATAAATGCTTATTAATACTACACTATGAATACGACTACTCTCATCACACTGACTCACCTGTTTAATACCCAGTCCTTTTTCATGCATGTACCCCAGGTTAAACATGGCTTGGGCACTATGTTGTTGCTCCGATGCCAGTCGGTAGTGAATGAATGCAGTTTCATAATCAACATCTGTACCAAAGCCATAGAAGTGGTAATCGCCAAGTTTAATTCTTGCAACAGTGTAACCTAAAACACAATACAAGTGTAAAAGCCCAGAGAAACATGCAAAATACCAAGACATACTAAAACTGACTCATTTAGTAATTTAGCTGTGATCCCTCAGCCCTGGGAGTGCAGGGGGCACTCCTCTGGTTACGAGTCCCTCATTTAAAGGGACTCCCAGCTGTGGGAGCTTACTTCCTGCTGGTGCAGAGGGAGCCCAGTATTGGGCTGCCCCTGCACCAGCAATAAGGCATGATGGGATCTAATGAGCAATTCCACAATCACGCCGCCCATCATGTACATGTGGCATGGCAGGAAGTGTGAACGTGTGGATTGCACATTAGAGTCCATCGCAACTTTACCTGCACATGTAGAAGGGGGCTGTAGACATTTATACCACTACATCTACCTTGATGGCTGGCCATTCAGTGGCTACATTATAAATTGGAAACAAGGTCTCAGTAACCAAGTAGTAGGTATTTTCTAAATACATACTGAAACCATAATTCCAGAGCACCTGAAGTCAAATCTTAAAAATGGGTCAAAATAATCTAAAAACATACTTTCATCATAACCTATAACCTTGCACTCTACACTGTAGCAGTGTTTACTGGAATGGCAACAGGAAAAATAAAATGGTTCCAAACCTATGCAGAGGATATTCTTCAGCAAATAAAAGTCTTTAATGCTTTCATTTGGAAGGATCCTGTAGTCATAGAATCATAGAAGCAGGGTCGGAAGGGACCTTGTAGATCTTCAAGTCTGACCCCCTGCCCAGGCAGGAGAAAAACGGCTATGCTGGTTGCTCCCGCTCCCCTTTATTACATGTGTCAGGGTATTTTTAAAACTCCCTCAGAAACACTGAGCAACAGCCAAGACTGGGAATTTTGACTGGGGTGTCCCAGTCTTCAGCAAGCCCTTGCAGTCAAAGATGATAGTTTTTCATGATAGTCTTATCCGTGTCTGAAAATGGCTGATGAGGCCTTTCCAGGATAGACAGACTGTACTGCAGCTCGGACGTGTGTTTCTATGTGGGGTGGGTGGCGCTGAATTTTTGATATGGTCTGCGACACACTTTCAGCCACTCCTGCTTTTCCATCTCTTGCTGTCATGAGGTTTCAAAGTACCGAGGTCCTTGCAGCAAACTCTTCCTCCATTTGGGGTGGCCCTGGGTGACAGTCTTCCATGAGTTGACAACGATATTGCATTTTTTAAAGTTGGCCTTAAGGATCTGGAACCAACTTCCAAGAGAAGTGGTGCTGCCTCCTACCCTGGGGTCTTTAAGAGGAGGTTAGATGAACGCCTTGCTGGGGTCGTTTGACCCCAGTAATCTTTCCTGTCATGGCAGGGGGGCGTATTAGATTTCATAGACATTAGGGCTGGAAGG
>NW_017728947.1:80641728-80658245 GCF_001723895.1 Crocodylus porosus
TTCCCGGGCTAAGGGGTCGGGGCGGCAGATTGCCCCCTCAGTGCCCCGCAGGATGGAGTCTCCCACAACAAACACCTTACACTTTGTCTTGGGGAGAGTGTGGCCAGTAGCTGCGGTCGAGCCTGGGTTGCCTGCGGGAGCTGGCAACTGTGTGGGCTGTGCTGGGGCTGCAAGAGGTACGAATCTGTTGCTAAGCTCCGGCGGGGCAGGGGCCTTGGTGCGGCGGGCCTTGGGGCCCTTGACCACCTTGGTCCATGCCCCTGATGATCTACTCGGGTTCCTTCCGACCCTAGAAACTAGAAAACTATGTTGTCCCTAAAGCACCTTTTCTGCCCTTCTCTTTAGCATACACACTGGCTGAGCTTGGACAATAAACTTGCTTCAGGAGTCTGGAGTCAGCCACCCAGATGACATAGTCAGCCCAACAAAGTTGATACCAGATGATCACTACCTCAATACTCATGGTGTTTGCTTGCAGGAGGATGCCAACGCTCCTACATCTCTTTTCTCACTGGATTTGGAGGATCTTCCACTGGCAGCACTGATGGTACCTCTCCAACAACTTTAGAGGTCTCCTGTACATTGCTGTAGCAGAACACAGGTTGTGCCTAACACTTTAAGGGGTCTAAGCAGGCAGCAGGCAGTGGGAGCAGACCCAATTAGGCAGTCACATGTTAGGCAGGAGGCTGCCTGATTGGGTCTGCTCCTACCTGCAGGCTCCTTGCTGCCTGTTCAGACCTCTTAAAGTGGCAGGCACAACTTGTGCTCTGCCACAGTTGTCCATGACTCAGCTCCATGCAGCACGGTGGGGATCACGACTGCTTGATAAAATCATAAGCCTGGTTTTGTATTTGGCATTGAGCTCTTTCAACACCTGTTTCTTCAAGTGTCCAAAGGCTGCACACGCACATTTCAGGCAAAGTTGGCTTTATTTGATGTCAGTGAGAGATACCTTCTGAAGTACTGGAAATACTCAACTTTCTCCAGAGTCTTGCTGTGGATCTGGATTACTGGAGCTGGGGACTGTTCATTAGGAGTTTTGTTGGTGGAGCACCTTAACTTAACATTTGGAAGACATCAGTTCCATTTACTTGTATGGCTTGGTAAAGATGTTGATGATTGCCTGAAGATCTGCTTCTGAGTAAATGCACACTACAGCATTATCAGCATACTGGAGCTCAATGACTGTGGCTGGCGTGGTCTTGGTTTTGGTTCAGAGTAAGCTGAGGTTAAATAGCTTAGCAACCTTTCAGCAGTTTAGCTCCACTCCAGCTGGAAGCTTGTTGGTAGTCAGATGCAACATCACAACAAGGAATACTGAGAAGAGTGTTGGAGTGATGATACAGCCTTGCTTAACTCCTGTTTTAACCTCAAAAGGATCTGCAATTACTGAGAACCACCGCTCATATACCATCATGGAGCAGGCAGAAAATGGTGACAAATTGAAGTAGGCATCCATACTTCAGAAGGATCCTCCACAACACTTCTCAGCTGTTTTGTGAGGTCAAAGGCAGCCATGTAGAAAGGCTTATGTTGTTCCTGACATTTCTCCTGCAGGAGCTGCATGTGTGCTAACGCTCCTGAAGCCAGAGGTTTTTGGCTAGATGGTCTTGCCCCTCTACTTGGAGTCAGATCAAATCGCCATATTTCGCAGTCAGAAAGGAATTTTACCCCATGATCAGACTGGTACAGACTGTTAGGGTTTTTGGCTTCCTCTGTAGCAGAGGTATTACCCTCTACCTGGGATCTCTTGAGCATATATTGACATTTAATAGAAGCAGGATATTGGCTGCTGTGGCTCCCCTAATTTACCTGTGACAGGTTAGGGTCTATGTTGTGTCAGGGTTGAAGACAGTCTTACAGAGAGTTTTGATGATGGTTTGGATAGGGATGATCCTGTCTCAGGCAAGGGGTTGGACTAGATGACCTCTTCCAGCCCTACTTCTCTATGATTCTATGATAAACTATGCTAATGGCCAGCAAAATTCCTTGGGGGCAGATGGAAATTTAATTTCTGAGATTCAGGAAAACAGCAGTCCTAAGAGATCCAGCCTAAATGTGATAGTTCTTTAAATATGAGACACTAAATAAACTGCCTAATCATGTTCAAATTATGTAAAAATAGCAGTTTAAAATTCTGTCAAAACAATGATTAAGAATGGGAAATCACTAGGACTCAAAGGCTGGCTAGTGGAGGTGACAAATGTAGGACTGCAGACTTGCAAGTGCCTTAATCTTCTCTAATCCTGTCAAGCAATATTCAACCAAATTTTCATACTGAAAACTGGATAAAGAATTACCCTGCAGAGCCACAAGAATACGTTAACAAGGGAGTAACCCAGAACATAACCTGTCTTTGGAAAAATATTAATATTTCATAGATTTCATAGACATTTGGGGTGGAAGGGACCCTGGAGGATCATTGAGTCCAGCCCCCCAGTATAGTTTCTAAAGGGCAGAACAAGCTATTAAATAGTATTGAGTTTATTATTTAATAAAATGTTAACAAGCGCGAGTGAAACTGGTAACCATGAACTGAGACTTACCTTGGGAGGCTGCTCTATTCCAATGAAGCAAGGCTCGAGGGTAAGTTTCATTCTCTCCAACTATGCTGGCCTCTTCTGCAGAGAAAGTCATTCATTAAAAGTGGGAACATGACATGCAAGCTCCTTACTGTATTCTACACTGTAAATGGGTGAGCATGTGCAAAGACAAACTGTCCTGCTGAACTGGACTAAAGGGCTGAAACTCAAAGTTTACTCTGCCAAAAGCTGGCTATATATTTCCACCTCTGTACTCCTCTGCTGGTGCAAAAGGGACAGGATCTTTAGGTAATATACAGGTAGTACAGCTGTATCCCTCTCCAACCTTATACTACTTCCTAGGTTCCCAGGTGGGCCAAATATGAAGCAACAGTCCACATCTGGCACAGCATTCACTCCAGCTAGAGAAATCTGAGTAACCTAGCATAACATCAAAGTTTCACATTTAGCCTATTCCATGTTTCAGCCATGACCAACTCGGTCTTTTTATCAGGGAAATGTGAGGTGGATCACGAGACATTCCTTTTGTTAGATCCTGTGCCAACCACTCCTCAGCTGCACTTGGAGGGGATCTAGCCCACTGTGCTTATAAAGAGGCATTTATCTCGTGAGGAAAACCTCCAGCAGTGCCACCCAAGTAATTAGAGTATAATTATATCCACCACCTCATTGGCAGTAAAGAATAATTTCAGGTGCTGTGCAACAATATTTGAATCTACTTACAATAAACATAAAAAGTTCATTTGGAGTTTTCCTTGTAAATGTACTGAGAAAGTTACCAAATTTGA
This sequence comes from Crocodylus porosus, assembly GCF_001723895.1. Lineage (NCBI taxonomy): Eukaryota > Metazoa > Chordata > Crocodylia > Crocodylidae > Crocodylus > Crocodylus porosus. Next base: position 80,645,060 of record NW_017728947.1, read on the forward strand.
TATCAACATGAAATAGTAACTACTGAATATCTCAGAACCCATACAGAGTCTTTTCTGCTTATCCCAGAAAAAGCTTCTCTGTTCTTCACAAAGCCATAACACATTGTTGAAAGAGGAGCTTTAACAGCAATGGGTTATTGCTCAGGTTCCTATGTGCTTTACACACCTAAAGAGCTTAAATAAATATGCTCCTTTTAAAGCTCTGATAGTACAGTACTGTTGTTTTGGAAGGATGTATAAAATAATTAATGTTGATGAATCAAGTTAGAAAAGTCATCATGGAAAATGAAACAAAGTATATTGATCTTGCAGATGATCTACAGATTTTTGAATAATAGCTGCTCTTATTTTAATGGGGATTAGAGGGTTCTCTCATTCCTTGGAGTCTCAGAACAGCAGAGACTTCCTATGCCTGAAGAAGGGTGATCGCACCTGAAAGCTTACTAAGAACTTTTTTCCAACTACTCAGTTGGTCTAATTAGAGTTATCACATCTACCCAAAGAACGCTGCTTGCCTATGTCCTAGAGCAACACAACTACAACCAAAACCCAGCAACTGGGATTAGAGTAATTTATGACACTACCAAGTTTTAGGGGCTAGATTTTTCAGGAATCTTCTGCACCTATAACAGAGCCAGACTTTCATAAAATTAAATTTCAGTCAGGCACCTACATAAAATGACCAAATATTAAGTACTCAGCAATTCTTATGCCAAACAATGGGAGCTGGGCACATTTGAAAATCTGGCTTTAACTGTAAATTTTGAACTTGGGGGTGTATTTAAAAATGCCTCCTTCCCCCTGAAATTCTGTAACAAATTCGTCTATAGGAATTACTTTATGTTTCATATCAAAGTATGCAGGTTTAGCATGAATTCACACTTCTGGCTGTCTGTTTTGTCTTAGCACACACCATCTTTCAGTACAGCTATAGCATCCAATCATCTTTTTGAAGCTTAGTTACTGTACACACAGGCTTCATCCAGACATGGTGTGGATGTTTGATTCTCCAGGGATAACTAGTAGCCATGCACCTTGGGCTGCTGCTAGTTGTCCCTGGGGAATGCCTGTGCCACGCACGCTCTGGACATGGCCACAGGGTGCATCGATCTACACATGCACTTTACTACAGAGCTGACTAACTAGCTCAACAGTAAAGTCACTGGCTACATGTGTGCCCATATTAGGTGGCAGTTAACTCCACTGTAGGATAGTACTGTCCGGGACAAGTACTATCCTATAGTGGAGTAGTTACATGCACCAAAACACCTGTGTTGATGGTGACTGGGGCTGGCTGGGACACAAGGGTGCTACAGTGTGGGGGCTACCTGCTGACTTGCCCCACACTAACACCCTTGTGCTCCAGCCAGCTCCTCTGCAGCACACTGAGCTGGTCAGGAGCAGCTCTGGGCTGACAGCGAGCTGGGGTTACTCTGCCCCAGCTCAACATGCTGTGGTCCTGGGTGCATGTGTAAATGCTGCACCTGGAAGCAATAAACACTGGCACAATTGCTACATGCTAATTGCATGTGTAGGGTAGTAATAACAACTAGTCAGAAATTATTACAGGGTAGTAGTAATTTCAGAAATGTACTGAAATTCCAGGTTTTACCTGCCATTGTCACAAGTAAAAGATTACCGAGGAAATATTAAGAGGGCTGAATAGCTGAAGACACTGGTAATATAAAAATCAATTATTTTACCTCTAAAGTATTTCTTTCACATTTGAAACACTGCTACCATGTGGTAGTAACTGCATCCACACATAGGACTGATAGTACAACTGGTATTCTTAGAGACTATGGAAATTAGCCCTCTTGTTTTCTGACAAAATGCCCTCCAGGTCAAGACTCGTATGGCAAGCTTCCAAAACACCTGACTATAGCTGTATTTTTTAGGGGTGGAGAGTGGGGAGGGGAAGGTCAGTCTTTTAGGTGCTAAAAAGGTACCTCTTGACAATGTTAAATGGGCCCAGGAAGGAGGGAGGACAAAATCAAAACTATATATTCTACTAGCAAGTCAATTTGTGTGCTTCATAACGTGCTGGCTGCTAGTAGACTATTTACTTAGCTCCCCATCCTTCCTGTAATATGTCCCTATAACTCTGAGTTGTAGCAGACCTTACTATGATCACCCACTTTCAAAGGAAGCTTGATTCAATTATTAAAAGCTTTTCCAAATCTAACAAAGAAGCTTAGCTGCCTGACCAACTACTCATCACATTTTCAAATCAAAAACAGGAGGGCAGCCACACCTGACTAGGAAGTAAAAGATGACCTCTCCTTGTTCCACCCTCTCTCCTCTCCTACTGAAGTTAGCCTGATTTCAAATGTTCAATAATTGTTGTGTCAGGAAAACCCCCCCAATGATTCTCAAAACATAGAAAAGTAGTCAGAATGGCAAAGTATACTTGCTTTCAACGAAAATCTGCTAGTTTAGACCAGCTATTTATCCCCAAATTCTTTTGGCAAGGATGAATTCCATTTTAAACGGAAACTGTTTGATGATTTAATGCAGCCCCTTACTCTGATCAAGTATGAAGGCAGCGTTGCTTTGTGCCACTTCATAGCCTTGTTCTGCCAATAAGAGATACTGAACCACAGCAGAATTTGAATCACCATCTTTATAGCTATTGTAGGCAGTCATGAGCCGCTCAGACCAACGCCCTCGTTCACATACATTCTTAAATAACTGCAAGGGAAAAAACAGCAGTAACAACAATATAAAAAACACACTGTCAGCATTTTTTAAGAAGAAGCTTGTTTCTATGAGGTACAGCTTTAAGAAGTCTGCTTATGCAGATATACTGGAGGCTGCAGAAGGTGGACACAGTATAACCTAGGTACCTCATGGCACAAGTTAATACTCATGCCAAATAACAGAAGGACTTAAGATGTAAGCAGACTCAAGCCAGTAAGTAAAAATGTACTGCATCTGATAATGTACAGGGCTTCATCTGTCATAATTCTGCATGCCAACGATGGTGTCTATTTTAACCTCGGCAAAAAACAGCCTAACCCAAGGAGAGAAAAGGAAACATGGGAGTCCAAGGCAAGACAACACAATAACAACAAAATAATGATAGCTCTACTGCGATCAGGCAGGGGTCTTGTTTTCAGCAAGGCTGTTTTTATTTCATGTGTTCACATGCAGGAGCTGTATTTTTCTTATTGTTTCAAGCAACAAGTTATAAAATTAAAATCTGCAACTTTTCCTTGCTGGGCATTCAGTGCTAAAACAAATGAAATTTTTGTTTTTCTTATTTGCTTTCTTGCTAAATCCTTCTATTTTTTGCTAATTTAAAGTGAAACTATTGCAACATTTCCAGTATGCTGTAACAGAATAGCACCAAATCTAGAAGTCTTGCCTTGTATTATCAACCTCTGCTGCATTCCGTAAGCTTTATGAAATACAGTCTTCACTCTGCAGGCAAAATTCACCACTGATGTAAGAGGGTACAAATGTTGCCTGTAATAATTCTCTCTCAACCAAAGCTAATTTGTAAGTTTATGAAGAGAGGTACTTACTTCAACAGCAGTATGACAGGATCGCATCACTCCAGTGCCAGTAGCATGCATTTGTGCCAAATTATAGAAAGCCAGAATGTGACCCCCTTGGGAAGCCAAGTTAAAGTATTTCAAAGCCTGTTTATAGTCTCTCTTGACTCCAATACCATCTACAAAAGAAAGACTAGGTAAACAATATTCATTGGTTTGGATACCCTGCCAAGCAAAATTGCAAATAAAATAAAAAAAGATGACTTGTTTGTATAGTTAAAAGTAGCTAAAAGCAAATTGTTATAAAAATATCAAGTAACATCAACAGTAGCAGGAACATGCTTTACCATTTCCTGAAGAGGAATTGGGCCTATATGCTCAACCCTGGCCTGCAACATCATGTCATCTGGATCTGGAAGCTTGGCAGTGGGGAAGCAATGTCCCCATTCCTCTGCTGCCAAATTTCCAGACTTACGGGAAACTCCAGAGCTTGAGCGCTAGATTGGGCACCCAATTTCAGCATGCAGGACTGGGTCAGGGACGTGACACTGGGCCCCTGGGGCCCAACTGCAGTCAGTAGGGGTGATGCCATGCTCCTAGTGGCCCAATTCCAGTGTGCAGGGCGGGGTGAGGGTGGTGTTGGGCCCTAGGAACTGATTCTGGTGTACGGGGCTAGATCTGACCTGCTGACTGGCTCCACACCACTTACTGGGCCCACTGAGCCCAAGGTTTAAGTACCACTGCATTAAGCAATCTAAATTCCTGCAATAAATGTATCAACTCATGTTAAGTACATGCCTGGTGCTCCACTGACATCTAGTGAACATTGAATGGACTAGCAAATCTCTTCCGTTTCTGCAGATCCATCATCTATTCAGAAGCTACTTACTGTAATACATGGAGCCTAGCTGCAGCTGTCCGTCCACCCATCCCTGTTCTGCAGCTTTCTGGAAATATTTCAGCGCCAGTTCATAGTTCTGTAGAAGAGCCAGTCATTAGAGCAAACCATGACAGCATGGTAAGAACATATATACTGATCAAAACAAAGGACTTGCATCCCTGTGTGTCAAGAATTGACTATACAGCCCGTAAAACTTAACACATTACAGGAAAATGGTGTAAAACATGGTATACATGTTTTCCCATCCAGCCATGTTGAAAATTACATTCAAACACAAAGGAGCTATTATTCTATTAAGACGACTATGCAATGATATTCTTACTTGACAGATCCACACAGCAGTGTTTGCTGACAAGTGTACACAACAGGATTTATTAACAATCAACTGCCCCACTTGTCTTACAGGTTCTCCTAATTTCCTCTTCAAAAAGTATTTCTAGTAACTATAGGACATGGCCATACACCTTCTTGTGAATACCTAATTAATTTATATTAAATGGGATGGACATGCTGTACTGTTTCAGAAGCCAGCAGCTCTGTAAGCACTTAGCTATACTATTTAGCTTTGAACTAGTTCAACAATACCATTGAGAAATCTGTTTTTGAACAGCTGAACATAAGCTCCCTTGCATATGGAAACACTGGCAAGGTAATTAAACAAGCAGTTGACCCTTCAGTGTTCCATAAAGTCTAGACAACAAACTTACATCCCAGGAGGCAAAGCACAAAATAAGAACAATCTAGATTTGTGAACCATATTTTAGGAGGAAAAATAAAATACTTTCTGAATCTAGCTATAAGAATTATTTTTGTGATGCAACTAGACTTTAAAGCATGAAACACATCAGATGTGAAGGGAAAGTCATCTTATTACTGTACTTTTAATTCCAAGATAACACTTTTATCTGTCACCTACCACAGTTTAAGAGTTTATTCATCAAGATCAAGGTTAACAAGATATTATTCCAACTCACCACTGGAACTCCTCTTCCATATAGATAAGCCATTCCTAGTCCACTCTGCCCAACCGGATTACCCTGAAAACAGAGGAACACACTTCTGGGAAAAAGAGGGACTTTGCTATGAGTGTGTGCAGTCTTTAATAATCTTGGATATTTACTGGGTTGTGTACTGCTTAAGATGAACAGAATTTCATAAACTTAAATGTTATAGTCTGTTTAAGCCCTGCACTAGCAGTATCTTCCAAGTATTTTCCCAACTTTATTCTGTTTCCGCTCCAGTGATTTCAGTGGAAAATGAGGGCATGTGATACTAGTGGTGAGATTTTGCGTCTTACTTCTAAAATAAAGTATGGCACTTGCAATTCAGGGAGAGAAGCAGATAAGGCAGCTTTGGACATCTTTGTGCCATCTAAATCCTGCGCTCTGGCAGCTGGATAGATCACAAATAAGCCAGATCCAGTCTGTGGACTGTATGTCTGATACCCCTGAGTTAAAGGACATTACATTCAGGTCTCCCATATCCTAAAGCTGTGTTCTTACCACTGGGTTCTTTTGTGCCATGGGTTATTTTTCACAAAGCAGAGAACCTTCACAAGTCTTGGCCTTGTCTCAATGCAAAACAGGAAAAATTTGAAAATGGGAAATTTTTGTGGGATAGGAAAACACTTCCTTAGCCAAGAACTTCCCATTTTGACCTTTTTATTTTAACTTGTAAGCAAACATACCATATCTGCAGCTTTCTTGAAATACTGAAGAGCAGTCTCATTGCTCTGAGGTACAACATCACTTCCTTCTGAATACATCTAGAAGACATAAATAGGGTTAATCATTAAGAAAGAAGTCTAACACATAATTTGGGGTGGATAAGACGAAGAACCTTAACTGGCTTTTTATGTGATGTTAAATGCTTGTTTTATTGATGGATAATGAAACATTAAAATATTATATGTTAAAATATCCCCTAAATATTATGGGTAAGCACAGGTCTTTAAGCACTTAATTAGTTGTCTCAAGGGGTGTCTGCAGTGTCTGGAAGCAGTGGCACCTTCAGAGAAAGAGTATGTTGTGCTTGCCTGAGCCACTCTTCCTCTGTTGGTCCTCACCAGCACCCAACTCTCAACTGTGGCTCCAAGTAGCTGCCTGCATGCAACAGCCACACCCCATTAAATCGCCTCGACGGGTGGGCCAAACCAGGAGAGGGTACTCTGTCAGTCTCTAGACCTCTGGAAAGATAGGGACATGCCTATCCCTGCATTCAAAGTCTGACTCTAGTTGACAGGGCAGACGAGACCCTTGTATGGTCCAACGGCCATGATGGCGATACAGCAATGCGCAGTGGATTGTGCAGAGCAGGACAAGACACAAAAGATGCCCTGATCATTTGCTGCACCTGGGCCAAATTACAGCTGCCTTGACACTGTCTTGCCACTGGTTACCTATTGACTCAGACAAGAGAGTGAGCCTGATGCTGCATAACTTTTCCTCACTCAAATCCAAATCCTGCGCAACTCAGATCCAGCACAAGCCCTGTGGTGACAGGCCTGTGACAAAGCAGCAGGTGTGGACACACTAGAAGCTGTAGCTGCAAACCTGCACATGGGCGGCTCTGGGCTTTGGGTCACTTTCTACTGGACAGAAGCAGCAGTAGAACTCAGCAGCCCCCTGGGTGACTGAGCAGCCCTATTCAGGACTGCACTGCTCACCTCCTAGAACAAGGAAGGGGCTAGAAAAGGTGCCCCAACATTGTCTGCTTCACCTCACCCTGACCAGCACACCGTGGCTGGCAAGGGTCCTGCTACAGTAGTTAAGGGGGAAAAAAAAAAAAAAATCAAATCTCCCTCAAGCTGGCTGGAGTGGTCATGGCAGCGGAGCCAAATGGGAAGCAGGTGTTAACGTTGCTATACAAAACAGCCTAGTCAAGAAGCTGACCTACCTGCCTAAAGGAGTGACTGACTGACTGATGGTGCTCAAACTCCCCCTGCTCAGCAAAAAGTGCACCACTATCATCAGTGCATATGTCCCTACCATGACCAACTCTGATGAAGTCAAGGACCAGTTCTACAATGACCTCCACTCTATGATTGCTGCTGTACCAAAGCCTGACCATCTCTTCCTCCTTAGTGATTTCAGTGCCAGGACTGGCTCTGGCTGCCAAGCATGGGATGGCATCATTGGGAATCATGGGATCAGAAGCTGCAATAGCAATGGTCTTCTCCTACTCAGACTATGTGCTGAACATGAGCTCCTGGTTGCCAACACTGTGTTCTGTCTCCCCAACTGGAAGAAGGCATCATGGATGCACTCTCACTCCAAGCACTGGAATCTCATCGACTATGTCATCATCCAAAGAAGGGACAGACATGATGTCCATGTAACCAAAGTGATGTGTGGCGCCAACTGACTCATCATCTCCTTACTAAAGATCACTGTTCAAACCAGATTGTGTCCACAAACACAAAGTGAACCAAAGCACCTCAACACTGCAGGGCTGATAAACAACAGCACTGGTTTATCTTTTGCGAACCATCTGAAAGATCAGCTTCACACTATACCACTACATTCCAGCTCCGTCGAAGCCAACTGGGAGCATCTGCAGACACAAAGACTGGTTTGATGAAAATGAGGAGATACAACAGGTGCTGAAAGAGAAGCAACGTCTCTACAGAGCCTACCTCTATAAGTCTGTGTCAGCACAACATGCCTACAGCTCAATACGGACCATTCATCCAGCACTATGCTGACTGCAACGATGCAAAGTTCTTTGACACCATAAAGGCTGTCTACAGTCTGCACGTCCTCAGATCCTCCCCTCTGCTGTCTGCCAATGGAACCATGCTGCTAAATGACAAGGCCCAGATCCTCCAGAGATGGGCTGAACACTTCAGCACTGTCCTCAATCAGACATCCTCCATCAACATAGACACCATATGCAAGCTGCCTCAAATCATCATCAACACTTCACTTGAAGCTCTGCCTACAAGTGTGGAAATCCAAAAGGCCATGCAAACATCTAGTGGCAAAGCTCCTTGAGCCAATGTGATTTCAGCAGAGGCCTACAGATTAGGTGGTCACAGCCTCATGGAGAAACTAACCAAGATCTTCTGCAGTATGTGGGTGCAGGTGGTAGGCCCTCAAGAATTCAAGGATGTCTCCATCATCCACCTGTACAAGAGGAAGGGAAATTGCCAACTCTGTGACAACCACAGGGTCATCTTCCTCCTCTCAATTGCCAGCAAGATTCTCATGACAGTCCTCCTCAACCAGCTGACTAGCCATCTCAACAACTTACTGCCTGAGAGTCAATGCGGATTCAGAAAAGGATGTGGAACCACCAACATGGTGTTTGCAGCCTGGCAGCTTCAAGAAAAGTGCCAGGAACAGAACATCCACCTTCTCCTCATGTTCATCAACCTCACCAAAGCCTTCGACACAGTGAACTGTGAAGGGCTCTGGGAACTCATGAAGAAGTATGGATGCCCTGGAAAATTCATCAATATGGTTTGACAGTTCCATGACAGCATGATGGCACACATCCTTGCGAACAGCAAATGCTCTAACTCCTTTCTGGTCACAAATGGCATCAAGCAGGGCTGTGTGCTCACACCTACCCTCTTCAGCATGGTGTTCTCTGCCATGCTGTTAGATGCCTTCCAAGATGATGACCGTGGTATGGGGATCAGGTACCATTCCAGTACAGACATCTTCAACCTGCGCAGAATCTGAGTGAGCTCTAAAGTCCAGACAGCCACGCTTTGTGACTTCCTCTTCACTGATGACTGTGCATTATGCACAGGCTCAGAGGCTGACATGCAACGGTCCGTGGACCGAGTCTCATCAGCCTGTGACAACTTCAAACACACTATAAACACAAAGAAGACTGAAGTGATGTTTCAACCTGCACCTGACACAACACCCCAGGAACCACATGTCTCAGTTAAAAGCCAACAACTGTTGATGGCCAACAAGTTTGCCTATCCAGGCAGCACACTCTCTCATACTGTCCACACTGATGACAAAATCAATGTGAGGCTAGCAAAACCCAGCGTGGCCTTCGCAGACTCCGGAAGTCAATCTGGGACCTCAGAGGCATCGGAATGTCAATGATAGCTTTGTAAACCTTCAGTTTCATTCCCTCAACCCTCCTTTATGCCTGCAAAACCTGGACTGTCTACCAGCATCATGCCAAAAAACTAATCCACTTCCACCTGTGCTGCCTGTGAAAGATACTAAAGATCAAATAGCAGGACAACATTCTGGACATGGAGGTGCTCAGAAGATTATCTCTCCCCAGTATCCACACCCTACTGAAACTGGCACAGCTAAGATAAGCCAGCCACTTTTCAAGAATATCTGACACTCACCTGCTGAAGAAAATCTATGGCGAAGTGTCAAATGGAGTATGTATTCGTGGCACACCAAAGAAGTGGTGCAAGGACACCCTAAAGATGTCCCTAAAGAGTTCTGGCATTGATCCAGAGTTGTGGGAGCAAATAGCTTGTGACATCTATCCTGGAGGTCATTCATTCAGAGTGGAGCATTGGCCTTCAAGCAGTGGCACACTGCAGAGGCAGTGACGAAGTATGTGGCCAGGAAAACAAGGATGTCTTGTGTCCAATCCTCATCGCTCTCCTGCCCCTGCTGCAGTAAATTGTTCAGGGCAAAGATTGGGCTTATAAATCACCTGCGTACCCACATGACTTAGCCTCCACCCCCTCCTCTCTCTTCTTTTTCCTTTTTCTTTTCTTTCTCCCTCCCTTTTTCTTTCCCACTTCCTTTCCCCCTCCCCTTGTCCTGCCCCAGATGCGGTCATCTTCACTTGCGAAGGACAAACAACTAGTTGTCTCAAAACTCTCCCTAAAAACCCCCAAAATGCACCACCACAAAAACACACATACTTATGAACAGAAATTGCTAATCTCAAATTAAATCAAATTAATGTGCACACTGTACATCCTAAAGTTCAGCTACCACAGTGCTCTAGTAACAGCAATGGATACTATACACACACACATAGCTAAAATGCCAGAACAGTGTTAAAGTCACCAGAACAGGCCAGAAATCTTGTAAAACTATAGCTGTAAAATGGGGGTGAAGAGTGGGAAAGGGGAAGGAATAACTCCACAATTGGAAGACTAAAAATTCTGCACCTTCCACTGGAACATCTAATGGTATCCATTGGCTGTTACAAAGGGCATCTATACATGTGTCCTGGGGTCGGGAGAGGTATGTAGGGGGATGCATTTTAATTAGAGGCTCTCTGAAGTTACTCTAATTAAGATGTCTACAACATCTTGTGTATTCACCGTCCCAAGCTTCAAAACGGCAGCAATGCTTTAACTAAAGCTTGTATAATGAAGTTTAAAGCACCTCCACCACCATTTTGAAATGTGAGGATGCTGAATACATGTTTCATAGTAGTTAGGGGACAGAAGGGACCTGAATAGATCATTTAGTCTAACACCCTGCCACTGGCCAGAGCACACCCTGGGATCACATGACCCCAGACAGGTGTTCATCCAACCTCTTTTTGAATTTACCCAAGGTAGGAGCGAGAACCACTTCCCTAGGAAGTTGGTTCCAGATCCTAGCCACCCTAACAGTGAAAGAGTGCCTCCTAATCTCTAACCTGAACCTATTCTCCAGCAGCTTCTGGCCATTGTTCCTCGTCACCTCAGGTGTTGCTGGGAGGAACAGGACCCTTCCTATTTGCTGCTGATCTCCCCTAACGAGTTTGTGTTGAGCCAAAAAATCCCCCCTCAGCCTCCGCTTGCTGAGGCTGAACAGGTTCAGTCCTTCAGCATCTCCTCATAGGGCCTGTCCTGTTGCCCTCCAACCAAGCGGGTGGCCCTCCTCTGAACCCTCTCAAGGCAGGCCACATCCTTCTTAAAGTGCGGTGCCCAGAACTAGATGCAGTACTCCAATTGAGGCTGGACCAGTGTCGAGTAGAGGGGGAGTATCACCTCTCTGGACCAGCTTGAGATGCATCTTTGGATGCATGACAAGGTGCAACTGACTTTGCTGGCTGCTGTCTGGCGTTAGCGACTCATGTTCATCTTGGAGTCAATAACAACTCCAAGATCCCTTTCCGCCTCTGTGCTCACAAGGGGGGAGCTCCCCAGCTTGTATGTATGCTGTGGATTCCTTCTCCCCAGGTGCAGCACCCTGCATTTATCTATATTGAAGCCCGTCCCATTACCCAACTTCTGTAGTTTGTCTAACTCTAATTGCAGCCTCTCTCCCTTAGAGCGTGCCTACCTCTCCCCACATCTTGGTGTCATCGGCAAACTTAGACAACGTGTTTTCCACCCCCTCGTCCAAGTCGCTGATGAAGATGTTGAACAGTGTAGGCCCCAGGACCGAGCCCTGGGGGACCCCACTGTTCACATCCCGCCAGGTCGAGTATGACCCGTCCACCACCACCCTCTGGGTGCGCCCCATCAGCCAATTTTTGACCCATCCAACTGTGTGGGCATCAATGGCACAGTCGTTCAATTTATTAATGAGAATGGGGTGAGACAGTGTCAAAGGCCTTCTTATATTCCAGAAAGACTATGTCCATGGCGACACCATCATCCAGGGATTTAGTTACCTGGTCATAAATAGCCATCAGGTTGGTCTGGCAGGACCTGCCTTTGATGAACCCATGTTGATTTCCCCTGGGCATGATCTCCCCTGCTGGCCCCTCACAGATATGCTCCTTGATAATTTTTTCAAGGATTTTCCCCAAGACTGATGTGAGGCTTATGGGCCTATAGTTTCCTGGGTCCTCATTTCTCCCTTTCTTATAGATGGGGACCATGTGATGGTGAGGCTACTGAAGCATTCCAATTAGGACACTCCAGCAGACTCACTTAATTAGAATGCATTCAAACAGACGTCAAGCACGTGTACGGGCACTCAAAGATACCAGACAAACTGAACAATGCAGCTTGATCCAGCATAGTAATTCTTAAGTTGGATGCTCACAAAAACAATTATACACTGGAGGACCACATTTAAAAAAAAAGTGCTGCTCCACAGCAAAAAGCAGTGAAATGGAGAGCTAAAAGGTTAGCATTATTTCAGAGAACGGAACTAACACTCAGATGTATTAGTAATGTTACAACAGATCTACAATGACCGAGTAAACTATTCACTGGAGAGCTTCTTCACAGAGAAACCCCGCTAAAAACAAAACAAAGAAACAGCTTGTTCTTTGAGTGGAAAAATACCACACAACCTTTACACAAAACTTGACTCCCTTCAACCCAAACAGATCCCAAGTGTTCCAAACTGGAGAATGCAGAGCCAGATGCAAAAAACACCCTGCTCAGCAGCTGCCAAAACCTGAATTTGCCTAACTGGCTAGGCTTTTTTTTTTTTAATCTAAAAAAATAATTTTTTAGTGGCCAGCAGTTACTTCTGCATGTTAAGAATCGCTTCAGCCTGAACAGGTAGGCACCTATCTCTTGCCTAAGCCTCATGGGGGTTCCAGAAACCAGGTCAGAGCAGTCCCTAAATTATTTGAAGGGCTAACTGTGTTGATAACATCAGACTACTTGCAAAATGTAATCACAGCGCTTTTCTTTTTAAAATTAAAACTTCACTCTATAACAGCTTCATGACTACAGCACTTTTCCAGAAGTGACGTCTTTATAGTTACATAGTTTCTAGGGTCAGAAGGGACCTGAGCAGATCATCTAGTCCGACCCCCTGCCATGGCAGGAAAGAGTCCTGCGGTCAAACGATCCCAGCAAGATGTTTCATAGATTTCATAGACATTAGGGCTGGAAGGGACCTCGGGAGATCATCGAGTCCAGCCCCCTGCCCAAAGGGCAGGAAGTCAG
>NW_017728947.1:80658345-80675584 GCF_001723895.1 Crocodylus porosus
TGTTGGTTGCCCCTAAGCATGCAGTCCCTGCTGGCCCCTCCTGGATGTGTGCCAGCATAATTTTCCCGAACAGCTTGCCTAGGATTGAGTCTTCTATGCCCCTCTCAGTCTACGGGGGTTGCAGCCCACAAATTCAAAGATGTGCCCTAACCAGTGGTGCAAAGGAGTTTTCCACCCCTTTTGTTGAAGTTGTGCCACTTTTTGGAATGGAATGCAAGATTCATGGAGCCAGAAGGAGAAAGCACAAGAAGGATCCCGCGTTTGTTGCTTAGTGGTCAGGACATTCATTGTGGAGGGTTTCTATTCCCAGATTACTTCTTAATATAAATAAGTAAGCAGTCCTTTTACACCAATCACCTAAATAAGGATCGGAGCAGTTAGATACTCAATTATCACAGTTTCCAGGAGCTTGTAATTAACCTATCATCTCTTACAGAGACAGCAAGATTTGCATTCTTTGGAAAATGCTCATGTTTTACCTTTCCTAGGAAGGCCATAGCGTGAGAATTACCAGCATTCGCTGCTTGATTGAAGTATTCAAATGCTCTCTGTAATAAAATACCCATAAGTATGTCAGACAATAAAAGCATACATACACACCACAAATTTCAAAATACCAGTCACCTAATAAACAGCACTGGATGACAATATGCCAGGAAGGAAAAGGAATTAAAATGCATAGAAGAGGTGATATCTTTTATTAGACCACCTAGATATTTGCAAACAAATTATTTTATTTATTTGCAAGCTTTTGGGCATAAATTATTTCTTTTGCCTCTAGGATCAATACAGCTACAACCTAGACACCAGGAAGGAAATGAACTTTTTTCTTCTTCTAGCTCTAGAGTAACTTAAAGAGATTCTACATTAGGTTCCACTGGCAAAGGTATAATACCAAATATTACTTGTGATGTACAGAAACGATTCCAGGATAAGGATGAACATCTTTATTCATGCCATAAATTAGTGAGAAATAGTGTCATTCATTTCAGTTTACATGTAAGTATGTCATAAGCTTAACTCAGATGCTGAATTCTCTATGTAAATTCAGTCTCCAGCATCAAATATCTTCCACAGTTCATAATTACCCTCAAGAGTAATTCCCTCAGGCATTTCCCCATATTATTCACCGCACAGAACAAAAAGCCAAACAAAACAAAAATACCAGTCACCCTGCACATAGTACTGAATGACAATGTGCCAGGAAGGAAACACGTTCTTTAGTGTTCCCTGTAAGGTGTGCACGTGTGCAGCCACGCACAATTAAAAATCTTGCCGTGCACAAACTCTCTCACACTGCGCACCCGCCCAGAGAGGAGCTGGGTGCACAGTGCGGTGGAGGCACCGGGGCCAGCACGGGACATTTAGGCAAGTTCCTCACTGCAGGGCAGGCAGCAGCTCGTCCCTTAGATGGGCACGGGAGCTGGCTTGGGAGTGAGGAGGCACGTGGCGTCACAGGGCTGGAGAGCGGAGCAGTTCCCCAAAGTCGGCAGAGCCTGTGGAGCACTGCTCACTAGCTACTAATGGAAAAATATTGAGCTCTGCAGCAAGCTGTTAGGGAAACAGAAACCCTTAATCTAAAAGTTCTACACCAGGTCCTAGAATTGCTTTTATATTTAAAAAAACAAAATCTGTATTTAAATTCAGAACAGAAGTGAGTCCAAGCAGAACAGTAAAAACAACACGTGGTATTTTTTCCTCTTATAAACAGAACAAAAATAGTTCTCTTATCATTTGCACTGCAAAACACTGTATTTAAATCAGCATTTATGTTAGACACTGCTTAAAAATAAATCAGACCACTAAATGGAGCAGATAAAAGTTTGGCTGTTGTTTATATTTTTAATCTTGACAAAAATACTTCTTTTCAAAACCACTGTCTGTTCCTCACATCACAGATTCTCTTTGGCACTTTACCCCATTATAGGGGGAGGAGGGGAGAGGGAAGACACTGTGCCATACCAAGGTGGGGGCAATCAGGATGACTGCCCTGGGTGCTGAAACGAAGGGGTGCTAACAGGCACTGCCCAGCCAGTGTGGGCCATGGGATAGAGCCCACTTGAGGGGTGTGGGGAGGGCGGCTCCCACCGCTGCATGCATGGACAAGCATGGAGGGAACTGCTCCGCTGGCTCCAAAGTGGTGTGCTCACAGACCATTACTCCTTAGAAGGAACACTGATGTTCTTGTCTTCTAGCTCTGAGTAACTTACAGAGTTTCTCCAGATCTATTCAGCAATTAAATCTACATAGAAAGGAGCCCCCCCACCCCACCCAAAACAATTTGCATATAAACTGGTAACCCCCTTGAGCCTGGCATGTCACAAAAATCATAAAAACAATGTCATATTCATTTACGGGCCCCAAATCTAATACTCTTAGATGAGTGTCTACGCAGTTTTTTCAACATTCAACTTCATATGAATAGGAAAGGCTGATTTAAGTAAAGATAACTTTTGTAAGAGTTCAGTGTAGTCAGCTTCATAGTTGCTGGCTCTAACAGGCTTCCTAGTTCTAAGCTCTTGATTAGTAGCTGAGCAATGAGTGGAAACTTTTTATCTCTTTGGCAGTCACAAAGATCTCCATTTTCCATTATATAATTTTTTAAAAGCTGCTTTATTCTCCATGCAGCATAAAGCAATACAGTACACTAAGTCCTTGGCAGTTTCATTTCACACATTTTTCTGTTTTTTTCATCATGAAAACCTGTATTTGTTGTAACACTTGTGTCAACATGAGCCAAATTTTGGTGTTATTACATGCATCTAAAGCAATAAGAATAGCCTCCTATCATGCATGCGAAGGTCAGTCACTGCCTGAGATATGCAATATTGCCTGCTGTACTAAGATTTAGTCTGGCTCTCTGCATTTTAACTTCCTTACTTTTTTCACTATTGTTGTAAAACAGTGGTGCTAAAGCTTTTGGTTCTGCAGGCCAGGTGACTGGTGTAGGGCCAGATCAAACTCTGCATGTGAGGATTGGGCCCTGGGGACTTGCTAAAGTCCAATTCTGGCTCCCCACACCAGGATTAGGCCCTAGGGCCTGGCACTGCCTCATGCCAGGATTGGGCCCTAGGGCCCAGTGTTACCTGCCTGCCTCTGCCTGCTGGGGTCAGGCACCCGATTCAGTGCACAGGGCCTGAGCTTCCCCATAAGTCCAGAAATCTGGCAGCAGGAGAGGGGTGCTACTGCCCCTGCCAACAGGCTTCCAGAACCATGGGGAACCCCATGGGCCCGGTGACACAATGCCATGAGCCGGATTTGGCCTGTAGGATGGGGGTTGAGAACCCCTGTTGTAAAAGAAAAACCATGTCTAATTAGATTGTGCTGATCAAAGCAGCATACACAGCCAGCTAGGATATCATTCAACTGTGATAAGCAGCAAGCAATTTAGATTACACTTTTAATGTTTTTTCTCTCTCCAACTTATCATTACTCATAAAGGATGCAAAATAGGTACCTGGTGATTCTGTTCTACTCCTCTTCCTCCATGTAAGTGTAACTGCCCAAGGCCAACCTGAACATAAAAACAAAGACTTAAATTACACACTTACATGATAAGCTTAATCCATGTAGAAACAAATCAATTACAGCACGAATAAATGAATCACACCAAGATACAGCATACCAAGCTGTTTATACAGTGAAAGAGAAAACAAAGGAAAATTTTAAGAATGTCTCCTCCCTTAGTCAAAACATAATCTGAGATAAAAAGATGAGTAAAACAAATAAGTTACCTACCACAGGTGTAATGCCCAATATCTAAATTCTTTTATCCATCCTTTTTTTAACCCTAGCCAAACAACTATTTACTTGTTGTGAGCCTATGTGCTTCAAAACATGAACTGGAAGAGCCATTGTATTTTCAATGTATTCTTTGCCAAGACTGCCAAAGCAACCAATTAATGAAATCTGTGATACAAACACCTACTCTATTGGCAACTGGGCAGAAGACATGAAGCTTTGCATATGATGGTCATTAAAATTAAATAATTTCCTAGAAGAGACTACATAAACTAAGAATTAAACAGGTTTCCCATAAATCTACAATAAAAGTTAACTGCAGAACATCAGGCAACACTAGAGTTACTGCTAGGAACCTCACTTTAATGACCATCATGTATTTAGGCTGTCTCTTCATAAGAAGTTTTGATCACCTCCTATTTACCGTATTTACTCAATTCTAAGAGGAAGTTCCCCTCATTTATCATGGGGGGGAAAGGTCCATCCTCTTAAAACCGAGTATGTGGAGCAGGGTGGAGATGGGAGGGGAGGATGGCTGCTATAGCTTGGGCTCCAGGTAGGGGTATACTGACAAAGATTTTCTTGGCCAACACCGATAAATGATTATTCACCAGGAATATTGGCCGATACCATTCCAATAACTGATTTACAGGAATGCAAATGGGCAGTGTGGAGAGCACTACTCTGCAGGTAAGTTTGTGGAGGGGAACAGACATAGCAAGGGTGCAGATCGAGGCCCCCATGGTGAGGGAGGGAGTGGGACAGGGGCTGGGGGTGCTGCCCAGACAGGGCAGCAAGTGGGACCCTGGGGCCAGGGCGGAGAGCGGGATGGAGCTGGAGGTGGCACTTAAAAATGGCAGTGGGAGCACTTGAACATAAAGCTTGTCAAATGAGCTTTATTTCAAGCACCACTGCCACCATTTTTAAGTGTGGGGATGCCTCCAACAGGAGAAGAGCAGGGTAAGGGTAGAGGCAGGCTGCCCACTGTGGGTTCAGGGCTCTCCGCCTTGGTGCCCTTGTCCCGGGAGCCACACGCTGACAACAATTCCCCTGCCTGTCCAGCAGCAGGAGGTACAACTCACCACTGCCACTGCTGCGGGATGGGCAGGGGACAGTGTGTGGCTCCTGGGGCAACGGCAGCAGGACGGAAAACCCACCTCCATCACATACACAAATCTGGGAGGGGCACATGCTCCCCATGCCTCTCCCCAGGGGTGTGCACAATGGTGGGAAGCTGCCCCCACCCTCCACCCCGCACCCCTGGACAAGCCCGCAGCTCTGTCTCGCTCCCTGGCCCCAGCCCTTGGTCCCAATCACCGTTCTGGCTGAGCAGCACCCCCAGCTCCTTCCCTCCATCATGCCCTTTTCCGTCTGCAGGTTTACTTGCAGGTCCTGCTCTCCATACCGCCTGGCTGCATTCCTGGCTGTGTACATGCATGCATGCAGCATCCAGGGCCCAGGCCAGAAGGCACATTATATTTATTGATACATTAATTGACTACATTGGCCAAAAAAAGCCGATAACAATAATGTTAAATTTTTCTTTTTATCGGTGCTGATCTGATATGGCACCGATACGTTGGTGCACCTCTAGCTCCGGGTCCTACCCAGGGTCTGGGCTATAGCCCCAGCTGCTGCCTGCCAACCCAAACCCCCTGCCCTGCTGCCTCTATTCCCCATTTCCATCCTGCCCCACACAGACTCTGCTCCCCTGCCTGCCCCTCATCCTTCCCCCTGCCTCTTATTTTTGCTCTGTGTCGGTAGGCTCCACCTATATTTCAGCCTGAGCCATGAAGCATAGCCCCAGCCTGGCCCTGCACAGAGTTGCTGGGCTGACCTGAGGCTGTGCTCAGTGTCTCAGACTAGAATGAGGACAGAGCCCAAAGCAATGGGAGGTTAGGGGGAGCAGAGGCTGGGGGGGTGGAGGTGAAGGGTGAAAGGCACAAGCAGGAGGTAAGCTACTTGACTTCCCCAAACCACCTACACCCCCACAGCAGTGGGGAGGATAAATTAAAGATAAGCCCCCAGTAATTAGATTCTATACATGGAAAATTGTAACAAAATTGATAAATTTTCCATGTCTAGAACCTAATTATAATACAGGGTCATCTTCAATTCAGGGCTGGCTTTTATTCAAGCAAATACAGTATATAGTGAAAGTCCCCTGGTTTCTACTTAATTGCATCACTGCCTTCATACATGCTTGCTTTGCTGCTTGACCACAGACCTCTGGTATTGGGTCATGTACATTGTGATAACGAGCCTTCTGATCAAAGATCCCTTTATAGTGGCTAATGCTGCTCCTAAAAGAAGCAGGGAGTGCTCTCAGAAAGTAAAGAGAATAACCATCAGAAAATTGTTTGAAAGAAGAATTTTGTTTCCCATCAAAATAATTAGAAAAAGAAAGCACTCAGAACATTTGTCAAACTGAAATTCACCTTAAAAATTCAAGCATTATTTAAGTTAGACCCCTACTGGAAAAAATTTAAATTATTTTCCCCATTTAAAACAGTTTTGGTGAACACTGCCAACCGTATATGTAATCATTTTGGCTTGGGTGCAAGAAAAAAATTGAGTCTAGGATTTTCATATCCCTGCAAATTGTGCACATGCTTCAATAGTTTCTGGGAGCTTTTCATCTTACCAGACTGGCCATACCTGTGCTTGTACATCTCCTTTTTCTGCTAGAAACTGGTAATATTGAATCAAATCTTCCTCCAGCATCCCACTGGCCATTCCTGGATTTTCTATTTCGTCGGCCAGCCGAATTCTCTGCACCACCGTGCCTCCAGTCAGAGATATATCACTAGCAACTGGAGAGAAGATGAGAAGAGGAAGAAAAAAAAATATTATTAACACACTAAGAAAAAGCCAAGTAATTTACAGACACATTTTAACTAAGAACTAAATTTCTGGTATACCAATGAAATAATATACTTTAGTATAGCCAATCAGTACCTCCATTATTTTACTTTTCTCAAAGAGTAAGTTTTAAGTATGTTAACATCTTTCAAAATTAAGAGTACTATTAGAATTGGAGGCTGCTATAAAATTAGTCTTCAGAGTCCATATAAGCCACAATAACAATATCATTCTAAATCTTAAAAAACCTGGTACCTTTCCATTAAAATGTAGCAGACATTTTATGTAATTATAGATCTACATCTCAGATAGGGATTTAGCATCTGTCGGTCTCACGAGACACAACTGCACCAAGGCATTAGCCCAACACGCAGAGGAAAGAAACCTCAGGAGGAACCCGGCACCATATTCAGCATTGTTTGATACGAACATCACAGGTAATAAGTGCAGAAGGGAATGCCATTCAAGAACTGGGTTTACAACTACACTCACAGATGTTTAACTGATATCTGTATCCTAGTTAACAAGAAAAAAAAGATACCATGATTAGCTACAAGTCGATAGTGAGTGAGAGCAGATTCACAGCTCTGAAGGACTCCTATCCCAGCCCAGTATCGGTAACCCTGGAAAGATTATATGAAATACAAAGAACCATTAGTTGTTATGAACACACTTACAAGCACATTGGCAATTAAATAGCCAGACATGTTCAGGTCACTTAAAATTTTTCAGAGCAGAAAGTGCTTAAGTTTAGACAAGGTCATAAACAAAACTGAAACCATAGCTTTTTGAAGATGTCTGCTAGTTGCTTTTAAATAAAAATGAAGGCCAGATCAGCCAACAATCTTTGAATTTTGATCCTTCCCAGGACAGGGAGGGAACAAACTAATACATTTCATTCAAAGGCCAGAAACGTATCCTATTCTATTTGCTGTCTCTACTTGAATCAAAATCCTGTTTTCATCAACAGCTTTACAGTTCTTTGGTTCCCACTATTTTCTACAACCATTAAACTTAAAAACTCGACTATGTACGATGAAGCCAAAAGATACTCCACTTAAGTAAAGAGCAATGAACAAGAACAAAAACAGTGATATCCAAGTATTTTCAAGCCTTAAGTGTTAGCTTTTACCTTCTATGGAAAGGTTATATAAAAAAATAAAGAAGTGGCTGAGTAATAAGCAATACCGAATGCATATACTCCATTATTCAGATGCAGTGCATTTAAAGGACAGTAAAGGCATTCATTATGTTGATATCCAATATATTAGATTAAAAACAAGAAGTGCACTTCTCTTTTGCCAGCTTCACTTTTGTAACTATGAAATTTTACTTACTAAAATCATGTGTGCTATCAGATTTCCTCCGAGAGCTCCAAAAGTGTAGTAAACAAGGGCCTGAAATAAGAACATAAGATATTTGGCCACATACATCCGAGAGTAAATGGAAATATAAATTAAAAAAAAAAAAAAAAAAAAAATCAGTTACCTTAGCTTGACTGGAATTGACACCTAGACCAGATGCATAAAGAAATCCAAGAGCCTGAAATTAAAACTACAAGTCAGTACTTATTTTGGAAGTTTCAAGATTATTAGGAATGATTACAAAAGGTAAAAATACAGAAATAGATACTTTTAGTTATGAAGCTGAAGGACTTTTCTATCTAATTATTAATATCAAACTGGAAAGTGGGGACCTGAGTGAAGTTTGATCTAGTGGTTCCTAGTTCGGTTTCTGGTTGTCAGAACACTATATCAAAAGCATTCTAAAGATTCTCAGAAGATAACAAACATTTTTATTCCGAGTTATGAATTAACAAAGCTGGACACTAGCTGGGCTTCTTCTTGCCACAATCAATAAGAAGGAACTAAGCACAATCTACTGCTGTCCTACCCTTTATGTTTGTATAACAGAGACAAGGAAAGGTATACCCAGGATACATACACAGCACCCACAGATGAAGCTAGTCAAGAGAACCCTTGTGTTTTGCATCCGTGAGATGCATGCCTGCTTATAGTGGATTCTACATAAACACCCATTCAGTGAAGAATTCAGGAGAACCAATAACTAAAATCTGCTGAATATCTTTGGAAAAGTCACTTAACTTCTGTTCCTCAACTACCCAAGTCTGTAAAATAAAGGGGTGTTTTTCAAAGACTATTAAAGAGCTTGTTTGAACAGCACCACCCTCCAAAATTTTGGAAATGCTGAACTTACTTCCTACTGGTTCCAAACAAAACACTGATGGCTCTTCAAGCATATCTGTCAGAATTTGGGGCAGGGAGCATAATATGAGAGCACATTCCTTGGGGCTAAGGGAGCAGTTTCATTGTTTGCTCTGCTTATTTTTTAAACAGTTAGTTTGTTGTTGGGTAATAGGCAGAGAAGGTTCTTTGGGTGAATCTGATATCTTTTATTAGACCAACTTAAATAGTTGGATTTTTTTTTTTTTTAAGCAAGCTTTCAGGTTTAAAAACCCTTCGTCAGGCTGAGGAAGTCTCTGCAGTTGGTGCACTTTGCACTGATAAATCTAAAGTTGGAGTTCCAAGGGCTGTTTGTCTGAACTATTTTTATTCTTAAGATTTACATAAGTATTGATCTGGCTCAGCCACCTGTGACAGCTGGGTGGCCCAAGTCACAAGGTACAAAAGATACAGTTTCACACACAAAGACGTTACACTGTTTGTGCCTTCAGATTAGGATAGACACGTTAATAAATGTGAAAAACATCCACCTCATGAGGTTAATAAGTGCATATTTTATTTATAAATGTAAATACTTTCCACTGATTTCTATTACACTAAGCAGTGTTTGTACAGTATACTGTTTTTGGCAAACTCCTTAAAAGACTTAACTTGCTCCAGCTTTCTTTTAGTTACAACTGGAGTGTATGAGAAGGAAAGGAAGTAGCAGAAGTGGGAGGAAGGCAAATGAAATTAATGGAGAACAGGGAAAAATATCCAGCAAAAATCTGAAGTGCCAAAATTAGGTCTTCCTCTAGAATTGGGAATGTGTGCCTTAAATAAGTGTATCTTCAAATACAACATGTTGCTATTCTGAAATCTTCCCCCTTCAAAACGAAAGGTCAACAAATTTTTATTTATATCATGATGTGTGTGACTAAACGAGCAATTCTGTTCCACCCAACAGCTGCCAAGAGTCTCACTGGAATCTAAATAACCTTGAAAAAGGCATAAATATCAGCTATTAGTTATATTTATGTAAATCCCTCAGCCAAACAGAGCGTCAATGACCTCAGAAATTCAAAACAATCCAGCTGACATTTTTCAATTGTAGCAGGGTATAAGTCATAAAATTACAGACACACTGCTAAGTCAAGTGACGGGTAAAATGAAGCGATGAAAACAAGGCTGTAAGAATTGGTGTTAATATTTGGTTTAAAAAATCCTTCTAGGTGGAATTTAGTAAAAAGACCAGTTTTGGAGCTCAGATATTTGTTTAGAACAAAGAGCTGCTGACCTGACAGTCTTTTTTTTTTTTTTTCCAAAGAACAAGTACTGCCCATGAAAGAGTAGGGTAAATTTTGCAGCTGATGCTTCTTGTCCTACTCCGATAGTGAAGAAGAGGAGCCTTCACAGCTTGTTCAGGTCCCCATCCTCTGCAAAAGCTGAAGGCATACATACCATTTGCCCTTTAGGAGACCCCTCCTCTGTCAGCTTCTCAAATAGTTCTTTAGCTGACTGGATGTTTTGCTTCAGGTAATCCCCAAACAGTAATGCATAAGACACTTTCTCCATAGCCTTGGTATGGTTCATGTCAGCTGCTTTCAGAAGATATTGATAAGCTCTTTAAAAAAAGTAGAGCGACAGAGAGAGAGAGAGAGAGAGAGAGAGAGAGAAAATACAGGTTTAGTCACTTTTGAACAAACAAAATAGGCTTTTTTTCAAAACTAAGATACAGATAAAATCTTTCATTCCCTCACTTTGTCTTACATATATCTAATTAGCATACTTGCTTTGCAAATACTATAATGTCATTCAAAAACTCAAGATTAAAGAATAAATGTTTTCGCTCCATCTGAGCCTTCAAGAGGCCGAGAAGCGATTACTACTACCAGTTAGAAATATATACAAGTTTTTTCAGTACTCAATGCACATTATTCATTAAATTTTGTAAGAGTTCCCAGTCAGACAGTATAGTTCTTCTGTGATGGTAATGCAAGATCTACTTGGTACAAGTTTTTGTGACAGAACTCTTGCCCAGTATCACCGGTGCTCATCCATTTAAACGAAAGAGAAAATCAGGCAGCAACCAGAGAACCTCTGTTCAATTTAAATTAAAAACAAATGCCAAGAAATACTGGGGCAAAAGAATGAATACTATTTAATGCTGTTGTAACAAAGTGGTCATCTTAATCCTAAAAAAATCTGTTTGAAAAGGCCTTTCTGCAAAGTTTGATGAGTTACAAACTTCATCCTGAATATCAAGAGTAGCTTCACCAAGACCCTAAAAGGTACTAATACATAATAATCATTAAAGCTGTTAAACAACACTTCAGTATGTGTAAAGTACTGAACCCTCATGAACAGTCTTGCTTGTTCTTTTTTTCCTCACTTATTTTTCTCTACAACTCTTTCCTGTTCTTTGAACTTCTTCCTTTTCTTCCCTTTAAAAATCTTGAAGCTTGCAGAAGTTTCTCCTTCCCTTGTAGCTTCTGGGTATTTCAAATCTAAGGCGTCTAAAAAGTACCTTGTTGTAACAGTGGCAATTACAATGAAGACTAGTCAGTAGTTTGCATTTATATATATATATTTACACACACACACACACACACACACACACACACACACTATACATATATATACTAGTATCATGATGACCAGGGAACATGAGACAATTGGCACAGAGGTAGGGCAGGTCAGGCTGATCTTTTACTCTTAGAAAGCCAAGCAAGAACCTGAGTGTGAAGAAAAAAAAGGTTTGAGGATGGATTTATATCCACCAAACATGCAGTGAGCATCTTGGGTTTCAGTGAATCTGGAATCAAGCTTTGACCATTCAAGTCAGGGAAGCTATTACATGCTGCGAGGGACTTTCGGAGCTTGAGAAGTAAGGACATTGTGGTGAAAGAACTGCACTTGTTAGCATTAATCCAGTGCTTTGATACATAGCGAGTATGACTACAACTCTGCATAGATATCATGAAGCAGAAGGTTTTGTGGACCCTCTAGAGCAGTGTCCTCAACCAGGGTGCTGCGACACTCTGAGATGCTTTGAGAACCTTTAAAGAGTGCCGCACCATGTTAGCACAGTTAGATGTGCAAATATGATTTACAAGATAAATCCACAGTTTTCAAATATGAATCCATAGTGGTAAAAACATTCTGCCCGATTGTGGTCTTTCTGAGTTCTCTGCAACAGAATAATTGTTCTATTACTTTTTGTAGTCACAAAATGAGCAAAAGCTAAGAGCTGGCATTTTCTGAGGGATGCCTCGAGTCTAAAAAGGTTGAGAACCACTGCTCTAAGAGGAACAGAGTCATGAGTTGCTACTCCTACCAGTGTTCTGCATTTACTATTTATCTTTAATGTTATAACCAATTTGTATTAAATTAAGTCTGGTATGATTTCTATCATGATGAAAGTCTGTAACCCCTCATTAAGCTGGCATCTAGCAACACCAAGCTAGGTCACATATTTCTCTTATGAAAAAGCTAAATTAATCTTGAGGAACAGGACTCACTCTTTCTTCTGTGCCTTTTTACTGCTCTCATTAAGAATTTTCATCCCAGTCTGGTAAACAACTTCTGCTTCCTGCATTTGTCTTCTCTTATTAGACTGCTCTTCGGCTGGAAAGAAAAACAGCAATCAGTGGTGAGATGAAGATATTTTATTACATTTCCATTTCTGCAGTCCCCAACAGGTGACACTTTACTTGACCACAAGATGTTGCTACTTGCAGGGCAAGATAAAGCAAAGACAGTGATAGTAAAATGGGAAAAAGAGTGTAAATCAGCATTTGCATTGTTATAATTGACTGTAGTATGTTTCTTCCAACTCCCCCGCCACCTGTCTCATTTTTTTTACTACCTTGATGTACCTGTCACCATTCAACAGAAGGTAAAAAAGGAAGAGAAGGACCCTCAGACAGACACATTCTGGCTTCTTTCATACGCAGAGAACACTGCGGTTACATTCCTATACCAAGCCACTGGCATTAAGTGGGAAGCATAAAATGAGATCCTTCTGTGATTCTGAAGTTGTATCCCCTTTAAGACTGCTTCCAGTCACCATAGACAGAGAAACGGAAGTTATGTGGTGGCTCTCATAGCAAGGTTTTCCATAGAGAAGTGGGGGAGTAGGTGTTCATGCCAGGGGGGGCAGCTCTCCTGTCCCTATTACTTTTACTGTGGGAACCTTCTGTTTATGCTGATACTTGTTTGTCTGTATGCTGTCTGGCAGTGGCATCCTGGCTTTACGATTTGGGCTCTCAGACACTAAAGTAATATATGATGAAACCACTAACTTTAGTTGATATTCTTTAGATGAATGAGAAGAACAAAATGTATCTGGCTACTTACTTTCACAGAAGCCCCATTTCTGATCTCTCTTGTAGTCAAAGGTTGTTGCACACCAAAGCCTGCCATCTTCTCTCCCATCTGCAGTACATTCTGCATACTCCTTCTCTAGGAACAGGAAGGGGAAGTGGCAGGGCTCACCATCGGCAGTGCCTCCAATGGCTGTCAAAACTGTAAAGATAGCCAGGGATGAGAACTCACATGGACTTCTGCAACCTGCCAGTCCCTACATGTGCAGGGATGTCACAAACATTTTTCACACTTGTGAGTTTTTCTAAGAAATCTATTCACTTGTTTCATTACTGTCAAACAAGGCTTGAAAAAAGAACCCTTTTAATGCAAGTGGTAGCTTAATAGCATCATTGCCAGCAACTCAGAAGTTAAAACTAAAGACTAACAATTCTGAAAACATTCTGTTTCAAGAGCAAGGTCCCCTTATTTCACCTTGTATCTAAGACAGGGCTGTCCAACTTCTAAGCCCAGCAGAGGCTGCAGGCCATGTGGGCTGCACCAGGAGCACTGCACAGACACTTCCTCTCATCCAGCCAACACAGCTGTGATCCCCACCACATCCTCCCCAACCAGACCTACTCACCCTCATTTCCTTGCTCTACTGCACTGCCCCACCCCTTTGGGCAAAAGCAGGAAGCGGCAGCCAGAAGTGGGAGGGGGAACCTTGCAGCTGGAGCTGGGAGGGTGGGGAAGAGCCAGGTGAGAACTTAGGAGGCATACATTAATCCCCTGTGAGCTGCACGCAGCCCAACAGCTGGACAGCCCTGTTCTAAGATGCTTCATTGTGAAAATTTAATACAATCCCCACCAAAACTTCCCATCAAAACAAATACACCCCATGTTACATATCTCTCTCACTCTAAAGAACTGCTAAGAGAGCAAACATCACAAGACAGTTATCAGTCACCTTTCAGTTATGTTATTATGAAACATGTTCAAATACTAGTGCAATATACAGTATAAGAACCTATAGAGAACAGACAGTTTTGTTAGGTATCTTAGATAATAAAGCTAGAAACTGTAAGTCAAAGTTGTTTTCCCCCTGTTTACTGTTTGTTCATATTAAGCATTTCAGATTGATTAGATTCATATACAATCTGGATAGTCTACTTGTATACATAGTACTGAAGTGCTGGAGTTGCTGGCATCATAGGGAAATAACTGCACCTAAACGGCACCTCATTTTTATGGGATTAAAACAAAATTATTAGTTTTCATAAAAACCTTTTCACTTTAGTAGTGTTGCAACTATCACAGCTGTATTTCAAGTCTCATAGTGTGTTTTTCTTAAAGTCCCAGCTTCTGGATTCATGTGACTGAGAATCTCAACCTATTTAAAAGTAAAAAAGTTTCTTGCCCTTATGTTTAGTGAGAAAGCTTGAAAGTGTGATCCCAAAAGGTTAAAAACCCAGAACACTTTTAAAACATCTCCAATTTTACGAGCTACACCTGATTTTTTTAAATACTATGGCAAACAAGCCCCATGTTTTTAGGGTAAGGAAGACAACTGGTTAATAGATAAGGTTGTATTTCTAAAATTACTGCAATTAATAGAATTAGATAACCCAGTAAGTCCCCCTCATTGGGAAAATCACCGAGTATGAACAAGGTAGTTGCTTGCCAAAAACCACACTGACTGGCAGCAGAATGGCTTTCAGAAGTTAACACATACACACAATTGGCCAGCCTGCTTCATCAGCTATGGAACAAGTTGTATGAGGCTTAACAGTCTTGCACATCACAATCATGCATGACTTAAGCCACAGGCAATACACAGAATTGAACTGATTAGCTGCATGATTCTCTAACCAAGTATCTAACAAAAAAATGATAGGATACTCTGACAACCACAAGCAAAGCCCAGTAACCCTAGACATGACCCGCCTTGAGAAGCTGAGATTTTATCTAAGTGGCAACAATTGTTTTGGAAGGGTCAAACTTTTTTTTTCTTCCCATATTCAGGTGAAGGTTAAGTAAATTTTTGGTTTGGCCCATCTTTAAACATATACACTGAAAATATATACATGACCACACACCAACTGCAGATGCTTCCTTGGCCTAATGAAGGGTATTTAAATCTGAAAGCTTGCTAAGAAGATTTTTTCCAATTACAGTAAAATCTCCGGGAACTGACACCTTACAAGCCGGCATTCTCGGTTAACCAGCATGCCCACTTGTAAGGTAAAGTGAAACTGGAAATGCCCACTGTGGCACTTCCGGTTTCTTTGAGCCTCCACGACCCAGGGGCATAACAGGCTGTGTGGGGCTGCGCAGGGCCCACCTCCCTGTCCCACGGGGCCCGCAGGAGGCACGGTGATGCCCTGGACACAGCGGGAGAAGCAGCAGCCCGAATAGGCAAGGACACCTGTTCGGACCGCTCAATTAACTGGCATTATTGTGTTATCCGGCATCCCCCATTCCCGGGGGATGCTGGATAACAGAGCTTTTACTGTATTTGAGTTGGTCTAATAAAAGGTATCACATTTACCCAAAGAATCTTGTCTGCCTTTGTATTCTGCATATTCATAAGAACAATTATTCCCAAGGGCAGTTTAACATATTATGATGTTGAAGTCAGAAGGGTCTTTTGTTGATATGGCACAGTAGTAAGAAAGTGGAAAGAAACTTAGGTTAGGGTGGAGGGGTAAAACTGAAACTAACCCCTCTCTCAAAAGTTGCATAAATAGACAAAAAAAATTTCATATAAAAACTTTTATGTCAATAAGCGTTTCCTAGAGGTGCACCGATACATCAGTCCGATATCAGACTGGCGCCAATATAAAAAACATTTTTTGTATTGGAAATTGGCCCAATGCAGGCAATAATTTGTCCGATAAATACCTGTGCATATGTGCAGCCACAGCACAACACGTAGGCAGTGAGGAGCAGAGCCGGCAGCATAGAGAGCTGCCTGCAGCTGCTTAGAGTTTGGTGTGGTGGAAGGGGAAGGGGAGGGGGAAGGGACATGGGGGAGCAGATCAAGGCCCCCCGTGGTGAGGGAGGGTGTGGGGTTGGGGCTCCCCTGACAGGCACAGGACAGAAGCACAGCTCATCAGGGGAATCGGGGTGGGGGGCTCCCAGCCCCATTCCCTCCTTCATCACAGAGGCCTTGATCTGTTCCTCCCCACACCCCTTCCCTGCACTTCCAGCTGGTACATCTAGTTTGATGGATGCAGCTCTTTACGCTGAAGAGCTGCGTATCAGAAATCAGATCGGTATCAGTTGATATGCCTCCTTAAAAATCAGCTATCGGTATTGGTCCCAAAAATCTCAATCAGTGCTCCCCTAGCATTTCCCCCTCCACTAATCCTCAGTTCACCTTTAAGCCTACCAGCTTTTCACAGCCTAAAACCAAAAAGTTGAACAACTATAGGATTTGCCATGCAAGACCAGACTACTGGGCTCATCAAGCCTGACACTTGACTTCTACCAGTGGGCAACACTGGGCACTTCAGAGGAGTACGAACAAAACATACCTGGCCAATAGTGAAAACTGACATATGGTAGGATTCATTTATAATTACCGCTCTCTCATCTTGCATTATCTACTGTATTAATGGTTAATCAATGGCGTTCAACTATCTTGATCTATTTGTAGCGCGTAAACACTACAGTGTTTGAAACATGCACTAGACATGTCATTCCCTTAACTTGTATACTGTGGAATTCAACATCCCTTTAACATCTTTTTTTAATACAAAAATATTAAATAGGGTACAACTGCCTAGACATCTGTTATAATAGCCACTTGGAAAGTATTCAAGTGAGGTGGGAATTGTCAGCCACGTACACCGCGCCAACAAAGTTAGTTTTTCAGCAAGATTTGTAGATAGGAGACATAGAAACAGATCTAAAAGGGACCTATACACTGGGTCCTCAAGTCCAGTCCCCTGTGATCACAGACAAACATGGAATAAATATTTATCCAAGAGAGCCACAAGAACATCCACGGTAACCCTTCACGCACACTATAGGCATAAAGCACCTCATAACACAATCTGTGGGCAAGGCAAGAGCCCCCAAGGGCACACTTGCCTGCCTGTACACTAATGCCAGGAGCCTGGGCAACAAGCAGGACGAGCTCG
>NW_017728947.1:80675595-80707776 GCF_001723895.1 Crocodylus porosus
CGGAGGTGGTTCAAGCACCTACATTGAACACCTTCAAGAGTAAATTGGATGCTTATCTTGCTGGGATCCTATGACCCCAGCTGACTTCCTGCTCTTTGGGCAGGGGGCTGGACTCGATGATCTCCCGAGGTCCCTTCCAGCCGTAATGTCTATGAAATCTATGAAATAACACACAGTCTTTGGTAAACACAAGGCACCTAGCACTTCCAAACCTACAGTATGCTACAAGAAAATAATGGGAGTCATGAGGGCACAAATGCCTTGAGCTGGGCCTAGGAAGTGGATTGTTAACCTACAGAGAAATGGGAAAACAGCCCCACAAGGCCATGCTAGTCTGTACTGGTGGAAATGTCTTACTGACTCCAAATCAAGTGACTGATTTGACACTGTGCTTGTGAGCAAGACCTCCCAGGCAGGTATTTCAAGATTTTCCAGTGCTACTAGCACTGCAGCTTCTCTCTCACCTTTTGCCTTCAGGAGAGGGCCAAACACACCACACTGGGAACCCAGTAATGTATTTAGGAAACGTTTTCTTGTGCTCTACAAGCAACCAGGAGTCCTGAAGTACTGCATGAATACAACAAGATGCAAGTGTAACAAGGTTTGCAAGCAGATTAAAAACTCAAAGGAGGAAGATGAACAAATAAGGGAAGAACTTTTTTCGATTTAGGTCACTACTACCAAGCTAAATGCTCTGCATTTACAAGGTCACACAGAGTAATGATAGATGTGGAAAAAAAAAAAAAGAGCACTTTACTGGATGAGGAATCACATTAAGCTGACCTGGCTCTCCAGTGTCTACATAGCCCATGCGCTTCAGCAGAACTTTTTAGTGCTCTTTTCAATCAGCTATTAGATGAAAGCACCAAAAAGCCCCACTGAAGCACATGAGCTATACAGACACTGGGCAAGCCAGGTCCAACTGAAGTGATTCCTCTTCTGGGCATGTGCTGTGCTTGGTGCGGAGGCACGCCGAGTTGAAAGTGAAGTGCTGTTTTTCCTCCACTCGTCATGTCTGTAAATACCCATAGTTCATAGATACTAAGGTCAGAAGAGACCTCAACAGATGATCGAGTCCAACCCCCTGCCTAGGCAGGAAAGAGTGCTGGGGTCAGATGACCCCAACCAGATGCCTGTCCAGCCTTCTCTTAAAGACCCCCAAGGTAGGGGAGAGCTCCACCTCTCTTGGAAGCCCATTCCAAATTTTGGCCACCCTCACCATGAAGAAGCTCTATCCGATATCTAGCCTAAAGCTGCTCTCTGTCAGTTTGTGACCATTGTTCCTTGTTACTCCAAGAGGCGCCCTGGTGAAGAAAGCATCTCCAATCTCTTGCTACAACCCCCTAATGAATTTGTAGGCGGCCACAAGATCACCTCTCAGCCTTCTCTTGTGGAGGCTGAAGTGGTCCAGGTCCCTCAGTGTCTCCTCACAGGGCTTATCTTGTAAGCCCCTGACCATACGAGTGGCCTTCCTCTAGACCCTCTCAAGTCTTATCAACATCGTTCTTGAAATACGTTGCCTTGAAGTACGGCGCTCCAACATCCCTTTCCATTCTTTGCAATCTAAGCTAACGCAAGTTGGCAATAATCAAATTCACCCCAAGAACTGGGATACTGCAAGCTCATCACCCCAATGCAAAACCACTCCAATGCTTGACTTCTCCCCAGTACCTTGTCCCCTGTCCCTCCTTCCCTGCCCCCAACCACTTACTCTAGCTTCAGCCTCTGAAACCCATCCTCTCCACCAGTGAAGCCAAACAGTTTTCTTCTGTCAAGCTACTTATCACATACAATGTTGCACTATGTTGAAGTATCCTTTCAATCCCTTTTATGGGAGCCAACACTACAAGCCTCTACTTCAAGAACTCCTGTGTATCCCAGCATACTGGCATAAACTGCTTCAAGATAGCCAGAATTTATCAAGTACTTTCTGAAAAGAGCTCCATTTCTCAATTCTAATCCAGTCTAAAAGTTGATCTTGTCCTTTAACCTCAAGAGCTTTTCTTCTCTGATATTCACTTCACAATGTATTTTATAAAGGAGTAAATCATATACCCCCTTAACTTTCATTTTGCTAAGTTAAACAAGTCTAGATCTTTACATCATCCTATTTTACATCATCCTATGATAGGAGATTATAAGGATATGAAAAACCTATCAGACCTTCTCTGTACCTGTTCCAATTTCAATTAACCCTTTTAGAACCCAGGTGACTGGAACTGTTCAAAATATTCTAAATGAGTCTCACCACTGCCTTGTATAATGCTGCTTCTATTTCTTCTACTACAATCCCGTGCCATGAGCTGCCATCCATATTTCCCTCTTCTTCTATCCCTCAAATCGATTAATTCTCCATATATTATTTCACTTAATATAGAAGATTAAGAACTTTGCTGAAGGAGGGACAGGGACAGCTTCAAGTAGAGCTTAAAAGGAAATCTGGAACTGACAAGATTCTTCTGCAAGTCTGTAGAGCAGTTTCCAGAATCAAATCTAGTTCCAACCTCAGGAACTAAAGAAAAAAGATGAGAAGTTTTCCAAGCTCAAGACTGCTGCTAGTTGTCATTAATTCACTCGAGGAAAAGAATAGTGCCTATGGAAAAGGTTCCTTTACTTTCCATCCCTGCTGTGCTCAAAAGCTTGCAAACAATGCCAGCCAATAACAAATTCAGTTTCTATCATAGGGATTTTCCCCCCTCTTTCAAACAGAAATGAAACAGTTTGGATAAAAAGGAAAAACTTATCTTTTTACTTCTGTCACTTTTTACTTCAGAATAAAAATGGGTTTCAAGAATAGCACAAGATGTTTAAACTTGCTTCCTTATACAATAGTGAGAAAGGATCAAGAAATGAGCCAAGGTTTTTGACAGTTCTATTTAAAAATATGATTCAATCAATGCTAAGGTAAAGCCTTTTCATGACACTGTGATGGGAAGATACAAAATGCATCTTAAATTAAATTTTCCCTTCAATACACAAACTACTGATTGAACAAGAATACTGAATATGAACACTTAACACTGGTAGTTATTTTAGCTAATTGTTCTACTTGTCTTTTTTAATTAATATTTTAAATCTCTATTCAATGCCACACCTTCCTACTGCACTATTTAGAAGTTGTAAAAAAAGTGTAGAACATTTTATATTAGTAAGAGGCTATTGCAAGTAATATAAGAAGTCACTTTTCTTAAGTGTATAATATTGGTAAAGGGCAGCAGATATTATAAAAGGATACTTTCAAAAGACTGCTTCCTTTTGCCATTCGAACCAGGAGTTGCAAAAAGACACATAAAAGGAAATGCCAAGGTCATATATTAGACAACTGGCTTTCAGTAAGGTTACAGGTGAAAAAAAAATTATGATGGGCACATTAAAAAAAGCTGTTTTCTTATGAGCCTTAGATTAGGTCAAGGACACCAAAATGCAACAATTTTCAACAGGTGAACTACAAGAGTAAGTGGAAAAAAATAAGTAAAGTATGATAAAGACGACAAACTTAAAATTCTTATAAAAAAGCAATTTCTATTCAACTTCTCTGAATGACTTCAGTACAAACCAACATGACTGTAAAAAGTATATTATTAGAATATATATCCAAGTTTATATGAAAGATCAGAACTCTCCTAAGACTCCTAACAGTTTGCTCAAGTGCAAAGCTGCCTCTGTATCAGTTTGTCGTGTCCCCCAGTAAGTGAAGCCGCACATATTCACCTAGCACAGTGGTGCTCAAGGTTTGGCCTTGTGTACCAGGATTGGGTCCTGTCCCTATGCACTAGAATCAGGCCACACCCAATATGGCATGCAGGGCCACAGCCTGTGGGGCTCCGCAGGGACCAGTGAGAGGGGGTTGAGCACCCCAGTCAAGCAGAACAAAGAGTTGATAGATATATTCTCCCTCTGGCCAAAAGGAGGCTCTTTATCTGAGGTGCATGTATAGCAAAAAAAGCTTTAGACTGTGCTCTGTTATAAAGGTAACAGAATATTCATATAAGAACATGGAGATATGAATTCTTCTGTTCATTCACAAATCATTTGTTTTCCTATGAAATGCAATAAAAAAACCATGGACTATGCTCTTAAATGCACATGAAATAGCCTGAAAGTCTAAATCAGTAGCATGTATTTGGAATTTTTTTTATTTGGCGATAGGAAAAATTAAGTTGGCAATGACTACTCCATTCTGAAACTGGACATTCAGATGTAATTTTGACTACTGGATAAGTGCAAAGACTGACTGGATGCAGATCCAATCACCCTCTAAACTTATGCAGATCCAGTTTGTTTCCAGTCCCTAGTACAGAAACCTGCTGAATTCAAGCACTGTTACCTGGTTTCTGCACTTCTATGTCTTCCAGGTCCTTGTTTAATAGGTTTGACATTTCTAAAGTATTTAACTCTTCCAAGGTGCTTTCTTTCTCTTGATTCTTAATGATCTCTTCATCTTCAGTATGAGATTCAGATTCTTCTGACTCAAGGAAAATCTGACCAGCTACCACTGGGGTTCCAGTGGAGTGGTCCTTCACTTGCTCTTCTGAAGATAAGGAAGTCTAAAGAAGGATAGATAGCAGAATTTGAGAGAGAGAGAAAGAAGACAACTAACCCTATCACCAAATACCACTATTTACTATTCATTTTCTGCCCTTTTGTGCTCTCAAAAGAGTTAACAAATTACTAGTACATTACTTGTGACAGTGGAGGTTTAAAAATATATTAAAATCACAAACTCATTAGATCTTACGTACCACTTACTATTAATTTCTTAACAATCCCCTCAAAATATCCTCGCTCCACCACACACTCCTACCACCACTGTATCCATCCACTAGTAACATTACTCAAGTATTCTTCTTTTATGCACATATGTACATGCAAGTTGACCCAGAAAAATATAACTCATTTGTACTGTTTCAGAATGAAATGTTTAAAAGCTAAAGCATTCTAAAACTCTGTGAATGTCACAGGAAGAAAAGATAACAAAAGTCACAGGAAAGTCCTGCTGAAGAAGATAAAACTGTTCTCATCCTCTACAACCAGTTTTAAACCCTTAGGTCTTATATCTTCCATCTTAATTCTAACAGGCTTTTCTGTTATATCTGTGCAAAAGTTTTATAAACAATTTTCTAAGAACAAATCAAATGGGATGCTCACCTTTGATTCCAATGGCTCATCCTGACTTCCATCTTCATCTAGAAAGAATTTTAAAAGTTAGTTCAGAAACACATTTCATTATGGAATTTCCTCGCAACAGAAAAGAACGTATTTGGTTAGTATAGCATTATTCTGTGACATACAACTCTAAGTTACTAACTCACCTATGAAAACTTATAGTTAGAACTATCCAGAAGTAGCCTGTTTAGACTACCAACCAGTAAAGGTATCAAGCTATGAAAACGCCACAATACTGATCAAGGAAGCCAGGTTAGTACTTTTCTGCTTAAATACAACTTGTTAAAGAAATGCCAGTTCAGTCTACTTAGTTAGCTTATTCCAAGTTCTGGGGTAGAGACTAAAGTTGTTCACCTAGAACAGGGACAAGCAATTATTTTGGGCGGAGGGCTGTTCACTGAGTTTTGGCAAGCCATCGAGGGCCACATGACAGGCAGCCAGGGGCAGATAACTGTTAATTTTCTAAATTTTTTAGGGGCCCCGCAGGCCGGATAGAGTGGCCTGGTGGGCTGCATCTGGCCCGCAGACTGCATTTTGCCCACCCCTGACCTAGAACAATGTGTAATTATCAAATCAGATGCAAAACTGGCCTTCATTTATTTAATTTATATGTCACCCTTCCCAACAAAGACTTAGAATGGCTTATAAAAAAAGAGAACAGAACAACATTAAAAGCAGGTGCAATACTAATATAAAACAACCCTCCTAAACAATATTTCAGCTTAGCTTTGTTTGCCAGATGCCTGCCTAAATGGGAAAGGTCTCATAAAGCTTCTGAAAAAGCCCAAACTTTGGAAATGGAACCAATTTCAGCCCGTTCGGCCATGGCAAGAAGAAGGTCTTAGGTTAGACTAAGTTGGAGGAAAGAGAAGGAAGTCTAGAGAACAGTCAGTTGATCAGGTTTTGCTTGTTACTGTGATTTCAGCTGAAATTGCTGAAATTTCACTAATCCATTTTGCAGCTTCACTTTTCTTCTGTAAATTTCTGCAGTTCTCATTTAAATTTTCCTTAGGTCCAATATTGCTACTGTATCTATGACCCTACTTTAAACAACTGCCTTAGTATTTGCACTGGTCTATTTGAACAAGTCTTATAGTTGTCAAATGTAAAGCGTGACCTTCCCCAAGGATGATTCGAAGATATCCGAACATGGATTGCATCATATCTAAGCATAACATACATCTTTGCTTTAAAGGTTTTTAAAAGGCTTCTTCCCTAATACAACAGGACAGCAATTTTTTTAAAGCATTAAAAAGATTAACTTAACAAAAGTAAATCTGAACAGTTAGGATGGTGGTTCCCAAGACACCCCTCATTAAACTCAAAGCTCCTCCTGAAAAAATGCCAGCTCTTACTTTTCATTTGTTTTTGACCATGGAAAAAATAATGAAGCAAATTTTTTATTGCAAAGAACCCAGAAACACCATGACAGGTCAGAATATTGTGGACAGTATGGATTCTTACTTGAAATCTATGGGTCTATCATGTGAACCATGTGTAGATATTTGCACATCTAACAGTGCTAATATTTTGTGGTCACAGTCAGAACCTCCTACTTTTAGTTTAGTGCCACCTCCTGTCATGCAAGGTGACTATCAGTGTTTGCTCGTGAACCGTCAAGAACAATGCCTACAATTGCAGTAGCAAACTATGAAGTTAAAGAGTAAAAAAAAGGAACAAAGATAGCTACATTAAGAAAAAAAGGACTAATGCTTTTCTACTTGAAGAATCACACATATAGGAATTACTTCTCCCACTTTCAGGACAGCACCTTGGGAGCGACAGATATTATAACAGCATTCACAATTCTAACTGCTCAACAATTTAAGGAACAGAATGAAAAAATCACCCTAGAACAGTGGTGCTCAACCTTTCTGCCTTGCAGACTAGGTGGGTCCTGTCCAGTCTGTCCACAGGCTGGATCTGGCCAGTGGGCCCAATTTGGTGCAGGGTGGGTCTAGCAGGGTCTGCTCCAGCTGCACAGAAGGGGGCAGAGAACATCTTGGCTCTGACCCAGTTATGTGGAAGAAGGGGGCCTTGCCTAGCCCCAATCTGGCCCTGCAGGGGGAAACGGGCATGGCCTGGAGTCCCCACCCAGCCCCGCAAAGCTTGGGAATATGGCAGCAGAAGAGCAATGACAATATTAATTGCCAGGGCTTCCCTGCCACCAAATTTCCTGATGTCTGGGGAGCCCCACGGACTGGATGCCAAGGCTCTGTAGACAGGATTTGGCCTGTGGCCTGGGGTTAAGCACCCCTGTCTTCAGATTATTTGAAATGTAGGATAAATTAGGAAGCAGAACGTAATTAGGGACTAGAATTTAGGATTGAGCTGGCCAACTTAAGCCCTTGGGGGTCACATGCCCTGGAGATGCACCTTCAGGGGCTGCACCAGGGCTGCTGCACCAGGGCCACATGAGGGTTGCATGCATGGATCATTGAGTTGTGGATGCTCCTTTCACCACTACACTTGGCACCACCCCCCTACCCCCCAAAGGCACCAACCAACATGTGGGCATGATTCCACAACCCCCCCCTCCCCCCCGACATTCCCATGAATGGCCCCAGACTCACCCCTAGCTCCCTGTGCTGCACCACATCTCTACACTGCCTGCAGCAAAGGCAGAAAGCAACAGCTAGAGCGGGGACAGGGATCATGGAGTAATGAGGGGGGTGGTAGATAGCAGGAGCCTAGGGATTGCAACTTGACCACTCACAAGGCGTGTGGGCCACCAGCTGGACAGCCTTGGTTGCACGTTAAAATCTTATTTGAGAGTGACATCATCGCCTATCCCAAAAACAAACCTGCAGATGAGCAGCTGAAAAAAGTCAGACCCCCATCCTGAGTATATTAACCTGCATGCTTGTGGTCAAGTCACTTACCCCCTATTCCAGAAGTGCAAGAAACTGACACAGTTAGACACAGAATACTATGACCATCATGAACTTCTATTACTGTTTGCAAAGAGCTAATTGTATCATTACGCTTGTTACAAGCATCAAAGAATAACTGTTCTAACTGATTATGGCATCTACCTTAGATCTCATCTGGACTTGCACTATAACAAATTCATGTCAGCCAGTGTGATTGTTAATATAGCTCTTTTTTCCCCAAATATTATGAATGGTTTCTTATGCCATGATATATCTTTCCAGTTAGCAATAAGCTGCACAAAAAAAGGTTGTATGTAAAGCTAAATACCAGTGGAGTATATTTTCTCTCTTGTATATTAGAGAGTGTTTGTATATATATGTGTGGATGTAATATACATTCTCAGTCTCTTGCATATCCTTTTTGTATAACATATTATATACACATATATATCTTTTTCTTTGCCAATCCTTCACAGCCTAGGATGATTGTCTTTCATGAATATCTTATTTGTGGGTCCAAAGATGGCTGATGAAGCTGATCCAGGATTGACAGACTGCTCCGGCTCCGGCATGTGTTTCTGTGTGGGGTGGATGGCTCTAGATTCTTGACTTGGTCTGTGATGCACTGCTTCCACCACTCCTGCTTTTCTGTCTCCTGTTGCTATTGTAAGGTTTCAGAGTACTAGGATCCTTGCAGCAGATTCTTCCTACAATTGGGGCGGTCCTGGACAATAGCCTCCCATGAGTTGATGTTGCATTTTTTTCCAGTTGGCCTTGAGGATGTCCTTGAAGCACTTCCTCTGCTCTTCTCTTGAGCACGTGCTTCGACTGAGCTGGGAGAATAAAACTTGCTTTAGGAGTCTTGAGTCAGGTATCCAGATGACGTAGTCGGGCCAGCAAAGTTGATGTCAGATGATCATCACCTCGATGTTTATGGTCTTTGCTTGCAAAAGGACGCTAATGTTGGAGCATCTGTCTTCCCACTGGATTTGAAGGATTTTCTGCAGGCAGCACATAGTACTTCTTCATGAAATGTCTCCTGTATGTTTGTCTGCGCCTCGGCTCTGTACAGTAAGGTGGAGATCACAACCGCTTGATAAACCATGAGCTTGATTTCAGATCTGATGTTGTGATTACTGGACACCTGTTTCCTCAGGCTGCACTTGCACGTTTGAGGGGATGCTGATTTTCGTCATCGATGTCGGCCTTCTGTGAAAGACAGCTTCTGAAGTACAGGAAATAAGATGTTCTCCAGAGTCTCACCATAGATCTGAATTACCTGAGTTGGGGATTGCTCATTAAGAGCTTGCTGATGGAGGACTTTCATTTTCTGACTATTAAGTGTAGTCCCATTTTCTTGTATGCCTTGGTAAAGATGTCGATGATTGCCTGACAGTCTGCTGCCAAGCGAACACAGACTACAGCATCATCAGCATACAGGAACTTGATGATTGGGGTGGTTTTGGTTTTGGCTTGGGAGTCAGCTAAGATTAACACCCATTCAGTAGTTCAGCTCCACTCCAACTGGAAGCTTATTGGTGGTCAGATGTAGCATCATGGTCAAGAACATTGAGAAGAATGTATGCATGCACATAGATATAACCACATACACACCCAAACACACATGTGTATACGCACACATGCATGTGTAAGTATGTACATGAGGTATGTGGGAGGGAAAGAGGTATATATATAGGTATCTATCCATCTATATATAGGCAGTTTCATAATAATTACATATTCATTTGGGGAAACAAAAAGTAGAAAATTAAGCTGGTAAAAGTAAAAGGCATCCTACCGGCAATATAAAGAAAACCAATTAAGTATTCAGCTTTACTGTTGAGACAAAAAGCAACCAGCTTCTTTCACCCCTATTGCATCACGTAGCATCTCTCCAAAGGAATCAACTCTATAATAAAACGATGCAGGTAAGAGGCAGCTGACAGGCTGTACATAAAATGCTCTTTCACCCACAGAGCAATAAAACAGCACACAAAAAAAGAAAGCATAATATGTTTAGTACTTGCTGGCTCAAACAATTTTACCTTTAAAAGTTAAGTAGACTGGATTGCAGTGATACCGGTTAATGGGGGCTCATTTACATCTTTTCTATTCTTAACACAGAACTCTTGGTCAATATGTATACACTACAGTTTCAAGCATACCTACTTCGAGAGATCACCAAGAACGTCGTATTCTATAAATGTTAATAAAGATCTGTACGTGGGATGCTGTAGGTAGGCAAAGAGGGAATATAATCATCAAGGCTTGATCAGCGAATAGAAGCAAATAGATTATGTTTATGTACTGGCCTAATAGCGATGAGATCTGATCATTTAATTTGCTTTTCCAAATGCAAAACTTAGGTCAGGGAAGAGAGACAGTTACCATTTCTTGTTGGATATGTTAATACGATGGCCTAGTACTATAAATACTTCCTGAACAGGTCATCTGGAACTTAAATTCTGCTATTCATTAAACAAACTAGGAGAATAGGACAAATTATTAATTATTATTATTATGAGCAGATACATCTCCAGGAACAAGTAGTGGATAAGAGGTTTCTACCACTTTGTGAGAGGAGTCAGAGTTTAGGAAAAAGAGCTATGCAATGTACAAAGACGTGAACAGAGACCACTATCAGGGAAACAAAGTCTGTTGGCCCCAAAGAGGAATGGCAAGTTCACCTTGCAGGATGAAAATGAACAACTCAGAGATCTATATGCAAAAGTTGCAGAGCTGTCATTAGCCGAGGAGAAATACTACTAGTTTTAGTCTAAAAACAACTAACTAAGATGCTGCTTTACCATATTTTAAGTTTAGGATATAAAATCACGCAATACATAACCAATCCACAGAGCATCTGTGCAGAGAATTCTGTGTTTTGATTAAGACAGAACAATTCCCTCATGTTTTCCTTTAATTTGAAAAAAATACGAACTTTACTTTTATTTAAAAAAGAAGGATAAACAAATGTAAAAACCCTGAAATTGCTTCATTATATGAATACTTCAGCTAACACCAAATTTACACAGGAAAGACATTTATTCAATAGGCAGTTTCTTGAAATCTAGTACAAAACACCATTCTGATTACAGTTACATACAAGGAATGCAGTCCTTCCTTTTTCATATCCTTGTAACAAGGTATTTAGCAGAATTTGCAGATTTGTTGAAATCTGACAGGTCGCATATGGCCTTGACTTTGCAACCTCTGGGCTGTCAACCGTGTGCCTTAGCTCCTGTGCCACCCCAACCACCCAGGTATGCAGTGACCCAAGCAAAGAACCAGGAGTCAAGAGTTACTCAACAACATTATTTTCAAAAAGTTTTCCTACTTGGTGTTTTGCTCCATATCTATTACATTAGTCCACAGCAAATATTTTAGTCAACCAGTATTTTGGTAACTACAGAAACAAAATGTAACAATTCTCATACTGAAGAACAAGATTCCCTTCAAAACTCCTTCCCACTGCTGAATGAATTCTTCCAAAGCTTCCTCTTCACAACAGTTCCTTTCTAGAAACAGAAATCTGCATCTTAGGCCACTAAAAAGGAAATTTAAGAAAATAGTTTTAATTAATCTCTACTCCTGAAGATTTTCTTTGCACACGTCCACTTGGCACTCTTACCCACATTTCAAGTGTTCATACTTGTTGCGCTTCTGGCTTTAGTAAGATCTCCCAGTTAAGGGAAAACAACAGACCCCTTCAGGAGAATCTGGTAGCTTACCAAAGCTCATGCCTTTCTGAAAAAAATATTTTATAAGGTGCTAGTTTACAAGGTGACATCCTGCCCCCTTTTCTGCTTGCCCACTTAAATCAGAAAGGAACGCATACCAGGATAGGCGCAACAAACAGTCAGAAAGGATAGAAAAATCTATTTCCCCCCTTCTCAACCATAAAAATAAAAGCAATCCCAGAATAATTCTCATCCACAAACACCAGTGCAAGTCAGAGCCACCAGGTCAAACTAGCATTCACATTTTTTTTAATTATTAGAAATATCCCCACAAAAGTTAATGCATTAATACCACAGGAGTTGGTTTTGAGATTTTAGAGGAAGTAGATCAAAGCATTTATGAAGATGCAAAGATCCCAGAACACCTTACTATACAACTGCAATAACTCAAATTGGTAACATAACACAGAGAAACCTGTACTGTGTACAATATTTCTATAACCCTATGGTTGTACTAAGCCTTCCTACTTAAGAATTAGATTTCCTCCACCACTTCTCATACCTTGCACCCCATTGTTTCTATCAAAATATTGTTCAGATATGAAAAACTGGAACTAAAGGCCAATTGAAGTATTTTAGGTGGCATTACTAAACTCAATATGGGATTAGTATTAGTGTCACTATTATCTGGGAATGGAAGCATTAGCAGTCGATCAGCAACATCTATTTCTGAATTATTTCTGATTCCCAAAACATGAAGATAACAAAACAAAAGCTTTTCATTAGGGTATAGTGGGTTTTTTTGACCAAACATTTATTTTACATATCGGACTGTACCTTATAGAAACCAAAGTCACTAAAGTTGGGCAATATTTGGAATAATCTTTTTATAAATTCACCAACTGTCTGGGTTTTTTTTAATTCTAGTTTGAATAGAGATTAAAAACCCTGTCTTTACAATGCTGCTGCGTGATCATCCAGTATAGGTAGAAGACTCACAAAAACCCAACTGTAAATTCAAGTAACAAGTGGTGGTTAGCAAACCCCCACCAAAATGGTCAGATGTACATACCAAGAAATGCTTTACTCATCTTATCAGAATCATCTCGATTTTCTCTCACCAGTGAGCTAGCTAACCCTCATCTGAAACATTTACCAAGCACATATACACAGTTAACACCTATAAACAGGAGGTGTAAACTCATCCTTTGCAGACCCACATTTGTTTTTAATCAGGAACCGTAAGAAAGTCTGACAGAGATTAAAAATTAGAGCAAAAACTTAAATTTAAAAAGCTCTATTTGAAAAATGACTAGGGCAAAGATGGTATTTGATAAGCTCTGCTTCCCCAAAGGACATGTATCAAAAACCTTTTAAACCATCAGCTGGATGACTGGACTAAGAATGTAGGATTTTCTTAAGGATTCTTGCAAATAGTTTACCTACATCTGATATGATTTAGAATTAGTCTCCAGAAATCAAACTGGGAAACCTACTTCAAAAGAAGAACTGGGTGAGTATCTAAAACTAAGACTTCTGGTTTACTTGAGCCCCTACCAGAGACAGCTCTGAGTAGCTAGAGCTAATTAACAGAGCCATTATTGTATAGGAAAAAGCCAGGGGCAAGACCTGCAGATCTTCCTGGATGTCAAAAAATCACTACAGGACATTTCATTCTTGACGACTACTCCAGTTTTTAGTCAAACCCCTTAGCAACAGCTATTCCCCAAACAGCCCGTGTTGCATGCTTGTACATCTCTTAGACACCAGCAAATGATCATTTGGTGTCAGAGCTCCATGTGTGGAGTGGGGGCAGGATGCTGCTCTGGAATACCCTAGGGCATAGGCCATATACAGCAGCTAGGGTGCTACGGAGGCGCGCGGGCTTAAGCAGCCTCCTGCCCCCACTCCACACATGGCTGGGGAGGCTCCAGTCTCCACACTTCTATTCCAGTGCCTCAGGACACAAACTCTATCAAATAAGCTTCTGGGGGACAGAGATCAGAGCAGCTCTTGGGAAAGAGGGCAGGGCTTAATTTGTGACACGCCTGGCAAAAACACTGGCCACCACTGCTGGAAAGTATGCAACATCCCCCAAGAGCACTGCTGGGCACGTGTGATAGAGCGCTGTGCCACACACCGATTAGCGTGTGCCCAGTGGTGACACACCCAGCCCCGGGGCACGTTTGTTGGAGCTGAACCATGTCCCGAGCAAGGGAGCTGCTCTTCATGGGCTGCCAGCTTCCCTTGCTTTACCTGCAGCAGGTGGGGGAGCTGGGCCTGTGGTGTGCCAGGCCTACCTAGAGCTCGCTATGTACAGGACACTTTGAACAGGGATGATCCTGCCTCGGGCAGGGGGCTGGACCTCTGCAGGTCCCTCTCAGCCCTATTTCTCTGCGACTCCAGCAGAGATGCACCCTACTGTTTCTGAACACAAAACACGGCTTTTCTTCAGCGCTCATCTCAACTCCCAGCAGTTCGGCCGAGAAGCTGCCCTGCCACTACCAGAAGCGGAGCCCTGCAAGGAGCGGACAGCTGCCCACCAAATAACCCACCAGCCAAC
Organism: Crocodylus porosus; assembly: GCF_001723895.1. NCBI lineage: Eukaryota > Metazoa > Chordata > Crocodylia > Crocodylidae > Crocodylus > Crocodylus porosus. The sequence continues at coordinate 80,689,878 of NW_017728947.1, forward strand.
CGCGTGCCCAGCCGAGGGAGCGGAGGGGAGAAGCGGATGCGGCCCTTCCCCTGCGCACGCCACCAGCAGCTGCGCCGGGCTCGACGGCTGCTCGCAGCCTTCCGCCGAGGCGCGTATCGGCCCCACAGGACCCCGCGCAGCCCGCGGCCGGAGCCGCTCTGGGCCCCCGGCCCCGGTGGCGTGGGGCAGACAGCGTCCCCCTCCCCTCCGACGGCGGCTCCTCCCACCGGCAGCGCTCGCAGGCCCGGCCCTGCCAAGGAGACGCAAGCCCACCCGGCCCGCACTGACCGGTGGCGGCCAGGCCGCAGCCCAGCAGCGCCGCGACGCACAGCAGCGCACCCAGCCGCGCCCGCCGCTCCATCCCGCCGGGCTCCTAGAGGCGACGCGGCCGCCGAGCAGCCGAGATCCGGCTTCCTTGCCCCGCCCCCTCTGTCCCCGCGGCCAATCACGCAGCACCCGGTCGGAGACAACAACCAATGAGCGCGGGGCTATCGCAACATGGAGAGCCCATTGGCCAATGCCTTCTCCGACATGGCCCACTCTGATTGGCTGGCGACGCTCCATGCGCGTGGAACGCCTGTTCCTCGCCCAATGGGGTCTCAAGACAGAAACACCTCGCACGACAGCTCCGGCTCCGCGAGATCGCGCTCGGACTCCAGTGCCCACAATGCATCGCGGGACTCGTCTCCTCACGGGGGCAGCTCCAGGGGCAGGGCCTGGCGGCCGCCTACATTACCCAGCATGCCCCGGGTCGAGTGCTGCGGCCACGTTCGCCGGGCCTACAGTGCGCCACGGGTGGGGGACATGGTGTGGCCGCCTGCGCTGGGCAGGCGCCTGGCCGCCTTTTGTCTGGTGCTTACATCGGGATCGGGAGCTGGGCTTGTAGGGAAGCTGGAGGCCCCCGGCAGGACTAGGGGCTGGGAAGGGCAGGCCGGGCTCTCGGGCAGTGCAAGTGAAAGCGGGGTGGGGAGTGGGAGGCAAAGGGCAGCCACGGGGGCTCCAGGGCGGCTCTGGCAGCCCCCACGGCCCCTCCAAGGAGCCAGTGCCCCTCCGGTGGAGCTCTGCCCGGGCCAGGGGTGGCTGAGGACCAGGAAGGCTGCCCTGCGGGGTGGCACCGGGAGGCAACCCGGGCCTCCCTCCTGGCCCGGTGGACGGTCAGAGTCTGGGAGGTGTCAAGGGCGATGCACAGGCCAGGCCCGGCAGCAGGAAGGGCGGTGGGGCTGGCCCATGCCAGGGCAAGGGAGACATGAGCTCGGACTCAGTTGTGTGGGTGGTGATGGCCCACGCTGGGGAGACATGCCAGAAAGCAGATGAAATACAGGAGGGTGAAGACAAGTGGGGAACAGAGAAGAGGGGTGACGGGCGATGGCCCGAGCCATGGAGACGCATCTCAGGTACCACCTACAAGTGCGGACAGTGGGTAATAAACTTGGAGAAAAAGGAGCCCATCGGGTTAATCTGACATACTGAAACATGTTCTTGTTACTACTGGCAATCAAAGGACAATCCACTGAGTTTTCACCCCTTCGATATTTCTTTTATCAGCATTCCTGTACCCTGGAAATGATGGTTTGACTTGTCACTTTTTAAATTTTTTTAAATAGTGATGGGATTGTTTATTCTTACGGCCATAATCCCTGGCAGCCCTGGTCATGGGTTGGGATCCCACTGTATGCCACGTGCTGCCAAACAGAAGGTTGACAACAGGAAAATATCTTTGCCCCAAAGAGTTAACAGTCTAAGTCAGTGTGTCACAGCATCCTGGGGTGCCTTCAGGTCCTTTCAAGGTTGCCACACAAGGGTAGCATGGTTAGGTGTGCAAACATGATTCATATGATAAACCCAGAGATTTCAAAAGGCATCCAATCTCAGAAACATTCTGACCTGTTCTGGTCTTTCTGAATTCTTTTGTAACAGAAGAATTGCTCTGTTATTTCTACATTCAAAAGAAAAAGCATGAAAACAAAAAAAAGCTGTTGGCATTTTCCGGGGGGGTGCCTTAAGTCTCTCCAGGGGTGCCTTGAGTCTAAAAAGGTTGAGAACTATTGGTTTAAGTATTTGTAGCCTTCAGTATTTTTATAGTCAATTTCTAATGACTGGCTTTTTCTCTCTTCCAAGCACAGAGAGTTAGGGGGAACACTTCATAGAGGAATATTTGTCTGTTTTTAAAAAACAAGACAATAAAAAACCCCAATTCCCTTGCGATACTAATGATCTTGAACACTTTCTTGTGATATTTATGTAGGAAAATTTTTCTAAAAAACAAAATTTGACTTGTGGACTGAAGTTTGACTTGACAGTTCTCTTAAATGGTTTGTATTGTGTGCAAGCCAGTTTTGCTCAGAACAGCCTAAGGGACTGCTATGTTACTAACAAAATGATTAGAAGAACAAAAGATAATACCCTTAATTAAAATGCATAAACAAAGCTTAAAAGTAAGCAAATTAATTTCAAATAAAAAACCCTACTCTAAATGATATAGTTAGTGTTCAGTTCATTAGATACAAACGGAGTTGTAGGTTATTTAGCTATAGACAGCGGAATCCGAAATCTGACTGTGCTAGGAAATTAGCGATTAAGTATATCTTTCCAGTAGTAATTATAGGGGAAAAAAGGCCAGTTGGCACAGTGTAGGCTACAGAAGTCAAGAGATCTCAGTGTGAGAACTAGTTACAATCTTCTGATGTTAGGTTCATTGTTAATTAATAAGCCTCCTGCAGCATAGGCACCCTGCAGGGTCTTTTATTTTCTATGTCTGCTTGTGGTCTGGGTAGAATATGTATGCAATGTATCATCCTGGTGGTTTCCCCTGAATATTTCAGTCACTTCACATGTGTTTTGTTTTGTATTTTTGTAATTTATTTTCCTTTTGTTACTCTTCAGGGGAGGAGGACGGGATAGATTTGAATGTTAGTGCTTATAAAGCAAGAAACTTAACAGTTACGCATTTAGTAGTGCAGGCATGTGGTAGGCACTTTCTTCAGAGATTTCCCGGTCTTCAATTCCGATTGAAGTTAGTTTCCAAAAACTCAGCACCCTCAAGGTTCTCAACGTTGCTTAGTTCCCAACATGCCAAGTGCTTTGAACATTCTGGCACCTGAGAAGGAGCTGAGCTTTTATGAATATCTGACCCAGGTTGGGTAGCAAATACTTTTAAAAATTGTGATCTGCGAGGACCTTATGGCCATAACATCATGCCAGGGCATTCCAGTCTTGATTTGCAAAACCCGTGTTATTCTGCCCATTTAATCTCATCCCACCAATAATGCCTCTGCATCCTGATAACCTGCTGCACTCCTATCCTGTTGAATTGTGGAGTGGTGGATGCTGATGATGATGCCAGTAAGCACATTTTTATTTGTCGGTAGTATGTGTGAACCAGGATTTCTAAATATGTGGTATTACCTGATCTTTACATGCTTCAAGGACAAAATGAAACGTTCGGTTTTAGTGGATTTTTTAAATCCCTCCCCTACATTGTGCAAATTAATACAGCACAGGCATTCAGTATAATTGCACACACTGGTGTATATGGCTGTTTTTGTGTAAGTTTTTAGTTGCATTTCTTTTACAACTGCCTAAAAAGCCTTCTGACATAGGTGGTTATATGTACAAGCAGAGCGTTCTCCCTTAGCCTTCTAGATAAAAGCTTTTATTTCTGCTAGTCCTTTCATAGCACCTGAAGAAGTAGGTTGTTGCCCATGAAAATTCATGCTGCTCTGAAACAGTTAGTCTCTAAGGTGCTGCTCTGCCCTACCTTCTCCACAGTTGCATTCATTCAGTCTTAATGAAGCTGAGCCATGTATTCCCCTCTTTTTATGCAGCATGGACAGAATCTGAACAGCTTAGACCCCACAGAGGAGTGGGGGGAGGGGGGACATGCCAAAAGAAAAGAGAGCCATGTAATGTGTTTTCTTGCTCTCTTTTTTCAATACTTCCTTTCCACAGCTGTTGTGATGCAGCTGAGCTCTGCATTGCAGAGGGGATGTCTGTGCATGTGTGGTTAGAAGGAAGACTAGAGAAGGATGATTTGAGAATTGAGAGGCAGAATAAAGCTGCACTAAAAAAACAAAATGCATAGATTCTTGTACAATGTCTGACTTATCTGATGGGTCTTTCCTCTCAGTTTAACATGGCTACTCTATCTAGAGCTCTGAGGGACCAGGAGGCAGAGTCACAATTCTGTCATCCCTTTCTGTTCATCTGAAAATGGGAAGCTGAGAATCTGGCCTTGTTTCAATCGATCTTTCATTAGCATATCTTTTTATGACATATTCTTACATTTAATCTAGCAGTCAGTGCCATTTGGTTGGTTTAGATTTCCATTTTTTCCACCGTGTTTCCAAGCATACCTGTGAGGCTTGTGATTTGAATTTATGTTTACGAGCAAAAGGAAGTCTTGAGTCATTCTCTGGTTTTATGCCCAATCTAAGTAGCTCAAGGACAGTATTATTTTCTGAAACAAATTTCTAGGCAACCAACTAAGTTTACTTTATTAGGAGCATGGCTAGAAGTGGTTAATTAAATAGCTACCCAAAAAAGGACAGCTGAAGCAAGAAACTCACAAAGGGGTAATTAACTCCATTTCATGTTTGGAAAGTTGCCTGTTCTATAGAGATATCTAGGACTGCAGGACAGTATCCTCAGCTTTCATCAGAAACAGTGGTCACTGTAGATTAGTGATTCCTAACCAGGGTCTGGTTTTTTGAATCACTGATTCAAAAAACCAGGTCTTTTGAAATGTGTGGTGAGGTGTGAGGAAATAAGCAGGTGTGAGGCACTAAGTGCAGAACTGGGCTCGTTCCTGCCTGGCTACTGCCCTGCTCCCAATGCCCAGCCCCTCTGCAAGGAGGTAAGTACTGTAATAAATTAGTTATTGAAATGGGGTGCTGCTCAATTCACAAATATTATGGAGGGATACCTGGAGTCTAAAAAGGCCGAGAATCATTGTTGCAGATCAGCGGTTCCTAAACTGACAGACTTTGAGTACCATCAGTTTAAAATGATACAGCCTTAAGTATCACCAGCCAATTTTTCATACACATAAGTAACGGACTATGTATTAAAACAACATCAAAACATTTAGTAATCATAAAACATTGTTTTATCAGTTATGATAGTCATATAAAACAACTGTAAATTGGAAAAAAGACGGTGTAAACTAGGGGTAGGCAACATTTTTGGCCAGAGTACTGTAAAAACCACAATGTGTGAGGTGCTGGAGTGCGGGCACACCAGAAAAACAAAACTGGGGTGGAGGGTACATGGCAGGATGCACTGCATTTCAGTATAGTTAATAATCATATATGTTGCTTTTATTTTTTACAGTAAATACTAGGTTTTCTAAAAATTCAAAACCTGTTAACCATAAATAAAAATTCATTTGTTTTTACTACTACTACCTTTGCTTTTGTATATTATTTTTTTTAAGCATGTTGTAATGTGGGGCATGGGGAAGAAAGAAGAGGAAGAGAGGGGGAAGAGGGAGTACAAGAGAGAGAAAAGAGAGAGAGGAGGGAAGGAGAGAGGCATGGGGAGAAGCAGATGTGGGAGGCTGGCCTGGTCTGGCCCTTGAGAAGGCAGCAGCCGGAGGAGAGTGGGGGCTGCCCTGGGGCTCTGCAGACTCGGGCTGCAGTGGGGGTGCTCGGCGGCGCTGGAGGTGGGGCCCAGCCCAGCCACACAGCTCTGTGGGGATGAGACACAGCTTCCCTGCCCACAGGAACACCGCCTGGTCAGGGCAGGACACTGGGCTCGTGGGCTCCCAGCTTGGCCCAGGTGCAGTGCGAGCAGGGTGGAGCCCCCTGGGCTGCAGCAGACACTCCCTGGGCTCTGGCAATAGCAGCTGCAGGTGGCGCTCAGAGCCAAGCAAGGCGGGACACTGCAGCACAGTGGCCCCAATCTCTTGGGGGGGAGTGGGGGGCTGTGTGCGGGCAATGCTTGGGTTGGGGCTTGGGGAGGCTGCAGCAGCTATTCCTGGGAACTCAGGTGGCCAGGGCCTTGCACTGGGGGCAGGTCCTCCCTGCTCGCATTGTGAGGCAGAGCCCGGAGCCAAAAGCCTCCTGGAGCCTGGCCAGGCGGCATTCCCTTGTGGAGCTGCACAGGCCCAGCCAGGCCCCATCTTGGGGGGTGCTGGGCACTCCTGCCCACCTGCCATGGCTGTTCCTGGGGTGGCCTGGGCCTTTCCAGGGGTGTGAGGGGCCCCTGCCACTGCGCACCATGGGGTAGACATGGGGGCCACCTGCTCCCCAGTCGGAGACTGCTGCTGCACACTGGACTCTGCACATTGGGAACCACGTGCAACACCATGTGCCTGCTGCTGCTGGGCAGCCAGTGGCCACAAGGCAACGACAACAGCTTCCACCCTGTGCAGAAACTCGGGGCGGGGGGGGAGGTGCCCCCTGTGCCTAGCCCAAGGTGCGCACAGAGGCAACCCGAGCAGGGTGCGGTGTCTGGGGTAAATCAGCCTGTGTGGGACCCTGCCCCTGCATGCAAGGAAGCCAGCAGTGGGAGTGGGGGGAGGCGCTGAGCGGCTGGTGGTGCTGGATTAGGCAGTGGAGGAGGGGGGCGGTGCCAAGCGGCTGAATGTGAAGCCAGTGGCAGTGCAGAGTCACTGTGGCCACTCCACCTGGCTCCACGGGGCCCCCTAAAGTGCCGAGCCTGGGGTGATCATCCTGATTCACCCCCTGCTAGGGATGGCCCTGGGCAGGAGCCTCCTCACCCTCCTGGATGAGCCACCTGGGGCTTCCACTATCCCACCCCACCCCTGGGGCCACATTTATCCCTGCCTCTGCTGCACTCCTCCCTCACCATGAGGGCCCCAATCTGCCCCCCCTACCTCTTCCCCCCAACACACTAGCCTGCTAGGCACTACTGTACACATGGCTGGTCCTGGCTGCCTGCAGCAGGCTCGGCTAGGTGTCTGTGCGCATGTGTCCTGCCCCTCCCCCTGGCCTTTCGCATACCTCTCACAGGTTGTCTGCGTACCACTGGTGGTACATGTACCACAGTTTGGAAACTGCTGCTGTAGATCAAGGGTTGGCAACATTTTTGGGCAGAGTGCCAAAAATGCCCACAACCATGACTTGTAAGTTGTTGACATGCTGCAGTGGGTGGCAGGAGAGCTGCAAGGGGCTGATCCTTGTTGTGGCAACACAACCCCAGCCCCTTCCCCACTGTCCACCCTGTGGGGTGCACGCATCCACCGCCAATGAGCCACAGACCCCAGTGCAGCCACTTGCAGCCTCCTGGCTGCCTGTCACAGCTGGCCTAGGCTTTGGGTTGCTTGCAGCAGGCAGCGGGGAGGTTGTAAACAGCTGCACCAGGATCTGCAGAGCCCCGGCTTGGCTTGTTGGTGGCAGTAGTTGCATGCACGCTGTGAGGCACATGGCAGGGAAGGAGCTGGGGCTACACTGCTGCAACAAGAATCAGACCCCTTGCTGCTTCCCTGCCATCCACACTGAGGTGCACATGTCAAGCAAAATGCCTCTGCATACCAAACTCTGGCACCCATGCCTAGAATGCCTACTTCTGCTGTAAATCAACTCTGTTTAAAGGAACAACAGAACAAGTGGGAAAATAAATTACTATCCAGAGCTGTAATAGATTTAATACCTCCCTGACTAATAGATTTTACAGGGCACATCTACACAGGACATTGACTACACAGTAGACTGATACTACTGTGCAGTAGTGCCACGTGGCAAAAACTGTGACATGACGCTACTGCACAGAAGTATTAAGCTACTGCACAGTAGCATCACAAAGGCATTCATCAACACTACTGTGTAGTAACAGGTTATTGCATATTTATTTAGTACTTGTCTATATGCAGTATAAATGCTCAGTAACCACTACACAGTTGCATCTTGTGTAGACATGGCTACCATGTCATGGAAGAATACTATGCCTCAGTAGAGCCCCACTTCCTTATAGCATTGTTTGGTTTTGTCTGTATAGAAAGTGCCACACTATGGCATCATAATTGTAGTGTATGTCTGCTCTCTACAGGGCTTGTGTAACGTGTGTGACCGTATTTTTCATGTGCGTTGGACTTTCAGAAGCATTCAGCAGCATTCTGTTGAAGTCAACAGGTGTTTTACCATGAGTTTGTGGGAAAATCTTGTCCACTTCAGCGTATCACGGGCCACCAGAACTTTTGTGTTGCTGGCTGGCCTAAAGCCTCAGTCCTGTAGCTCCAGAAGTATGGTTGTATACTCTGTGAACTAAAGGAGAATCCCAATTAGCCATTAACAGTATTGAACTGTTGACACAACTCTTTTTGATTTTACAGAATAGAAGACAGTTGTAACACCCAGCAGTCAGTTCCACATAACAGCAACATGGTTTAATAACATAGTTATAAAAAAAAAGTTTACTGATTTATCTAAACAAGAACAAACTATACAACAGTATGGTTGCAGCACTACTTCTTTACTAAAATCCGTACAACATTCTGAAGTGTTTTTTTCAACAGGGCTCTACACATTTTCCAAATGTTGTTGGAAAAAACATGGTTGCTCCTACTCGCAAAACCATAACAAAGGGTATGTTCACATTGCACAAAGTACTGCCATATATAGGTACCCAGGCTAGCTCTGAATGATATAGGTGGGGTACCAGAAGCAGTTTAGCTGCATTAGTACGGAACTCTGTCCACACTAACGTATCTTATTTTTCAGCAGGGCTGAAAAGTAAGTTTGTTATAACTATGTTACCATGGTTATCATAGTGCTTTGCTAACATGGCTATAGTGCTTCTAATACCTGACCTACTTCTGCTGTTTAGATAAGCCCTAACACAGAAACCATCTATGTTATAGGCTGCAATATCCCTCATCTCTCACAGACAAAAGGATGCCAAACAACATAGAAAACTGAACTATCATTTTTGTCTGGTTAAAAGCCCCTGTATCATCTTCAAGTAACTGTGGGGAAAGAAAATGTAGAGATACACAAGAAGTTAAACTTTCCTAAAGCTGTACAGGATCTCGAATGTTTGGATCCACAGATCTTTTGGAGGTTTATTTAGCTGAGCTGGTTTAATCCAATCCTATTCAGAAATCTGATACAGTCCCCAGAATGAGTGAGTTCCACGTAAGTTGTTATGTGCTTTTCTATATGATAAATTGAGACAAGGCAGGACATTTCCTTGCACAAGCCATAAAATTCTTGTTACTTTTCTTAATCAATTTTATGTTTTCTTTTGTAAAGTTTTGAATACATGCTCATTTATTTTTCAGTGCTTTTATACCTTTAATATTTGTCAGATTATGTACTTTGTTTATGCAGACATGTCCTGGGGCTTTCAGAGACTCTATTCCATTGGCGGAAACTGAGAAATACAGGTCAGGATTAACATCACTTTGTTTCAAATGAGCTGTCAAATGGGGAATACTCCAAATTATTATACCTTGTGCTTTTAAAGTACATTTAATTTAAGATGCTCAGAATGTTGTGTGTCTGATCCAAAGTTGACAAACAGATTTCTGTTGACCTCAGTAGGTTCTACATCTTTACAGCTATTAGTTTTCCAGAATTCCTGTACCCTGAAATGTAGTCATTTTCATTGCAGACATAGGAATGACATGCAGAACTGAGGTCAAGAGAAGTTTAGTGAGTTGAATGGCATTGCTCAGGAAATTTGTGGCAAAGATAGGCATGCAATTTATGTCACTTGCCTGCCACTTTATTTTACCACCAAGCAATCCTTTGATCTCCAAATGACTCTTTTTCGGTTCATAGAAACTTGTTTTTGTGATTAGAAATATAACTTCATAGTAGTTAGAAAAGTAAAACAATTATTTGTTCATTTAAGGCAGTGGTTCTTAACCCGTGGGCCGCACTCCAATTAAGACACTGCTGCGGTCCATGTGACAACCTTTTAAAACATTTTTTAAATGGATACACAGGAAATAAGTTGTGTGGGTGCATCCCACATAACACACTGAGAGCTGCAAGTGTGGCTCACTATAACAGATAGGTTGAGAACTGCTGATCTTGGGTCATGTAGGACATCACATTTCGCCCAGTTCTTATTGTCCTGCGTTTTGACCCGGATCCAAACAAAAGTAGCAAAGTTATTTGCACATATAGCACTTCCAAGTTGCACGCTGTTCCTCTGCTAGTAGGTGTGGCTAGTGAGAGCAGACATCCTGGCCAGCTTGTTAAGGAAAGATTTGTGATAACCTTACAGATACACACGGCAACATCCAGGGTAGCGCATTTTATTCCATATGATTCAGTGTGACTTGAAGCAGGACAGTTATCTTGTATGTTTGTAGAGTTGTAGGAAAAGATACTCATTTCTCAGACAAATGCGATGTCTATGTACACAGCCTAGAGGATCCATCTTCTAAAATTATCCACTGTAATATATTTTCTTATGTTTTGCCTACAATAAATGAAAAAAAATCCAAATGATGATGTGTACTTTGCCTTAAGAAGAGAGTTCAGTCACCAAATAAATTTTCCTATTAAAAATATTAATAGCTTAAAAAATAAGGTAATAAACTTTTCCTTTGGTGGTAAGAAAGGGAGATATGTGTAGGTGTAGCAGGGCACTAAGGTACCTGCTACTGAATTAGTAAATGGGCTCAGCTGCCACTCACCAGGGCAGCAGGTGGGAGTTGCTATGGCAACAGAGTGGGTCAGCTGACTGCCAGGGGGCAGGGCCTGGCCTTTATAAACAGAGAAGGCTAAGGCCAGAGTTAGTTCCCCTCTGGCAGCCTAAGGAGCAAGAGCTCTGCTACAGTGAGCAGGGCAGTGTTGTGTATCAGCGTGCAGGTACAGGGTGGAGAGGACCCTGACAGGGATGAGAGAAGGTTAGCCAGGTTGGCTTAAGATTTACGTTGTAGCCGAGGGGCTTTGAGTTTCTGTTTTTGGGTTGATAGTTGTAGTTACGAACCGGAGGACCGGGTGAGGCTGTAGGGGTGGAGGAGGAGGCCTCATTAGGAGCCAGTAAGGTGGGGGTGTTCCTAGTGCCACAGGGGTGCTGTGTTTAGTGGGGTATCCCAACCCCAGCCCAGCGGGGGGTGATATCAGGATGAACCCCAATTGGGAAGAGCCCCAGTGGGGCATAGAAGGTAGGTCTGGGGGGCCAGGTGAGGCTGAGGCTGCCTGAGCCCCAATTCTGGGAAGCCCGAGTCGGGCATAGGAGGCCCCAGAGCGGGCAGAGGTGCGAGAGGCGCAAACATAGGTCCCAGTGTGGGCGGGCGCGTGAGAAGCGTGGGCATAGAAGGGCCAGTGCTGGCAGGGGAGCGCGGGAAGCGTGAGCAAGGGCCCCAGTGCGGGCAGGGGAGCATGGGAAGCGCGAGTATATTGGAGCAGTCCCTGGGAGAGGATGTGTATATTGGACATTGAGCAGGCCCTGGGGAGAGGGTATGTATATTGGACACTGGGCAGGCCCAGTGGGGCACTGCCTGTGAGGGGGAAGCCCGGAAGGGGGCAAGCCCAATGGAAGGCCCCGGAGAGAAGGGCGAGTCTACTAGGAAGCCTGAAGAGAGAGCGGGTTACTTAGAACAGTCACAGAGACAGGCTGGCGAGGGCCGGCACAGGGAGTAGCTCTGGAATCATGGTATAGCAAGACCGGCCCCGTGCCAAGGGGGGGCAAGAAGGCAGCCTCCCATTGATAATGTAAGATCAAAGACGTGGTGGGTGAGACAGAGGGTGCGTTCAGGACCCAGACTTGGCATGGTAGGCAAGGGTGACAGGGGAGGTCACGGCACCCCTACGTCCTGCCACAGTAGGATTCTGGGCTGATATCTTTCCCAAATGCATTTTTTGGAAACAAATGCCCTTTTGTCAGAATGTGCCTGTTGATCTCTCAAACTTTAGCTTCCAAAGAACTGATTTTAAAAAATCACAAATGAGCTTGCCAGTAAAAATAAGAAAAAGGAAACAGTTTCTTGAAATCCTCACAAAAGTTGAGGCTATAAGCTAATTTAAATATCAGCACCCAGGTTTAGAGTGCTTGGTTTTCCTGCGAAGTTTGATGGTACCCCTGGTGTTGGCATGTGAACACATGTACATGTTTTCATTAACTTCAGTGAGAAAATGTATGTAATCTGGATAAAGTCATTATGTCACTCAGACATGGTGAAAGGGCCAATTTTAGTTCCAAGAGCGAAAGTTCTCATAAAAACTGATCTTTGTCCATAAGATATTTTGACAAGAATAATTTTTGACCAATGATGGAGTATTTTGGCATTTTGAGGCTCAGGGGAAGAATCTATGTGTGCTGATATTTTAGCACTGGCCCAGCTGTTTGCAGCCTGCCCACTGCCGGCTGCAGACGCCCCAGGCTGGTTACAAACAGTTGTGCTGGGCTCTGGAGCCGTCATCAGCTCTGTGCTGGCAGTGGGGAAGAAGTTGGGGTTGCACTGCCTCAGGCCCCTCCCACACAGTCTGCTCTCAGGCATGCGTGCACCCATTGGTACGGACCTGATGCCAGAGCAGATGTTTGCAGCCTCCTGGCTGAAACCGGCCCAGGCTCTGGGTAGATGCTGCCAACCACAGAGCCTGGTCTGCTTGCAGCAGGGCTTGCAGCTTCCTAGTCGCCTACTGGGAGCAGCCTGGGCTTTGTGGCTGGCAGCAGCTGCCTAAAGCCTGGGCTGGTGGTGGTGTGCCAAGCAAAATGGCCTCACGTGCCATGCTCAGCATACATGCCGGGGGTTGCTGACCCCTGGGGTAGAGTATTATCAGTTGAGTCATGAAAAGTTTTCCTTAGACCACCAAAAAACATTTTCCCTCCAGGGCAGGGACTGTTTTCACCTAAATTCTTCTGCTTTTCAAAGGAAAATGCTAACTTTTGCATGGTTCTTATGTGTGTTGGCAGGCATGTTATTTCTAAAATATCAGAGAAAGTTCACATTTTCATTTTTTACAGTTGATTCTGAATATTTTATACAACACAAAGAACACAGGTTTGTTAGTATTAACTACATAATAGCAAGAGTCTGTTCAGTTTAGTATCTTAATTTTAGTACCAGTGCCAGATGCTTCAGAGGAAGATGGCAGAATTGGCTAGAATGAAAAAGAGGGAGTCATTTTCCTAAAGGGAGATTTCCTGCTAGAAACTGGTTTACGGCCCTGATGAATCAGGATTTTATCACTCCAATTTAGAGATGTTCAACCCCCGCAGCCCATGGGTCAGATCCAGCCTATGGGTCCCTCACAGATTTCATAGGAAACCTTGCAGGCTATAGTCCTGTGTGTTAGATAGGGTGTGCAGGGAGATCAGTCCTGGCTAGCCATGGTCAGCCCCATGCCATTCATCTGGCCCCTGGGACCAAAATTGGGAGCACCACTGCTCTAATTCATTCTTTTATCCTGTATAATATTTCTGTAGATGTTCCATATTATTCATATAGATGTCTAATCCTAATCTGCTGAAACTGTTGCACCATGTCCCTGAGTCAAATGGACTAAGTCATTGTAGAGCTAATTTTCACAGATTAAAAATATTGTATGAACAGATCAGTGTAACAGGATGTCATCTTTGGCAGTACTTGACAAGCCCATGAGGGCACCCCAGAGTCTCTTATTCCACTTTTCTTCTGAGCACAAGCACCCCTTTGCTTGCCTGCCACGTTGTGATGTTCCTTGGTTCTTGAAGGGGAGGCTGCCCCAGGGCTTTCCTAGGTATGACCTATGCTTGCACTCTCAAGGGTAAGGGACTCTTGCCTTAAGGGATAATTACACACTCCAACTTTCCCTTAACGTGCCCCATGCCTTGCAGGTGTTACTTGTATGACTCTGTCGGGGGTCTCAGCCTCCTCAGCTTCTACCCCCTCTCTCTTTAGCCAGGCCTGCCAGCCTAGACCCTCTAGATAAAGCCTGACTCTGAGGCTCTAGCTCTTTAATATGCTACTTATTGTGGGGCCCCTGGCCCTTGTCTACTGCGCCCCACTAGTGCTGAGCTTTCCAGCCTCTCGCAGCTTGTACCCCTCTGGCACTGGGCTCTCTGGCCCCTCTGCAACTGCACCCCATGGACGCTAATGAGGCCTCCACATCCCCTACAGCCTCAGCCACAAACCACCAGTTTAAACTATAACATAAATAGTGAGCCCCTGGGCTATAAAACAAAATTAAGTGTAGCATTTAGACTTCTTACTTGCTTTCATTCATGGGCTCCCCATCTCAGTCTCCACTGCCAGATGCTGACACTTGTAGAGTAGCTGGAGCTATGCTTGAAACTTGCTGGAGTCCACCATCTGTGGTCTCTTCCTCCCTGGCTTATCATACCTGGGCTTATCTTCTTCTGATCCTAGGCCCTCTCACAGTCACCTGATCTTCATAGTCAGCTGACTGGCCTGCAGGGCTTGGCCCTTAACCCCTGCAGGCTGTTCTTTGAAAGTTCAGGTCTTAAAGAGAATTATCCTGGCGCATGTCTGCGAGGGGCCAGCAGGGTAGATTATGCTTAGGGGCAACCAACACGGGTTCATTAGAGGCAGGTCCTGTCAGACCAACATGGTGGCCTTCTATGACAAGGTCACAAAATCCTTGGACACAGGTGTTGCGGTGGACATAGTCTTTCTGGACTTTAGGAAGGCCTTCGACGCTGTCTTTCACCCCATTCTCATTAAAAAAAATAGGAGACTGTGGCATCGATACCTATACAGTCAGATGGGTCACTAATTGACTAGAGGGCGCACACAGAGAGTGGTGGTGGATGGGTCTTATTTGACCTGGAGGGATGTGGGCAGTGGGGTTCTGCAGGGCTTCATCCTCGGGTGCACACTGTTCAACATCTTCATCAATGACTTGGATGAGGGGGTAAAAAGAACCCTGTTCAAATTTGCAGATGACACTAAGATGTTGGGAAAAGTGGGCACGCTGGGAGGGAGGAATAGGCTGCAATCAGACCTGGACAGGTTACAGAGGTGGGAGGATGAGAACAGGATGGGTTTCAACACTGACAAGTGCAGGGTACTGCACCAGGGGAGGAAGAACCAGGAACATACCTACACACTAGGAAACTCCCTTCTCATCAGTAAAGAAGCAGAAAAAGATCTTGGAGTCAGTATTGATGCCAAAATGAACATGGGTCAACAGTGTGGGGACGCAGTCAGGAAGGCCACCCGTACCTTGTCATGCATCCACAGATGCATCTCAAACAGGTCCAAGGAGGTGATCCTCCCCCTCTATGCGACACTGGTCAGGCCACAGTTGGAGTACTGCATCCAGTTCTGGGCGCCGCACTTCAGGAGGGATGTGGACAACATAGAGAGGGTCCAGAGAAGTGCCACTTGCATGATCAGGGGACAGCAGGGCAGGCCCTACGATGAGAGGCTAAGGAACCTGAACCTGTTCAGCCTCCACAAGAGAAGGCTGAGGGGGGATCTAGTGGCCTGTTACAAACTAGTCAGAGGGCACCAGCAGGCATTGGGAGAGTCCCTGTTCCCCCGAGCACTACCAGGAGTGACAAGAAATAATGGTCACAAGCTGGCAGAGGGTAGATTCAGACTAGACATCAGGAGGCTCTACTTCACTTTCAGGTTGACTAGGATCTGGAACCAACTTCCAAGAGAAGTCCTGGCTCCTACCCTGGGGGTCTTTAAGAGGAGGCTGGATGAACACCTTGCCAGTGCTGTTTGACCCCAGTACTCTTTCCTGCCATGGCAGGGGGTTGGACTTGATGACCTACTTAGGTCCCTTCCAACCCTACCAACTATGAAAATATGAAAGGGGCCACCCTGCCTTCTGGTAACAGGGCCTGGGTTCCCTGTTACAATCAGGTGAAAGAATAAGGAACTGTATTTCCCATGATGAGGTGGGGTACCATCAGATATTGCAGCACAAAACAGTGGGACTTATATTCAACATGAAGTAACTTTGTTTGGACTGCCTCCAGATGGGGAAAAAAAGCAAGTCCATGACTGCTTGTGGGCTAGTCACAATAGTCTGATTATAATTAATATAGATGAAGATAGTATTGCACATGCATAACACGTCAAAAATACTCTCCATTTAGACAAACACTACTCTGGAATGGTTTATACACTTGAGCAGGGGGTGGAGTAGATGGCCTCCTTATATCCCTTCCAGTCCTGTTTTTCTGTGACTTAAGGATTCTTTTTCCAAAGCTGATGGAAATTCTGAGTTAAATTTCATACATTTTCATAGACATTAGGGCTGGAAGGGACCTTGGAAGATCATCGAATCCAGCCCCCCCGCCTAAAGGGCAGGAAGTCAGCTGGGGTCATAGGATTCCAGCAAGATAAGCATCCAATTTATTCTTGAAGGTGTTCAATATAGGTGCTTGAACCACCTCCGATGGCAGGCTATTCCAGACCTTGGGGGCTCGGACAGTAAAGAAATTCTTCCTTATTTCCAGCCGAAATGGTCTTGCAAAAGTTTATAACCGTTTGACCCTGGCATCCCTGGGGGCACTCTGGTGAACAAACGTTTCTCCAGAAACTGGTGGTCACCCCTGATAAACTTATAGGTGGCCATCAGATCGCCCTTAAGCCTGCGCTTTTCCAAGCTAAAGAGCCCCATGGCTCTCAGCCTGTCATCGTAAGGTCTGTTTTCCTGACCTCTGATCATGTTCGTGGCTCTTCTCTGGACTCTTTCAAGCTTCTCCATATCCTTTTTGAATTGTGGGGCCTAAAACTGCATGCAGTACTCCAGCTGCGGCCTCATCAAGGCCGAGTATAAGGAGAGAATGACGTCCTGGGATTTGCTCGAGAAGCATCTATGGATGTAAGCCAGCATTTCACTCGCTTTACTAGCCGCAGCATCGCATTGCAGGCTCATGCTCATCTTGTGGTCAATGATGACCCCCAAGTCTCTTTCTTCTGTAGTGCTATCCAGCGTAGCACTGCCGAGCCTCTAAGGATGCTGCAGGTTTTTCCTCCCAAGGTGGAGAACCTTGCATTTTTCAGTGTTAAACACCATCAGGTTCTCGTCCGCCCATTTGCTGAGCCTGTCCAGGTAAGCCTGGATCGTCCTCCTGTCTTCTGGTGTGGATGCTTTGCCCCAAAGTTTGGTGTCATAGGCAAACTTGGCCAGTCCACTCCTGACTCCAGTGAAGATGTTGAACAATATGGGTCCAAGGACAGAGCCTTGGGGGACCCCCCTGGTCACAGGGCACCATGATGATTGACTTCTGTCAATTACCACCCTCTGGGTCCGACCATGGAGCCAATTTCCCAGCCAGCAGATCATGGTGGACCCAAGGCCATAATTGGCCAGTTTTGCCAAGAGGTGATCATGGGATACCAGATTGAAGGCTTTTTTGAAGTCAAGATATACGACATCAATCTCTTCTCCTTTGTCCAGGTGATAGGTCACCTGGTTATAAAAGGAACTGAGATTGGTCAAACAAGACCAAGCCGCAACAAACCCGTGCTGGCTATCCCTTAGGATGTTGGCGTCGGCCAGTCCATTAAGGATGGCCTCTTTAATAAACTTTTCTAAGACCTTCCCCGGGAGGAGAAGTCAGGCTGATGGGCCTATAGTTTGCTGGAACCACTTTCCTCCCTTTCTTGAAGATAGGCACCACATTGGCCTTCTTCCAGTCTTCAGGCACTTCACCAGAGCATCAGGAGTTCTCAAAGGTTTGTGCCAGAGGCTGGGCTATGGTGCTCGCCAGCTCCTTGAGTACCCTGGGGTGTAGCTTGTCATGGCCAGCTGACTTGAAGGTATCCAGCCTCTCAAGGTGTTCCTTCACGAGGTCAGCATTGATGGAGGGCAGAGGATCTGCCTCACCCAGACCCTCCTGTCCTGTAGCGGGCATGGGCATCCCATGGGACTGATGAAAGACTGACGCAAAGTACCCATTTAATAGGTTGGGTTTTTCCTGGGCGTCAGATGTCAGTTGTCCCATCTGGTTCAGCAGGGGTCCAATGTTGCCCTTGCTTTTCCTCCGGCTCCCCACATATCTGAAAAAGGACTTTTTA
>NW_017728947.1:80710001-80716394 GCF_001723895.1 Crocodylus porosus
TAGCTTAATGCCAGTGGAGAAAAGTACAAAGTGTTCATTTTGATTAACAGTCGACTTCAAGGTTACATAAATGTGAGAGTGCCGCGCGGCAGTTATACAGAAAAGAGAAAATAATATAAAGTCTTTGCTAAAAACTCTAAGACAGTTACAGAGGCTAATCCCATCCTCCCTCCTTTGTAGACCTTTCTTTTTAGCCTCAGGAGATCTGCTAGATCCCTGGAGAGCCAGGGGGGTTGCTGTGCCCTCTTTCTGCCTTTCCTCTAAGATAGAATAGAATTAGCTTGTGCATTGAGGATAGCTCCCTTGAGAAAAAACCAATCTTCCTGAACTCCCCTCCCCCTGGGGTTGTGGTCCCTTAGGGCCTCACTGACAAGCCTCCTGAGCTTGTCAAAGTCGGCTTTCCTGAATTCAAGGACTTCAGTACTGCTGACTGACTTGCCAGCTTTACAGCGGATGGTGAAGGTGATCAGCTCGTGGTCACTGTCACCCAGCTTCCCATCAATCACAAGGTCGCCAGTTAGGTCATCCCCAGTAGCCAGTACCAGGTTGAGCAGCGATTTACCTCTTGTTGGCCTGTAGACTTCTTGAGTCAGGTAGGGGTCATCCATGCAAGAGAGGAAGCTTTGAGGCCTCTCGGATTTTGCTGAGTGATCCTCCCATGAGATGTCTGGGTAGTTGAAGTTACCCATGACAACCATGGTCCTGGAGCATGTGGCTTCAGTCAGTTCCCGGGTGAACTCCTGGTCAAGTTCAGGACTTTGGGTGGGAGGTCTGTAGTAGACTCCCACCATTGTGTCCCCTGTGCCGTGTTCCCCACGGATTTTAACCCAGAGGGTCTCCAATTGTCCACCCTGGTCGCCAACATCAGCTTGCAGGGATGCGTAGCTTTCCTTAACATAGAGAGTTACACCCCCACCCCTTTTATTTACACGATCCCTCCTGTACAAGGTATAGCCATCTATACCTGTGGTCCAGTCATGGGTGGAGTCCCACCAGGTCCGTTATCCCTCTGACATCATAATTATTTGCATTGAGCAGGAGGACGAGCTCCTCCTGCTTATTCTCCAAGCTCCTGGCATTAGTGTACAGGCAGGAAAGTGTGCCCTTGGGGGCTCTTGCCTTGCCCACAGATTGTACCAGGGCTGGGACAGGGGTGGGCTCCCTTAAGTGCGTTGGCCTGTTGGCTTTGCAAGGGTTGCTCAGTGGACCAGCAGTGGCGGTAGTCCCCCTGTACCCCAGAGGCTTAGTTTAAAGCCTGGTGGAGCAGGTCAGCCAGTCTGGCTGAGAAAAGCCTCCTCTCCAGGGGAGAGAGGTGGAGGCCATCTCTTCCCAGCAGCTCGCTGCCTCTCTTGCCAAAGAGCGGGCTGTGGTCATGGAAGCCAAAGCCTTCCCTATGACGCCAGCACCACAGTCTTTTGTTAACTACATGGATCCTCCTCTCCCTTCTCAGCCCATACCCCGAGACTGGGAGGATCGATGAGAACACCACCTGTGCCCCCAGAACCTTTAGCCCCGCTCCCAAATCCCTGTAGCGCCTCATGACCTGGCTGGGAACCCTCCGAGTTGTATCGTTGGTGCCCACATGAATAAGTAGCATGGGATAGTGGTCAGTGGGCTGGAGGAGCTTAGGGATCCTCTCTGCAATGTCTCGGATGTGGGACCCCGGGAAGCAGCAGACTTCCCAGGCTAAGGGGTCGGGGCAGCAGATTACCCCCTCAGTCTCCCTCAGGATGTCGTCTCCCATGACAAGCACCTTACGTTTTGTCTTGGGGAGAGCGGGGGCGGTAGCTACAGTTGAGCTTGTGTTGCATGTGGATGCAGCCTATGAGTGTGAATGGAAAATGCAAAGGCTGATCTTCTCAATGGCTACTTTGCCTTCATCTTTACAAGAAGAAATAAAAAAAAAAAACTGTGACCAAATAGCTAACCAAATTAATATACAGAAGATAGGCCAGGGATTGGCACCTTATAGACTAACTCATGTAGAGAAAGGAAGAACACAGTTGAGTATTATAAGTAAAGAGGATCAAGCACCATCGATTATATATTGATTGAACCCTTTATGTGGGGGGAGATAATTGATTTTGAGATACCATTTTGTTTAGAAAGTGATCATCTCCCATTAGTCCTCAACCTTAAAAAAGAGCCTGATATCCTTCCAGTCCTTAACAGCTATAGAAGTATTAGCCCTGTGCGAGATGGGTAGTATTCACTTCAGATTTGGATTCGGGTGATTTGGGGGACAGTGATTTGATTCGGTGATTTGAATCACTGTCATGAATCTATTCAGCTGAATCTGATTCAGAGATTCGGTCACCACCGAATTGGCTGAATCTCTGAATCATACAGGCCCCATCCCCTGCCTGCTTTCTCAGTCCCATCAATGGCTGCCCTGCCTGTCCTCAGCCTCCTTGCACTTTAAAAAAAAAGCCTAGCACTCTCTGGCTTCTGCCATGCAGGGGGGCGATCCCCCCTACCCCTCACTGCCCTGCACTGTGTGGGGGGCTCTGCTATGACCCCCAGAAACCCCAAAGGCCACTGCAACATCTGGTGAGTGTGGGGCTTTTTTTTTTTTAAGAACTGGTAGCTGGGGCTAGCAGGACAGTTATTGATGGGGCTGAGAAAGCAGGTGGGGGATGGAGGCTTATAATACTTATACTTATAATACTTGGTGGTGAGTCGGGACTGCTTGACTTTTCGAAGCTTTCTGAATCTTTTCCAAATCAATTTCGAAAGCCTCAAATCAATTTGGACCTGAATAAGTAATCTGTTTATTTATTCTATGGAACATATAACAAGGGTTTAGACAAGGATGTATTTTTCCCCCTCTGTTATTTAATCTTTACATGAATTATATTATTGGAAATATGCAGGATGTGCATTTTCATTCCCCAAAATTATTAGCAATCCCAATTCCTATTTTCATGTATGCAGATGACACTGTTATACTGTCAAGAACTCCTCTTGGATTACAGAGAGCAATTACAACTTTTGAGCATCTTTATGGACAAAATAGCTTACAGATAAATTATGATAAATCCAAAATACTGTATTAGGAAAGCCGTATGATGAATTATCCATGGAATAGGGGGGGAACCAAACTTGAAGTTGTCAAAACCTATAGATATTCACTGCTTCTCCATCATGGAAATATCGTATTCAGTCAGTTAAAACGAAGGCAGCCAAATTGGCTGTGGCTATAAAGAAATTTTATGAAACCACAGCAGGACAATTAGTCTAAGCTCCTATATCAGCATACAAAGCCAAAGTTACCTCTCAGATCTTATACGGTGCTGAAGTATGGGGTTCTGCTGCTAGTAATGATGTAGACGTACCTCAGAACAAGTTTCTTAGGGCTCTTCTGGCTCTTCCTCCCTCAACTCCTGCATCTTTTCTGAGATTAGAGATGGGAATGGATTCTATTTTAATTAATATTATTATTAGAATGGCTGGATTTTGGTTTAAAATCCTGCCCCTTTTACCATCTCATCGCTTAAATTATGCTGCATAGAAGATATTAATAATCCTTCTCCTCTCCAATCACCCTGGTTAGCTTTTCTTTTCCACACTTCTGCACTTTCTGGGATGGGATACTATCTCAAAGATAATGAAAGATCTTTCTCCCCCATAGAAAAGGTTCAGGTTTTCCAGAGGATAAGAGATATTGACAGGCAGAATGATTTTGCAGTATTTAGAGCTACTTGCATTGCTCCTTTATATGCTCTTCGGAAATTAGTTTGGGGTGGAGAAAAGTATCTACAGTTGGATCTCAATAATGAATGGTGATCCTCTTTGACTAGACTCAGGACCAAACAGATGCCCACAGCTGTTCTGGCTGGACGTAGATTTTCCATTTCAAGGGCTAAAAGATGTTGCCCAGTCTGTCTAGGAGTTTTGGAAGATACTGTCCACTATGTATTAGAATGTTCTTTATATAATGACTGTCCCTGGGGCAAGGGGAGAACATGGACCCTGAAGGGTTAAGGAGGGACTCTGGGGGACAATACACCCCAGGGAAAATGAAAGAAAAGGGAGAACGAGCAAAAACGTCCTACCTGCTGCAGGAACCACGGTGAGACTGAAAGCGGCGGCGGGACCCACGCAGCTCGTTAGCCGCTGTTTTTTTAAAGTGAAAGCAGCTGGAGAGAAGGGGGAGGAGAGCCGGCATGGAAGTATAAGAAGGGGAGACAGCAAGACGGAAGGGGAGGAGAGGTGGAGGAAGAGCAAAGAGAGAGGATCTCCTGGATCCACCGAGGAGGAGGAGGAATTGGAGAACACTGCCCACAGGGCAGAAAAATGTCCGGAGCTGCTTCCATGTAAAGACGCTGCTGCCAGACTGAGGAGGACAAAGGTATCCAGGCTGCATATTACCCTAGAGCCGCGAAGAGTGCCTACAGGAGGGTCCTTGTCAACAGAGACTTGGGCCAGTGAATCATCAAGAAAAGAGGTAGACAATCAAGGGGCCAGCTAAGACCCTCATGTCCTGGATGGAGGACCCGGGAGAGCCCGTTGAAGGAAGGTTTCTTTTCTGAGGGACGTCGAGGGTGGACACACGTTGGGAAGTGTGGAAAATGGGATAGGTAGCATTAAGCGGGGGGCAGCCGGTGAAGGGAGAGCACGCTATTACTAGACGCCCCAGGATAGTAATCAAGGGATAACTGAGAGGTGGTAGACGATTTTGGTGCCAGCCTCTTTTCCTTTTATTTTGTTAATTGTTATTTGCCAGGGACCCTGGGGTAAAAGTGAGGCATAGGGCTACCAAAGGCCCAGGAGCTAGAGGGCCTAGTTTTACTTAGCATTCAACCCAGATTCAAGTGGGAGCCAGAAAGACTTCACGCATAGAGAGGGTCGGCTGCCGACAGCAACATAAGCCGTCGTACACCGTCAGGGCTGGGTATAGGGTGAGGTACAGGGGAGGTTGGAGCCTTGTGAAGAACATCACGCCTCGGCCTGGGACAACCAGACCTGGTTGGTTAGACCCCTCCACCACTGATAGGATCATCAAAGTCGTGGCAGGCGGGATTAGGAGGGGATAAGACTGCCCGAGGTAAGAGCTTATGGCCCCATACCTTTTGGGACGGAGTGGAAGACCACTATCAAAATCCAGGGCCAGGTGGCGAGGGACTGGATGATCGAGGCCCGGAGGGTGCAATGACATAAGGAGAACCTATTTATTACTGTACTTGCAGAAATTGATACACTTCTCAAACAGAGAGAAATTAATCTGGCTTTTACAGCAAACAAATCCAAACATACTATACCATCTCGCAATTTTCACTTACAAGGCCGCAGCGATTAGAGTTAAATATCCTTTATTACTGACAAGAGTGATACATTTTAACATTAGACTTGTTTTTATTGTCTCAATTTGTGGATCTTTGTACATGAATATTATAGATTCATGTCTTGATTTACTACTAAATTTATATTAATAATGGTTTTATGTTGGTATGCGCTATTTTTAGTACAATATTTGTAGTTCATTTACTTTGTTCAAACTTATTTATATTATGGGTGTATGTGTGTTATGTCATCTTTGGGAGCATGGCATTTAGCCAGAATCCTTAATAATAATAATAATAATAATAATAATAATAATAATAATAAAAAATAAGTAAAGAGCTTCTCAGAGAAATTCTGATACATTTACATGAGTTTAAGTTGGATTGGTGTGATACGATTCATTCTAGGATAATGAAGGAACTGGCTAAAGAAATCTCAGAGCCATTGGCAACAACATTTGCAAAGTTATGGAAGACTAGCAATGTCTTAAAGGACTAGAAAAGGGCTAGCAGTATTCATCTTTTAAAAAAAAAAAAGGGAAAAAGACTACTCAGGCTGACTTCAATATCTGGGAAATTATTGGAGCAAAAAATAAAAGCGTCATTTTGTAAATATCTGGAGAAGGTATGATCACTAGCAGCCAGCTTATTTTTAAGGAAAAACATCGCAAATCAATTTGATATCCTTCTTTGATAAGGTAAAAAGGTTTTGTGGATGAAAGCAGTGCACTGGACATAATATACTTGGGCTTAAATAATGCTTTTGATACAGTCCCACATAATATTCTTATAAGAAACTAAAGAAATATAGGCCAGATAGAATTACTATTTGGTTGATACTTAATTGGCTGAATAATTGCACTCAAAGCCTAACTATAAATACATATTGATTCAGAAGGGCAGGAAATGTCAAGTGGGATTCCCCAGGGGTCTCTTCTGCGATCAATGTGTTAGAAATATTATTAAAAATGCATTATCAATAGCTGTTAGCTCCCATCAATGGTGTTGTCCTCTGAATAAGCACGGCTGCTAGCCCTCCTTGTCTCCTTAATGAGAGAGGGAAGGGGGGGTTGGAAACTGAAGGAAAAACTCCAAGAGCTCTTTGTACTAA
>NW_017728947.1:80716405-80737599 GCF_001723895.1 Crocodylus porosus
TCCAAAGAAACGAACCGAGAGAGAGTTTTTTTTACCTCAAATGCAGCTGAATACTTTTTATATTAATGACTTGGATGCAGGAATAGAGAGCTTTATGAGACAGTCTGAAGATGAAACACAATTGGAAGGGTTTGCAGACACTTTGGAAAAGTATCTTGATAAATTAGTAAATGGATAGTTGATAAGAGCATGGTAAGGTGCTACACCTAAGGAAAATAAACCAAATGCACAAATGCAGAATTGTCTGAGCAGTAGTGTGGCCTGAGAAGAATCTGGGGCTTATGCTGGACCGTAAGTCAGTAATGTGATGCAGTTGCACATGCACACAAACAAAAATCAAATGAAAATTTTGGCCAAACTACCAGAAACATTGTGTGTAACACACAGGAGTGCTGGTTAGGCCTCTGCTAAGGTATTGTGTGCAATTCTTGGTGTTAGATCCATTTTAGTAAGGATGCAGACAAATTGGAGAAGATCCAAATGCAAATGATAATGATGATTATACGGTTGGTATATAAGCAGTCCAAGGAAAGACAAGGATCTACATGTTTAGTTTGGCAAAAAAGAGATTAAGGAGCTGAACTGCCTGCCCATGGCCACATTCCATTCCCCGGCCAAGTGTGTCCTGCCCACGGGGTCCTGGGCCACTTAAGGAGTTTTGACTAGCAGTTGCTGTTGAGTGGTGGGGGGGTGCTGACATGGGGGAAGTGCTGGCCCAGCCTGCAACAGCTCACTAAAACCCCTTAAATGGTTCTTCAGCCCAAATAATTGCCCACCCCTGGATTAGACAGTCTTTGAAGTTCCTTCCAACCCTATGTTGTTATAAACAGAGGAGACAGGAATAAAAGGAAACTCCAGGATGCTTCAATGTAGTTTATTGTTACCAGAGGCAACCACATTGAATAAGGTCTCCTGTTATTATGAGCATCATTTAATTACTTCCGTAAATGTATAAAGTTCTATCTTGAAAACATATTTCCTTTTTCCTCCTTCTCTTATTGGAAGGGTGCTCCAGAATCTCCCCCTCACATGGTCAGAAACGTCTTTAGAA
Organism: Crocodylus porosus; assembly: GCF_001723895.1. Lineage (NCBI taxonomy): Eukaryota > Metazoa > Chordata > Crocodylia > Crocodylidae > Crocodylus > Crocodylus porosus. The sequence continues at coordinate 80,717,457 of NW_017728947.1, forward strand.
CTTTTAGCTTAAATATATTCACAGCCAATTTATAGCCATTTCTTGCTGTGTCACTGTTCTCCTTTAACTTACACATCTCATTTCTGTTCCCTTCCCTTTCCTTCTCCTTGACATATTTAGAGAGAACAATCATATCACACCTCAGCCTTTGTTTTGCTAGGTTAAACAAGCTGTGCTATTTTAGTCTCCTCTTGTAAGATAGACTGTCAATTCCCATGATTGTCTTAATAACCTTTCTCCATCACAGTTCCTGTAAGAATTCAACTTTCTTGACTACAGGTGACATTAAAATATCCTTATCTCTATTGGAAATGCTTCATCTGATGCATCTAATAGTTGCATTTGTATTTTTCATGGATGCCCCTTTTTGGTAGCTTATATTTATCTTGTGATCAACTTATACATTTTCTGAGGGCTTTCTCTTTTTCTCTGGTGTTCAACTAAGGGGTCCCCAGGTTATAGTAGAAATTCTTATTAGTCCCCAAGAGCATGATCTTCTTTGTACTATAAAATTTGATCTAATTTTTGTTGCACTAGTCCTCATGATCATTCAGTTCTTCCTGTATGAGTCTCCAGTTCTTTCAAACAGATAATGCCTCTCAACCTTCTTATGTTAGAAAATTTATTTAATTCATTTCTACTTTTTGTGCCAGGTCATTGATGAAAATATTAAATAAGATTTGATTTAAGATGGGTCTTTGAGGTTATAATGTGTTATAAATCCAATGTCTATATTTAGTCCATGATTTTTAGTATCCAGAAAGCTTGAGCTGTGACCTCACCAATCTTAAAAAGACTTTCACCCAACAAGGACACTCCTCTAGAGAGACAGATCAAATGTTTGAAAGAGCAACCTGGATACCACATGAAGAACTGCTGCAGTACAGAAGAAAACCCACCCACAAATTGCACACCACTGGTTATGACATATCACCCCTCCCTAGAACCCGCACGGAAAATCCTTAAACAGTTACAACCTATACTAGAAAAAGACCCTATTCTTAAAGAGATCTTCCCAGAGCCACCCATCTTAGCCTTCAAACAAGCACCGAACCTGATCACCAGAAGCAAGCTTCCTCAGGCCCAGAACACACCAAATGGATCCAGACCATGCCATGACAAGAAATGCAAAACCTGCCAACACATGTCCACCACCCCCACAATTACTACACCCCACAACAGAGCCATCAGCATTCCCAGATCTTACAGCTGCACCTCCAGAAATGTAATATAGCTCATCCAATGCACCCAAGGCCCTGATGGAAAATACGTAGGAGAGACCAAACAACAACTGTGCACCAGGACGAACACACACTGGAAATCTATCAAAGACAGGAATACCCAATTACCTGTGGGGGCACATTTCTCACAAGAAAACTACTCTCTCTCCAATCTCTTAGTCCTGATCCACAAAGGAAGCTTACAAAACACTTCTCAGAGACGAGCCTATGAACTCCACTTCATCAACCTCCTGGATACTAAAAATCATGCACTAAATATAGACATTGGATTTATGACATGTTATAATCTGCCTGACATCTGACTCCCCAGGTAGCTCTCCACTATCCATCCTCCTTCTCTCCCCAGCCCCAGCCTGTCTCTCACCCATTGACTCCTCAATCTGCATTTTCACTGACTACCTGTCTTGTATGCAGACCAGCCAGCCTTTGGCTTCTTTACTTTTCTTTCCATCCAGGAAGGGCACATGCCAACTGCTGAAACTTCTTTAGCCTGATGAAGGGTTTTTGAACCCAAAAGCTTGCTTTATAATTGTTTTCCAACTATTTAAGTTGCTCTGATAAAAGATACCAGATTCACCCAAAGAATCTTGTTTACCTATGTCCTTAGACCAACACGGCTACAACATACACCCCTGTATCAGCGTTGTAGTAGTACTCAGAAAAACAAAAATGGCTTGACCCAGGGAACTACAGAATTGTTACCCTGACATCAGTCCTGAGAAGAATAATGGACATTCAGTTAACAAAAATAACAGGCTAGGAATATGTTTAGTTCAAGTCTTCATATTTTTCTGGAAAAAAGATCTTGTTAAACAAACTTGATTTCAGGTAACTGCATAGACTCTTAATATGTTTAGGCTTTTGTAAATCATTTGACTTAGTGCTGCATGACATGATTAATCAATATCAATAAACCATGTTAAATGGTTAGGATAGGACTAGATTGTTGTGAAAATTCAGTTAACAGGGAATGATTGTAGAATGGGAGCTCCCAGAGGGCCATCCGAGTTGCAGTTCTATTTATTCAGTACTTTTATTAATGATCTAGAAATTGTACATACAAGCTTTGGTAATACAGTATAACTTCATAAATCTAGTTTTCAGTATTTCCGAATTCTCAAAATTCTGGCACTTTTTAAAAACACACTACATTGGGGAGTAGCAGTGGTTGGTCCTGGAGCAGCGGCTGCATGTGGAAAGGCGGTGCAGGATGGTGGATGGCAACGGCAGCTGCCATATGCAAGCTTCCCCCTCCACCTCCAAGGTGAGCGAGTAGCAGCAAATGGTTGTGGAGCCGGGGGGGAGGAAGAGGGGGGTAACGGCGGCCAGTCCCAGAGCATGCTGTTTCAAAAATCTGGAATTTTCAAGTTTCTGGCAGGTGCTAGGCCCCAAGGATGCGGGATGTATGAGGTTATACTGTAGGACATTGTTAAGACTGCAAAGTCAAGCACTGAAAAATGAAGGGATGCCAATATTGGAGTTGCCTCTGCAATCTTAATTGAATCAATGTTCATACCCGTTCTGGCAAAATCTTTATTTTCAGCCTTATTTACTATATTTTTTCCCCTGCTGTTTGCTTCCTTCACTGACTCCCTTGCTTAGTTTCCTTGCTTAGCTAATCTCCATCTCTTTGTCCAACTAGTATGTCTTTTCTCCTCCAGTGTCAGGACAGAACTTCTCTCCTTCTCATCCAGTCTTTCAGAGAATGGGAGAAGCCGTCTTCTGCTCTCAGTTCCAGTACCTCACCTCATTCTTGCCTAGGACAGAAGGTATAGGTCCTGGGCTGGAGTTTTCTGAGTCACTCTTTGCTGATTCATGTACACCTTTGCTGATTCATGTACACCGTTTGGAAAAGGATGGCATACACGCAGTGAGAGCATTTAGAGCTATAGGAGCATGATCAGTGAGGATGGACTCACTTCCTTAGGCAGCCATTCTACGTGGAAAATTTTATCTCAAATGGTTAAAATTTTGAAAAGTAATCAGTACCTGAAAACAGTTTTTCATAATGGGAATTTTTGGGCAACCTTAATTTAGGCAGTACTTGCCAGCTGTGCCTATAATATAAAATCTCAGCTGATCAGATTTGCCTGTGGCAGACTGGCAGTGACAAATCAAGATGAGCACAGCATAGCCACACAGAATGATCTAGATTTTAGATTGTCTGGTAAATTTAACCCATTCATACAAAATGTATCATTATGCTCCCACCTCCTGAGCTGTAGATTTTTTTCCTGAGCTGGAGGAAAGCCTCTTGAGATGGCAATCAATATCAAGCTGGTAAACTGTTGCATAATTCGGTTAATATAATTAGTAAATAATTATTTAATAAATGATAATTTCAATGTTATTGATTATTATTATTATAGATACAAGACTTGCAAATATCTGCAGCATGAAGACTCCATGTTAGCAGATATGCACAGGTTCTAGCTAGGATGCGCTCCACTGTTTCTATCAGTTCAATATACCATGCTGTTGGACATCTTGGGCACAAAACGTCCCATCTGCTTCGCTTTTCATTTCTGCAACATTTGAACATAACATTTGAAAAGATGATTTAATATCACTTCTGAAAATTATTGGCCAATTATCCTCAATTTATTTCCAAGTGTTTTTATTCAGTTTAGCAGCTGGTATGTCACTTTTGTACTTTCTGGTAAAGTAGTCTATCATTAGCTCTCAAGTGACCTTTTCACATTCTTGTGCACTAATACTGTAGGAAGGAAAAAATGGATTCATGGGAGTGATATCATTATCCTTATGCTCGGAGAAGGAAAAGATGTGTCTGTAAAACAGGTTTGTGAAGTCATGGTAAAGTGACCTAATGCTGTTTATGTTGGAGTCATAAAGAAGCTGTCTGCTGGCATGAAGTTGCTTTGCAACTTAGCGTGTTAGCAGGCACACGAGAGCAGCCCAGCTGGAATATGTCCTGCCTCCAGTGTGCCAGGCTCCTGATATATTATAGCACAAGGCATTTCACCATCTTCTTTTATACTTTTCAAGCATCTCCCCTCCTCCCTGCCTATGAGCTGAAGAAAGGAGCTGACTGGTTAGTTCTGGAGACTAAGGTCATTTTATTATGTATCAACACAGTAGTGTAATGAGGGCCCCAGGTGCCCAGTTAGAGAGACCCAAGAGTGGCAACTTCTGCTGATGCTGGCCTAACTCCTGCTGCCACTGCTGACCAGGGCACACCTGGGTTGTTATATCTCTGCATTAACAGCTTCTCAAATGTATAAAGAGAAGAGTAGGAAAGGAAAGGTGTTATCTCTCTATATAGCACTACTGAGATCATGGCTTGTGCTGGATGATGTGACTTTTGAAGAAAGAATACAAGGCAATAATAAATAGTTTCTTTTTAATTAAAAGATATTTGTCTAATGGTTATGAGCAGTGGCAGGCAAGGGGAAAGCTTGAGCTGTCAACTGCACTGGCTACCAAGTTCACCCTGTGTGGGACTAAGAACAGGGTACGAATTGACTGTCATAAACTGTTAACACTTGGTTGAAGTGGGCTACTGATCGTTAAGGGTGTCTCAAGATGTTTTGTTTGTCCCATTCACTTTCCCTCTTTAATAAACCCTGTGTAATATTTTTTGCAGGTAGGGAAATCTTTTTGCATTGGGACATCCAGGTAGCTTTTATTTTTCCAGGTTTCTAGATGGGAGCTCAAGCCCAAAGAGCAAATTTGTGTAAGACCCTTAAATTGACCTTGACCCTTGTTACTGCTATCCTGGGCCTGGCAGAAGGGTTACACACAGACCATCAGCAACTTTGCATACTGTTGCCAACTCTTCTCTGTGAATTATGCAGTTAACTTCGTGTTTAAACTGCTTCCATGACACTCTTGTGACTGCTGCTGAAGGATAAATCTTGTTCACCTGCTTCTACTCTGCATGCTCCAAACTTAGAACTGAAGCAGGGACACTTCAAGGACATTTTCCATTGCTACTGTTGAGCAGGTCAGTGTTGGAAATCTGGAGAGCCTCCTTACCACTTCAGTTCTGAGCTTGCAGCGTGTGCAGAGAAAGCAGGGCTTAGTTTTTGGCATCAGTCTCAAGAGCTGTAGGTGCAGTGTCTCAGTTACCTGAGGTGTGCCAGTTAGGTTGTTAAGACAGACCCTAGGAAAGGAGCTAATTTACCAGTCTTTTGTGCACTAAGAAAAAGAACTTGCTTCTTTCTTTATCCCAGGCACAGGGATAAAAGCAAATGCTGTTTTCCTTTAGAGTAGAGGGACCAAGTTCTATGATCCAGATAATATATTAAAAACTAATCAGGCCTTATCACAGTCCTCTAATGGATATGGCCTGGATTACTGATAACCACATTGTGTGCCCTCTTGTTAGCTTGCAGACACAAAACAGCCTGCTGATGCCTCCCTCATCTCTCTACAGCAACATTTCTCAACTGTAATTTTGTTTCAGAAGAGAAATGTGGGCCTGGATTTAACAGTTCTTTTTTTTCTGTCTAATTTAAGGGTTCCAAGCGGTTCCCAAATTCTGACAGATTGTGCACCACCAATTTAAAATGATACAACCTTAAGTACCACAAGCAATTTTTTCAGTTCAATCTTAAGTACCACCAGCAAATTTTTCTCATATAAAGTAATTGAAATAAATCTGCTAACATGTACCACTGACAGGTTGTCTGCTTACCACTGGTGCAGACTGGGAACCGCTGCCATAGACTCTTTCTCCTAATGCTCCAGGATTCTGTGCTGATTATGGGCTCCAAACAGAAACAGCAGGTCAGAAGTGGGTAGCAGAGCCACAGCTAGAATAGCATTAGTAGGCCTATGGTGGGAAAAAGGAAGTGAAGCTGGCTGAAGAAGAGGAACATGTTTTTGAGAGCCTGCTTGAGAAAGAGGGCTTGCAGTTCAAGATATTTGATGCCCTTGCTAGCTTTCTATTAACATTTGGCTACCTGGTTGCTTTTGGCACAAGCGTTATGGAGGAGTCATTATTGGTAGAAATATCCTTAAAACCGAAAATGAGCAGTTTTTTTGCTATTTGTGGTTCACTGTTTAAATATACAGAAAATTTCCAATCAAAGGAACAGAAAATAACATTTGACTCAGAAAATATCATTCACATGTAACAAATAAACAGTGTTCATTTTGTGTGTAGGGGACATATTTTATTCAGAAAACATGATTGAACCAGCTAAATACACTTTAGAAAGTCATAAATCAGATGTTGTATAATTTGAGAGTCAGAAAAAAGGTTAAATTTATCAAATCTATAGTTCTTCTACAATTGATGGGCTTCATGGTCTGGAATAGTAAGAACAAAGAAGGTTAAAGCTTCAGGTCATTAGAAAGTATAAAATGGGCAGGAGTCAGCCCAGGATTAGGATAATAGAGATTATCACAGATTGTTTGAGTTGTATCAGAGAGATCCATTTGGAGACCAAGAAATGGAACTGCAGGGCCAAGACTGTCTGGTCTGTGTGACACGGGAGTGGGATAACAAGGGAATTGCAGGCCAGAATTGAGATGTTAGAAGAGGTGTTTATGTGGGAAACTACTGCACTACAGAGCCTGGTCTTAATCACCAGTGTCACCGTGACTCACACTGTATTTCTCCTGTGAATATTATAAGTGCAAAAAAATAAAAAAGCTGGCCAAATAACCTGCTGACAAAATTCACGTCATTCTGGTGAGAAATTATTTTGTACCAAGCTTAAAAAATGTCTGCCACTTGGGCTGTAAAAACCAACACTCTGTTTATTAAAAGTAATTATGTACAGCATTTCCATGATCAAACATCAGAGATCTGAAGAAAAGGTGGTGGCTTTGCTGCCGATAGGGAAATAGTTTCACTGATCAGATGCTTAGGAAAAAGGAATGGAACTGTGTGTCAAACTGATTTTATTTTAAGTGTATTGCTTCGATGAAGAGACCGAAAACAGGGTTAGCTAAACCATTACGGAAACCAACAAACACAGATTACTGTAAATGGAAGCTAGAGCCTGTTTACAAATTCAGAGGATTTCTAGGCTGTTTTCATACTTTGTATTTCAGTTTATTTGCTATCTGTGACTGAGCATATACTAAATTAATGTTTGTTATGAACTGGGCATTCACAGGATGTCATGTATATGTTCTTGAGTGTATTTTACTGGTATGGCATATGTAGTCTCTACATATAGGTAACATTGAGCTGTATGTAGCTTTAACATCCTTATGCTTCTGTGTATTGTAGCATTTGATATAAAATGTATTTCTTATATGTTAGAATAGCGCCAGAATTGCAGAATATGATAATGGCTTTCAAGTGGTAAACTGAGTTTCTTTGGCAACTAAAGAAAGGCTGAAAAGGAGTAATCAGCATGTCATGAATATGTTTACTCTGAATATGTTTACTCATGGAGAGGCCCTCCCAGACAATAACTAATTTATATTTTAAATGGAAAAACCCTAGCACCTAGAAATGGGGAGAACATTTCCCTATGAGGGGAAATTTGGAGAGACCATGTATTGGTTTAGCAACTCTCCATGTCTGAAAGGATGCATGTATTCCCCTAGTCTTAATTAGATCAGGAAAGATTTTTGTTCTGGCAAACACACCTTTTGTGGGGCAGGAAGTTATATGCATAGTGTTGGCTCCTCGAAGAATCCAAAATGTGACATATGAATACAGGGATGTATTTGGTAGCTGTGTTGGTCAGAGACTAAAAGCAATGCTAAACTCTAGAACTCTTGGTTCAGAGATGATACCATTTGTTAGACCAAAGATTCTTAGTTGGTTTAATAAAAGGTATCATCTCTGAAGTAAGAGATGCTCTGTCTTTACTGCTTTCTTCTGGCACTTTATAGCATCTTAGACTCCTGGTCTAAGATCCAAAGTTTCTGGTGGAACTCAGAGTGTTCTATGGCATGTGGTGTGCTGAAAAGGCTGGAGTTCATGTCCTTGTACATCCATGTGGACTAAAAGTCTATTATATCATTGCCTGAGAGAAGAGGGCCTGAAATCAATGACCTAAGTGATCCTTTTTCAGTGTCATGGTCCTATAACTAACCTATAAACCAAGTATACGTCATTCCTTTTCAAAAAAGCAGCTTTAGCTACCCATTTGGTCATCTCACCCATCTATTGTAACTGGAGTATTAAAATATAAGCTCTTTGGGGCAGGGAGTATTCAGTTAGCTTATTTTCTAAAGCCACCAGCAACATGGCAGTCCAGTCTGGCTGAGGTCTCCAGGTACTAATGCAATCTAATGAATAATAATATAAAAAAACTGAAGTGGGGGTGAAGAGATGGAGAGCTTTGTTTTCTCCTCCTCAAAAGAATTGATAGCTTCCAGATATTAAAAAGCTGAGTTGGTTAAATAATTCACACAAAAATGGGAGCATGGGGGGAGGGATTTTGTTTATGATATAATATAAACTGTAGTAACCCTTGAAAACCAAAATATAGCACCCTTCTTGAAGGAGAAGGAACAGGGATAGCAAACAGGAATTGCCAAAAGATAGCTTCTTCTTGGCCATTATTATGGGGAGGGAAGGAAGGAAGGAATGGAGGGAAGGAGGAAGGGCTGCCTGTTTTCAAAGAGGTACTGTCTTCTTGGATAAAGGATTTCCTAAAAATACTTTATTTAACTTATAATTCCTTTTCTTCACTCTGTCTCCTCTTATTATAGATTTAATTATTTCAGAGTTCTCATTCCCCAGCTTTTTCCTGTTCCCGTGATTGCTTCTTTTATTTTTACCTATTACTTTCTCCTTGCCCCATGTACCTCCACGGGACAGACACAGAAGGGGATGTGGAAAAGGCCTATGTGCTTTGCTAATATTTGTCTTAGTGAGCTGTGAATATAGGGAGAGGTCCAGAGGTGAGAATTATTTCTGTTTGGTTAGCATGTGTGGAGAAGCTCCCAAGAGAAGTAAATGTCAGGGGGCAGTAGTATGACAGATACCACCTATTCTCTTTGTAATCTCACTTAATCAGAGCCACCCCTTTTCTATACTTTGAGAACCATTTTGAGATTACTCCCTCTGGCACATAGACATTCAGACACTACAAGGATGAGAGTGGTATAAAGGCACAGAGAGATGGACAAGTGAGGCCAAGACAGTGGCAAGTGGTGATTTACTAAATCAAAGGCCTTTATGTTAAAGCAGCAAAGACGATTCCTGCTGATGGATTGCTAACCTAAGGCTCTTAAGTTACTCTTGGCTCCCTAGAAGATCCAAGTGGTAGGGGCAAAGGAGGCTGAGAGCAGGTCAGTCAGTTTTCTCAAGAGCAAAGAGGTGAAGTGAACACTTATCTTTCAAGTATGTTATCAAAAGAGAGGATGAACTCCACACTCTAATGATTTCATCTGGCTGTAAGGCCACCTCTGTATTGTCCATTAAACAGGGCTCTTCCATGCAAGGAGTCTTTGGGACAGCAGAAAGAACAAGCATAGCAGGAGCAGCAGGGAAATAATAAGGATAGTAATTGAAAGGAATCTTGAATCCTGAGAGTCAGTTCTTTTTTATGCCTTCAGTTCTACCAAGCAACTTGCTTGATTTCAGTGAGCTTTAGGGTCCAGTTAAGGGCACAATTTGCATTGTGGTGTATTCCCATCTGACTTTATCACTACTGACATGCAGCCTTCACAGGGTGACCCATTTCAGTACTCCAACAGTACACAGTAACACTTCACACTTGCTGAGAGCAGGAAATGAAGAATCCCATTCATGGCAGAAAGAGGAGAAGATTAGTGGGGCAGAAAGTAATCACTGGACATGTGCAAACCCTTCAAAATGAAACACATTTCTGGATCCATTCGAAGATCAAGGTACCAGATGCTGAAAGATTTTGGTGATCTGGGTGAGCACACAGCACAGTATTTAATATATCAGTGATCCTAACTTCAATCCTTTTGAGGAAGTAAGCAAAAATACCATGACCCTGGCAGGGGAAATATCATGACCACCAGGGCGGTTTTCCTAGTCACACCCGGGCATAATTGCTTTTCTGGGATGGGGTAGTACCCATGGAGGTAATGTATAGTAAATGTCCCACTTGCTGCTCGAGTGGGAAGATTTGGCTTTATGCCCACTTTATGGAAATGGGAGACTCCTTCCTAGCTTGGTCCTGTGGCCTTATGGCTGAGGGCAAAACTCAGGGGCATCCGAACCCCAAGCCTCCGGGCTTGGGCCTGCATGTAGGATGCCTGCCAAAGGTTTTGGAAACGTCTGAAGCCTCAGTGGGGTGGAGGATATTTGCTAGTCGTAGGGTTACTTATGGTTCTTGACTGACTCATGGATTTGGAATTGGGTGATTTGGCTTGGAACATGAAAAATTATCTTAAAGAAAAATAATAACATGACCACTAAGGCGGTTTTCGTAGTCACTGGAGACAACTGCTTTTCTGGAATTGAGCAGTACCCATGGAGTTAATATACAGTTAACCTCCCACTTTCACTTCCAGTGGGAAGATCTTGGCTTTGCGCCTCCTTTATGTCAATGGGAGACTCCTCCCTAGCTTGCTCCTGAGGGCAAGCAAAACTTGGGGGCATCTGACTCCCCCAGCTTGGGCCTTCACATAGGATGCCTGCCAAATGATTTGGAAACATCTGAAGACCCAGGTGGGGGTGGAGGATGTTTGTCAGTAGTAGGGCCGCATATGGTTCTTCAATGACTCATGGATTTGGAATTGATTTGGCTAATTTGGCCTGGAGCATGAACAAATTGTCTTAAAGAGAAAATTAAGTAAGGAAAACTTTCTGATTCTTTATAATATTGACTGTAAACCTGCAAGATACTCAGGACAAGTAGATACCCACATAGGAAGTAGGAACACCAGCATTAAAACTATTTGCCTTACTGACTGAACTAAATGTGTAACTCCTGAGCAATAACTAAGTATTATACTTTTATCTAATATGTGGGGCAGCCACTGCAAGAAAACAGGATTGCAAATGTATAGTCACTGTTTTATAATACTACAGCAGGGAATGTCTTTTTAGCACAGGGCCTTTTGTCTACATCCCAAACATAATCAAAGCTGTGCAGGCATAATGACACAACCCTACTCCATGCACTTTGTTGTTTGCAGGCCCTATGCTAGATGCCAAAATTAGTGTTTGTTTTTTTGGGGATCAGTTCACTTTACAGTGTAATCAGAACAATTTTCCTATTATGCTGGGTCTGCAGATGGACTGGTTGTTTTCTTGAGATGAGCCTGGATGTTTTCACACTCTGGAGCTGAGACAAAGGGCTACAGAATTGCAACCAGGATTCCGAACTGAATTTTGTCACAAGCCCCTAAAATCCTCACCAGCTCCAACAGCTCAAAAAACCTGGACCAGGTTGCACAAACTCAGGAGAGGAACTTAAAATGAATGATATTTTAAAAACACTATATTTGAGGTTCTTTAATTAAATTGGTTATTGACCTTTCAGGATGACTGCAAGCTTGTTTGAATATGCTTTCAACGTGTTCTGTGCATCTGTGTAGATTAGGCCCTTGGCAGATATTCAGTTAAAGATGCAATGAGATCTGATCCATGATCCCAACGGTCATGCTTCCTGCCATGCTACATGTGCATGGAGGCATGATTGTGGGATCAGGGATCAGATCCCAATCACACCATATTGAATATGTGGCCAAGGTGATCAGCTGACTGCTGTTCCCAGGTTTGGGGTGCAACAGAGTCCTTGGCTGCAATGCGCCACAGAGTCTGAGAGCAGCAGTCAGTTGATTGGGGCTCCAAGCCTCAGGGATGTATTGGAGTCAAGGCTATAAATGTACCCCAGGGCTGGGAAAGGCAGTCAGCTGATCAGTGCTTCCATCCTCGGGAGCACATTGGAATCAAGGGCCCTGAAGCACCTTTGAGATTAGGAGCCGGCCTGGCCACACATTCAATTTGATGCACAGTGGGAACCAGCCACTAAGTTTTTACACATATTTTATGTAATAGCTTTGTGGCCTATTCCCTGTTTTATTGAACCATTAATTGTATGAACATGTGGCCAAGTTATTATTTAAGATCTGATTAACTGGTTAATTATGTCTTAAGTATAATGTCTTTCAGGGACCTTCGAAACCTACTTTTCTTAAAATGAAAACCAGTATTCTCAGTTAAGTCACAATACTTCAGGAGCTGAGGCTTTAGATTTATTCCAGATTTATGACAAAATTATGAGTGGCCATACTACCTCAACCATATTGTGGGATCAATCAAAATCCTAGAACTGTAACTCTCCTGAAATTTTGGTGAAAGTTGATTTGGACAATCACAGCCAAGTTCTGTAGTTCAGACCCATATCTGTTATTTTCATGTGTGTTTCTTAGTGAATTTCAACAGCCCTGGGGAATGATGTCCTGGATTTACTTTGAGAAGAAGTATAGGAGCATAATTGTCAGGGAACATTAAACAGATGAGGAGCATTCATCTTCTTCTGAATCTTCAGCTCTTTTTCACGTCCAGAGCTAAAGTAAAAGATATAACAGACTCACTGATCTGATCCTGTATAGCAGCAACTCCTACTTGTGTTTTCCATGGAATTTCTGTTTTTTATTATACTTGGCTCTCCTTATTACTTAATACCAGAAAATGTTATTAGGCAAAGGAATGCTCATTCTAAACTAATTATAAGGTTTTGAAGAAAGGACCTCTTTTGCTACCCCAAGTTTTATAGAAAATTTACAAAATTCCTTTGTGCTTTACTGCAGCAATCTAGCATCTTATGGCTAAGGGCAGCAACAAAGTAAGGACATAATTTCCCCCTCATTTTCCAAGACTTCACTAAGAACATCAGCTAGCTAAACAACCAGAAGATAAGTTTACATACTAGAATATCACAGCTTTATATCCTGTAGGCCATCTTTTTAAATGAAAATGAATCCTCATGTACTGCATCTAATGTCTGATACAATGATCCATATTTTAGACACGTTTAGGATTTTAGGAAACAAGAGAATTCCTCCAGGTCATTTAGTATAGGTTTTGCATTTATTCTGTTGCATGCTAAGGCTGGACGTTGCTGCAGACATGATTAGTACTTCATAGTTCAGTATATCATAAGGAAATTTTGGGGCCTTGATATAAGGCTCACACAGTAAAAACAAACACTACAAATTGTTTCACAATTATAGCATTTACTTGGCTATTCTTTGGCTTGAAAGGTGTCTGCCCATTAAGATTAATTAAGTAAGTTTACTCCTCTGTTAATGTTGTAGTTTGTCTTCTTACGGACCTAAAAGGACAAAATTCATTGTCTTAATCAAGTACCTTTGCCTAACAGTGTAGATTCCAAATATAAAGTGGTAAACCATATAGTAAGAAAACATACTGGACGTGTCTGCATGAGATGCTTTGAGCTCAGTAGACTAATTCTACTGCACATTAGCATGGTGGGCGAACCCTATGCTAATGCACAGTAGATTTAGTTTACTGTGCATTAATGTCATAAAAAGACTGTTTTCGCTAGTGCACAGTAGCACCGATTATGGTGCATTAAGTTAGTACCTGTCATTACAGGTACTTAACTTCATGTGCCATAATTACAGCACATTAATGAACATGTAGATGCCCCCCCCCCCCCCGTGCAAGAAATCTGACCAAGAATGGGAATTGGATTTGCATTTACTAGTAGGTGATCATTCCTATTCCCATTACTCCCACCCAGGTTGTCTATTTGAACTCATGGTAAGATGTGCCTAAACCAAACCTCAGGAACCTGGACACCTCAGACTTTAAGAAACTCAAGTCAGAAGCTGAACTTTATGGTAGCTTAATAGGGTACAGAGGGCAGAGGTGCTTTGTACTGTTTAACCTATTAGAGAAAATCCCCTTTCAGTTTCTAGAAAAACTCTCATCTTTGTTTACAAAGAATGTATCAAATTCCTTATGAATTAAGTGTCTTACTCATCACAAGACTGTAATAGGATTAGAGCAGTGTTTCATTTACAACGGTCTAGTGAATCTAGAAGAAACAAGGTTTTTGGCAATATCTTTTATTGGTCCAACTGAAAAATTGAGAGAGATGTTAGCCAAGCTTTCACACACAAAGTGGCCTCTTCAGGTCTAGCAAAAAAGCAGGTGTAATCTAAGCTAAATACCAGATAAACAATGACTTTTGTTTAACTCCATTATGTAAATGAAAATAGTCACTTAAACAGTCTCTACTCCACATTTTACAGCCCTCATCCACTTCTTCAAGTAACTATTTTCATTTAGGTAACAGAATTAAGTAAATGTCATTGTTTTATCTCTGGTAGGGCTCAAGGGTTGTTGTAGCCATGATAGTCCAGGAAACGTGTGACAAGTAAGGGATTTTTTGGTGATATATTTGACAAACTTTATACAATTGGTCCAATAAAAATATCACCAAAAAACCCCTTGCTTCTTGTATTGCTTTGCCTCATATTTAGCTTACATTGTAACTGCTTCTTTCCCAGACCACCAGAAGGGCATTTTGTACCTCAAAGCTTGTTTAACATCTCGCCCAACTCTGCAATTGGTTCAATAAAAGATATCACCAAAAAACAAGGGTAACGGTTGAAAAGTCCCTTTACCCACTAGGTGGTGCTGTGGTATTAACAATGACCTCTCTGATTATGAACCCAAATTAGTATAGTACAATATAGAAGAGTTCATTAAACCAAGTTAGGGGCATTTTGAATACAATAAAATCTCATGGAGGCAGGAAGCTGGTGGAAAGAGAAGGATGATCTTGTGACTAAAAGATCTCTGAAGAGCTACGTTCAGTTCCTGGGCCTGCACAGGGCTGATCCTTGGAATATTAGTCCCAGACATTTTCAAAAGTAGTTTCCAGGTGTCTGACTTCAGACATTCCCGATGTTGTGATTGTGGCATCTGTAGCTGTTACAATTTTTTTCTCTATATACCGCACCTTGACATTTCTACAGGTTGCACTCTGCCAAGTGAGCTATCACTTTGTGAGGCAGGGGAGAGGATGCTACATGTGACATGCTCTGTGCTTTCTCCTGATAACTTGCTGTCATTATATTTTCCTTAATCTATCAGGGAAAGCTCTTCATATAGCTGTTCCTGAACATATGGAAAACATAAGGGTATTGAAATGCCAGAATGAGGAAGCTTTCTGTTTGAGGGTCCTCCCCCTCACCCGTATATTTCATAGCAGCTTTAGTTTGTGCTTAATTCAAGTGCTGGGAGGGATGGATGTGCTGCCGACACCCGTCATAGTCAGAAACTAGCATCATCTGTGGGTGCGGAGGGAACAGAATGTAGGTCTGGCCATACTGGTTTCATTGGTCTTCAGATCTAATATCCTTTCTCTCACAGTTCGTTAACTGAGGTTTCGGAGGAAAGATGAAATATCCCTATGTATTTCAGCTCATCAGTTGTGCAGTCCTGCATAGGAGGGGAAAAACATTCCTTGACAACCTCTTGCAGCAGTAAGCTGACTTATGCCATAGCAAAACATGAGATCTGATTAACATGTATAACTATATATTCATCTTTTTTTTACAGTACCCGGAAGGATATGCTACATTCTTCACCAAATAAAGAAACAGAGGCAATATAGTCATGCAACTGAATATGAACACCTTAGTGGTACAACTGCATGTTTTATATTGTTGCTGTTGCCTCACTCCTTGAGAACACTGGACAAGTAGGGACAGGAGAACAGAGGGAAGCCAGTGGTTTGAGGGTCATTTATGGGGAGACACTGAGGATAAGGAGCAAAAAGATGTGAAGAGTTATCTGAGAGAAGCAGACAAATATTAATACTGGTGGAGGAGATGGGTGTGGGGTTCTGATAATAAGCAGTCTGGGGTTGGACTAATGTTACAATAATAAGCATTTGGAATGGACTACTGTTTCTGTCATGAAGCTATTCAGCTTCCCTCTAAATTCCATATTCTTTGCCTCTGGGTCAGAGAATCTGATGGACAATCTGTGCCCCATGCATATTACATTGAAGTCTATGGGAAGTCTGTTGTCTTCACTGGGCTTTGGAATAAGTCTCATATGAGGACATTTTCTATGACCTTTTTAAAATTGCCTTGTCATTTGTTCCTTGTCTTTGACTCATAAGACAATGTGAAATGGGGGATGAAATCTGTAACAACCAAGTTGTATTGTGGCCCTTTTTTCATAGGAGAAATTTACATCCTCCTCTTTTTGCTTCATCTCATGGGAATGTGAAAATACGTAGAGACAAACAGGGTTTATCTGTCCAGAGGTGTCAGAGGACACAGTCAGTATTCATGGCTCTTAATTACTGCCAGATCTAGTTTAGCAGCCCTCTTATCACTTGTGGCCTTTTCTGTCTGGGTGGGTTAGGAAGTGCTTCTCTCAGAGAAACAGAGCTCAGACCACAAAGTTAAGGCAGTCTGTATTCAGTCTAGAATTCAGTAGTTCTTGCTGCCCTTTCCTCTGGGGTTATCATTTTTCTTTTTGAAGGGAGAGGAGGAAGGGAAACACCCATGATCTCCTTTACATTCCAGCCCAAGGACACAGCATTAAACACCCAAAGACCACTCCTTTTATCTCTCATTAATTCCCTTACTACTTTCCAACTTCCCCTTCATTTTCTCTAAACCTGTACCCCTGAAATTTCTCTACCTAATGCCCTGTTCTCATGCCCCTGCAGCGTTTTCATAGTTTCATAGACGCTAGGATTGGAACGGACCTATTAGATCATAGAGTCCGACCCCCTGCCCTGGGCAGGAATGAGCACTGGGGTCAGATGACCCCAGCCAGGTGTCTATCCAATCTCCTTTTGAATACCTGGAATTCCGGGTACTGTAAGCCTATTCCATATTTTGGCAACCCTCACTGTAAAGAATTTTTTTCTGATGTCCAATCTGACTTTGCTGTCTTCCAGTTTGTGGACATTATTTTGAGTTACCCTGATGGGTGCTCTGGTAAATATTGTATCCCCTATTTCTTGCTGGCCCCCCTGATGAGTTTGTAGGCGGCCACGAGATCACCTTTCAGCCTCCTCTTGCGGAGGCTGAAGAGGTTCAGGTCTCCCAGTCAGTCCACATAGGGGTTTTTCTGAAGGCCTTTAACCAAATGAGTGGCCTTCCTCTGAACCCTCTCCTGGCCATCCACATCCCTCCTGAAGTGCAGTGCCCAAAACTGGACTCAGTACTCCAGCTGCGGCCTGACCAATGCTGCATAGAGGAGAAGTATCACCTCCCTAGCCCTGCTTGTTTTATAGCGGCTGTTTTTAATTGGGTGCTTGGTCACAGCTTGAGAAGCTGTAATGGGGCTCTTAATTAACCCTTTCCAGGTCTGCCACATGGAGTGCATATAAACCGTCACTTAAGATTTGTGTTTCTCCAAGGGATTATGTTTACCTCCATTTAGGTATTATAATGAAAGACAGATCTTAGTGTGTAGCAGTAGTAATTGTCCTTTTTCTGCACAATATCTGGAACAGCTTTTAACACTTCCTTCAGTGCTTGAAATAGGAGCAGTTAGTGATGGCCTTCAGTCACCTACTTTTCTCCCAATGTCTTCACTGACAAGTGTGGAGTAGAATGCAGGATCTCTTGTTGCAAAACAAATCCCATCACCTAAGTCTTGCAACTGATGGAGAATCTCCATTAGTTGCAGGAGTTTTAGGGTTTATCATTCCTTTAGGCTGCACCCATTAGAGGATGACACATGTAGTAGCACATGAGAAAGTGTTGTCTGACACGGTGGAGGACAGTAGTGCATTCACATGGGCTGATACTTTACAGGGGCTCCACCAGTGCATTGTGCTTGGGAGGCCTAATTATAATTCAGAAGCTTTTGCCAAGTTTATGATACTAGCCAGGTTGCTATGGGTAGTTAGTTTATTACCTCTGTGGTACCTAGGAGCAGGGCTGCAGCCAGACCAACCACTTAAATTGGTACAATCAGGATCCTTTTCTGAGAGTCTATAAAAGGATTAGAGTGAAAATGGATTGAACTTTGTATCTAATGAGCAGGGCTGCCAACCTTTTTCTTCTAATTAGGGATGTTTGCAGTGTTCCCTTGGAAAAAAGTGCTGTGTGTCCCTTCTCTGCTTCTCCAGGTAACAAAGCTGGATAAAACTAGTTCAGTGCCTTTTCCTTCCTAAGTCTTATAGAATAATCAGTGCTAAGGTGGGGCTGAGAAAGGCAAAACGGGAACAATATTGAAACAGCATATTTTTGGGGGCAATTTATTTTATTGCAATATATATTACAGATGTTGCTTACCAACAGGCATTCATGTGTGTCACTGCTAGATTTTGGGAGGTGGAAATCCATCTGCTATGGGATGGACTAACTCCTTTCACTAAGCAGAACTGGATATGAGCTTAGGAAATTTGGGAACTTATAACTCAGAGGTGGTAAATGCAGGGACCACCACTAAGAAGTAAACCCTGCTGTGGAAGGCTGAGAGCAAATTATGAGAGCCCTTTAGAAAGCTTGAAGCTTAACCATTTATATGGGCTGTTAATGTACTTTCTAAGTAACTGAAATTGTATATAATGAATATGTTGAAGTTGTGAGAGTATTAACATTGGGCGAATTGTGTGATGATTTATAACATATGTGTATGCGTTGCCAATATCTGCGTATGCCATTTTATATTCATGGTAAACGTGTGGAAGCTTCTGGGACAGGCATAAAATGAGCCAAAGTTCAAGTGAACTTTCTGGACCAATTAAAATGGCCATGAAATATTGGAAGGGGGAAAGAAGCTGAGAAAGTTGCATTTCAGCCAAGCTAAAATAGGTATGAGATAGTTCAAGCAAAAAACAATAGTTTTCCTGAAGGGTAGGGTTTGGTCTGGTAGCA
This sequence comes from Crocodylus porosus, assembly GCF_001723895.1. Lineage (NCBI taxonomy): Eukaryota > Metazoa > Chordata > Crocodylia > Crocodylidae > Crocodylus > Crocodylus porosus. Next base: position 80,736,446 of record NW_017728947.1, read on the forward strand.
CATTTCAAGGAGCACAATAGAAAGAACTGACTGGGGACTGACTGGATGGGCAGCATCTCTGTAGAAAAGGACCTGGGGCTTACAGTGGACAAAAAGTTGAATATGAGCCAACAGTGTGCCCTTGTTGTGAAGAAGGCTAATGGTATACTGGACTGCATTAGTAGGAGTGTTGCCAGCAGATCAAAGGAAGTGATTATTTCCCTCTATTCAGCACTGGTGAGGCCACATCTGGAGTCTAGTTTTGCCCCCCTCCCCACTACAGAAAGGATGTGGACAAATTGGAAAGAGTCCACTGGAGATCAATTAAAATGGCTAGGGCCTGGGGCACATGACTTCTGAGGAGAGGCTGAGGGAACTGGGCTTATTTAGTTTGGAGAAGAGAAGACTAAGGTAGGATTTAATAGCAGCCTACAACTACATGACTGGTGGTTTCAAAGAGGGTGAAGCTAGACTGTTCTCAGTAATGGCATATGACAGAACAAGAAGAAATGGTCTCAGGTTGCAGCCAGGGAAGTGTAGGTTAGACATTAGGAAAAACCTTCTCACTAGAAAGGTAGTAAAACACTAGAACAGGTACACAGAGAAGCGGTTGAGTCTCCATCCTAGGAGGTTTTTAAGACCTGAATAGACAAATCCTTTGTTGGGATGAGATAGTTGGGGACAGTCTTGTTTTAAGCAGGGGGTGGGACCTAGATGACCTTCTGAAGTCCCTTCCAACTCTAATTTTCTGTGATTCATCTAGCTCCCCTATATTGTTCCAGAGTAAGAAAGTTAAATTTAACCGAACAAAAAAGGAAAGAAAAACAGCACAAACCACCCCCAGCCAACCAACCAACCAACCAAACCCCGCTCCCAACCCCCTCCTCAAAAAAAAACTGTGTACAGTTATGGTACAGTCAATTAAATAAGCAACAATTAAAATAAGAAGTGATCTAGCTGGAAGGGGATGAGAGGCTGACAATTAGGAAGACAACTTTGGAAAATACTCCACCATTGCTCTCTACTGCAGGGATTTTTCACAGACATTATAGATTTCATAGACATCAGGGCTGGAAGGGACTTAGGGAGATCATCGAGTCCAGCCCCCTGCCCAAAGGGCAGGAAGTCAGCTGGGGTCATAGGATCCCAGCAAGATAAGCATCCAATTTACTCTT
>NW_017728947.1:80741291-80746023 GCF_001723895.1 Crocodylus porosus
CGTCTCTGAGGTGCCCAATGGGGGGGCCGCAGAGCCTGAGGGGACCCTCGGGGTGTGGCACATGCCCATCCGTGTCATGCCTCTGATAGGCTGGCTACGGCTGGGACTGACTACTCTGGGGGGTTCGCACGCAGGGTCTCATGCCCTCCCATGCCCTCTCCTGCGCGAACTCCATGCTAACTCAAGTGCCTGTTTATGCAGCCTGTTCAGGGTCCCGTGGCTCCCTGGGGGGCTGGGCCAAGTAGGGGCCTGGGCGGGGGCTTGACCCCGCCCGGCTCTATGCAGCCGCCTCCTCCCAGGGAGCGAGGAGTTAACCCCTTCCCACCACGAGCCTACCTACCTCCGGCTGTGCTGGGGGTCGGCAGGGTGCTCTGTGGCTGCTAAGGAGGTGTCTGGGGGGCTTTGGGGGAGCAGGGGCACAGCGGGCTTTCACCCGTGCATCTCTCACCGCTCCGGAGCCTGACTGAGCTTTTTTTCCCTGTTTGGTGGGCCCATTTAAACTGCGCGCATGCGCAGTGGGCCTGCCGTCGGGGAAAGCTGATTTCTCAGGCCGGGGGGGCCCTGCCCGGGATTTGGGGGGCCCTGCCCTACAGGAGGGGGACTGGTGAGTACCCCCTCCTTCTCTTCTCTCTCCCTGTAGGGGCCTGGGCGGGGGCTTGACCCGGCCTGGCTCCACACAGCCGCCTCCCCCCAGGGAGTGAGAAGTTAACCCCGAGCCCACCTACCTCCGGCTGTGCTGGGGGTCGGCAGGGGGCTCTGCGGCTGCTGAGGGGGTGTCTGGGGGGGTTCGGGGGAGCGGAGGCGCAGCGGGCTTTCACCCATGCGTCTCTCACCGCTCTGGAGCCTAACTGATTGGGAAGAGCCTGCACTGATGGGATTTGCTTGTCAGTACTCAGGAAGCTTTTGTACTGGTGGTTCCTAATAGATATTTGATTAATAAATCTTGGGGTCAGCTACCAATCCCTTGCCATACTTGAAGGAAGGAGTTCTCACCCAACAGCTAGGCAACAAGTGCCCCTAATTGCTACCATTCCATGTGGACCAATCCCTCATGAAAAAGACAATGTTAGCTAGCCTAGACCAAGATGAGCACGAACCCAGAGATGTTCTCAGATTCTCTGTCTTGGGCATACTTATAGGCACACAGTTAGGGTTGTTCTACTCTGGCTGTGCCTCATTTCTGTCCTTTGGTATGTGTGGAAGGACAGGGAATGAACTTAGAGTATTTCTTAGTCACAATCCATATGAATCCATGATTCTTGATTCTTCAATCTGATTATTAGCCCAAAAACCTACTGCATCAGCTCCACTATCAAGCATTATTGAGCCAGAACCTAATTCTTCTTAAACTCTTTATGATACAGTGCAGTTCCGTCACTCAACCAATGGGCCAGAGTGAAGAATAGCACAAATAGAAGTACCTTGCAGAAGGAAGAACCAAGATGCATGCAAAACTGATGGATATATTTTTTCACCAGCCTGAAGCTTTCATCTAATTGATGTAAATATCTGGAAACTGGAACTTTAATACATGAGGGCTACTAATACAAATACTCTCATTCAGTGTTTTATACTGATCTAAGTGACTTTTTTTTGGTGTTTCAACATGCCAACTTTTGATCCTTGCCAGCCCAGGGAATTTTACTGGCAGTAAATGAAAAATAATGGGTATCATTATCCCTGAGCTTTCTTTCTGATTCAAGAGAAGGACCAAATTTGATTTTGGCTGAAAGTTCAGATTGATTCTTTTCCTGGTTCAGTCATTTAACCTTGCCTGTCTGTCTATTGTTTCTAGAGTTTCCTACCCAAATAGATTACTCTAGACTTTCTCTTCTCTAGTCCCACTGTAGTTTTGGACCATTTAGAGGTCCAATAGATATGATATTTGTTGCTAGACAGCTGCAGAAAAAGTGCAACACCAAGATATTTACATGCGCTTTACTGACCTAAGTCTTTTGATTCAATCAACAGGGAGGCCCTATGGAAGAACCTGGTGATGAGATTTAGATGCCTGTCAAAATTTGTTACTTTTATCAGACAGCATGGGAGTTGTCATGCAGAGTGCAGCCAGGGCTCCTGCCCCACGGCTGCCTCCTGGCCCCGGAACTGGTGAGGCTTCCATGCAGATGGGGCCACCTGCCTGTGGGGGCTGCCTGGCTTGGTCCCTGGGGCTGGGGGGGACATGGGAGTGGGAGCTTCTCTCACCTGTCCCACCTGTGCCAGGATTACAATGCTGGAGGGGCAGGTAAGAGAGCTCCAGGTGGAGGTGAGCAGGCTGTGGGGGATCAGGGCCATGGAGGACGAGATTGATGGGTACTTTCTCTCTCTTCAGGGCCCGTCACCACCCAGAAGTCTGCAGGAAGAGAATGGAGGATGGTCACCTCCAGGGACAGGCGGCATCGCAGGCGGCGCGCAGCTGCATCAACTGTCACCCCAGTATAACTGGGGAACAGGTATGTGGCCCTGGCAGCGCTGGAGGAGGCTGGGCATGAGGAAGGAGGAAGGGAGGAAGCCACGCTCTCATCCAACAAGCCGGCATCCGTACCTCCTGAGCATCATCCAGTGACCCAGAGGAAGAGACGGCGGGTCATTGTCATAGGGGACTGCCTCCTCAGAGGAACAGAGGGACCCATCCACCACACGGACCCCAATGTGAGAGAAGTGTACTGTCTCCCAGGAGCCAAGATTGGGGACATCACAAGGAAGATCACTGACCTCATCTGGCCTTCCGACTACTATCTTATGGTCCTCATCCACGTGGGAACCAATGATGCAGTCTGGAGTAGTCCAGACCAGATCATGGATGACTACGTGGTTCTGGGGACCAAGCTTAGAGAGTTGGGGGCCCAGGTGGTCTTTTTGTCCCTCTTCCCGGTTAGTGGAGGCTGTCAGTGGCAGAGCGCCTGTATCCGTGAGGTGAACTGGCACCTCCGGAGTTGATGTTGTCACACCGGGTTTGGCTTCCTGGACCATGACCCGCGCTTCAGAGCAGAGGGCATCCTCGGGCGTGATGGTCTCCATCTCTCCCCCAAAGGTAAGAGTTTGCTTTCTTACAGGCTAATTGACCTCCTCTAGCAAGCTTTAAACTAAGTTCATCGGGGAATGGGGATCCACAGGAGCAAGAGATAACTCAACCAGGTGTAGGACCTGCCCAGGTAAGAGCTCAGGTATATATCAAGGGACCAGTTGTCTCTCAGAAAGGGGGGGGGGGTGCCCAGGGCGCTCTCGGGGGGATTAAGGTGTCTCTTCACTAATGCAAGAAGCATGGGGAACAAGCAGGAGGAGCTTGCTCTCCTGCTTGCAAGTAGTAAAATCCACCTGGTTGGCCTAGTGGAGACATGGTGGGATGAAACTTTTGATTGGGCAGTAGACATAGATGGCTATAGGTTGTTTAGAAGAGATAGGAAGGGAAAAAAAGGGTTGCGCTGTATGCTAGGGAACAGTATACCAGTTCTACCTTCCAAATGGGACCAGAGGAAGGCTTAACTGAGACCCTGTGGGTCAAGCTCCAGGGAGGGTGGCGGGAGAGGGATCTGGTGGTAGGGGTTTTCTACAGGCCACCACATCAGGAGGAAGAGCTGGATCTGGGATTCTCCAGGCAGCTGGGGGATGCAAAGGATGTTGTAGTCATGGGGGATATGAATTACCCTGACATCAACTGGGAGGAGCAGTCAGCCAGGTCTAGCCACTCATGAAGGTTCCTGACGTGCGTACAGGACCTACATCTCGTGCAAGAGGTACTTGTCCCCACCGGGGAAAACACCATACTAGGTCTGGTGTTAGCCTCTGGGGATGACCTGGTGAGGGAAGGTGCTAGTACAAGGGAGGCTAGGGGACAGTGATCATGAAATGAATCCAGTTTGCTATTCAGAGAAAGTTGGGGAGGGTAACTAGCACAGCGCAAATGCTTGACTTTGGGAAAGCCAACTTTGATGTGCTCAGGGCAGTAGTCAGGGAGGCACTTGGAGCCCAAGGTGTAGCCAGTATGGGGGCCCAGGAAAAGTGGTCCTTCCTCAAGGAGGCTATCCTTGGGGTGCAGCAGCTTGCAATTCCTTTGCGCAGGAAGGCGGGAAAAGGGTTCAAGAAACCTTAATGGCTGAGCGTGGATATCCAGGCTGGCCTGAGGACAAAGAAAAAAGCATACTGGCGGTGGAAGCAGGGGGCAGGGACAAAGGAGAAGTACACCTCCCTGACCCGAGCTTGTAGGGATTTGGTGAGGAAGGCTAAAGCAGCACTGGAGCTTAGATTAGCTTCTGGGATTAAGGATAACAAAAAGTCTTTTTTCAAGTATGTAGGTAGCAAGAAGAAGTCTCGGGGTAACATTGGACGCCTACGGGGCAGGACAGGGCAGTTGGTGACGGATGCGCGAGAGAAGACAGAACTCTTCAATAAGTTCTTTGCCTCCATGTTCCTGTCCGCTGACAATGGGGTGCTCTCGGGTGATAGCGTAGAGAGGCCCAGGAAGGATGCGAGTCCCCCGACTGTTAGTTCAGACCTAGTTAAGGGCTACCTGGAGGGCTCAGATGTGTCCAAGTCAGTGGGCCCAGATGACCTTCATCTGCGGGTACTGAGGGAATTGGCTGGTGTCATTGTGGAGCCATGGGCATGGGTGTTTGAGGACTCCTGGTGCTCGGGCCAAGTCCCTGAGGACTGGAAAAGGGCCAATGTGGTCCCTATTTTCAAGAAGGGGAGGAAGGAAGAGCCTGGCAACTACAGGCCAGTCAGCCTCACT
>NW_017728947.1:80746843-80764731 GCF_001723895.1 Crocodylus porosus
GTGGCCAGAGCCTGGAATAGGCTTCCCAGAGAGGTGGTGCTCTCACCTTCCCTGGAGATCTTCAAGAGGAGACTGGATAGGCATTTGGCTGGGGTCTTATGACTGCCACCCCCAGTGCTCCTTCCTGCCCATGGTGGGGGGTCGGACTAGATGACCTGTCTAGGTCTCTTCCGACTCATTGATTCAATGATTCTATGACTTCTTCATGACAACATGACATTGGCCATTCTAAGCAATGGCTCAGAAACTGACCCTTTCACTCTTAGAACTGGAGTCATGCGAGGATATGTTATTGCACCAACATTCTTTTCCATTTATATTACAGTTCTTCCGTATCTTATTGCTGATAGACTTTCATCTCGAGTCAGCATCCAGTATAACAAGGACAGGAATCTCTTTAACACCAACAGGTTATGTTCCAAATCCAAGATAACCAGGATGTCCATTATTGCTTTTCAGTATGACTGATGATTGTCATGTGTGTCCGCTCAGTTGAAGAGCTCTAAGGCACTCTTGATTGCTTCTGTGAAGCATATGAAATGCTTGGATTCACTGTCAACTTCTTAAAAAACAAGATCTTTTACCAACCCACCCCAAACCAACCAGCTGCTTCACATATTACAATTTAGAGGGCAATCCTTGAAGAATGTTGAATATTTCCCTGACCTAAGTAGCTAGATTTCCCCAAAAGTAAAAATAGAAAATGATATTCAACATAATAAAATTTGCCAGTACTGCTTTTGCACATCTCTGAAATTGTGTTTTAGATAATCAAAACATCAGGATCAAACTCAACTTCTTGTCTACCAGTTGTATCAGTATAAAACTAGGATGACATTCAGAAACACACGAAAGCTTTGGAAAGTTACCATCAGCGATGTCTTCAGAAAATTCTCTGTATCATTTGGAAGAATGAATACCAGCAGCACTGAGTACCTTGTTACACTGTAATTTTAGGTAGCTTCTGGAGCTCTTAACCCCTCAATTGTCTGCACATTAACACCTGAAACTGGTTATAAGTACTCGTTATGCAGCTCAGAGTTACCTCACTCCAGTGCAGGATTGTCTCTGATCTGTGCTACCCTGCTCATGTCACACTAAGGAGGAGCCACTCTATGTTACAACTTTACGTAAACTCCCCACCCACTCCCCCTCCCCAACTGGTCTGGACTGGGCCCATTGCGCCTCCCTGCCTGCACCACAGATCCCAGGTCATTGCCCACTCCCTCTTTCCCCTTGCTTGCTTCTGCCTGCACTGTCTGTCCTGGGAGAGTAGGCAGGGAAGGATTAACCTGCCTGCCCTTATGACTCTTTGGACCAGAAGAGCAGCAGCCTGGTACCAGCAGCACCCAGGCAGGCAGGTTAACCTTTCCCTGCCTTCTCCCCTGAGACCAATAAGTAATTCCCCAGGCAGGAGGCATAGGAGAATCCTGAGGGGTGGGGACCAGGGGGGTGCTGGGAATAGGGGGCTCAGGGGGAGCCCCAAAGAGGGGTGGGGGCACAATTTTTACCTTTTAGTCCTCTAGTCCTGCTGGTCTGAAATATGACTATTCTAAACTGGAGTTAGCCCTACAACCCATCAACATTTGTGCAGCCCACAGTGTAAGGTGTAACAAGGCCCTGAAGCCATGTTTATGCAACTCCATTGGATAGGACATGTCCTAATGATGCCTGACAACTTGTTCCCAAAACAAGTCCTATACTCCCAACTAATCAACGATCACTGCTCTAGAGATGAACAAAAGAAGAGTTGCAAGGACACCCTGAATATCAATATGGAAAAAATGTGATATTAACATCAATACCTGGGAGACTCAAGCACTGAATCATCCCCAGTTGTATTGTGATGTATGTCAAGGCAAGCTCACCTCACTGTGGATAAGAGAAATGAGAGAGACAAAGGGAAAGAGCTGTGACCTGACATTACTGAGACTGACCTTTTCTTTCTGGAATTATTTGCCATGTCTGCAGTTGAATATGTAGATTTTGATCAGCCTCCTCAATCACCTATGGACTTCCTTATAGACTGGAAGACTGTCATCCTCATATTGAGGGACTGCTAGTGATGAAGATGCATATTCAGAGAAATGTACCAATGGGATAGATGGGCCAAGAAAACAAGGCTAATCATTACAAAAAAGGAACTTGGCTGCAAGGTTCTGGAGTGATGTTGAGGCAGTCCAAAATTCTGATGGTTGAGGTTGTGGAATTAGACACTCATAGATACCAAAATGCCTGTCCTGATTTTCAGAAGGGCTGAGTCCCTGCAGCAACTGAGATATATTAACTAGTAGGTTTTGTGCCCTGGATAAAATGCTGCTGAGGTTGAGGGGTGGGTTGCAAAGCTCTGGGCAAAACTCTGTTGGGGAGAGGAGGGGCAAGACATGGGCTAAACTCTGCAGAGGTGTGGGGGGGGGAAGAGATCAGGGGGTATCAGTGTTTCCTGCCCCAGGGACGCAAAGTCCCTAGCTGCTGCTAGCATGGAATGATCCCAGCCCCAGCGGTTGCTACTGCTGAAAAAGCAGCAGTGTGGAGTTCCTGCACCCTGCTGCTGCGGTATATCCCCAGTGCAAGGCTGCTGCTGTAACAGTATGAACTCCCCAAGGAGCTGCCATAGCAATGCTCCTTTAAGTGGGTGTCCAGAGCTGGTGCCCCATTCATGACAACTAAATTACATTACTGTAGCAACCTACATGTGGGCCACTCAATATGAATTTTTTTCTGTGACCTCAATCTCCCCAGAGTTAAACAAAGGTGATACTGGTTGTGATTGGAAAACACTTAAAAATGGCTCTGTGATTCATGAATGAAAAGTGAGGAATAAAAAGGAAGTACTAATAATTATTGCTATTCTAAAACCCCTTATTTAAAAGCATTGCCTTATTTGTTCCTACAGAAATATCTCTAGCATTGTCAAGCAGCTCACCCTTCCTCTCAAAGTCGTCATTTTCCTATTTGTACTTTGGAAATGAAATGAAATGTAATTTGAAAAAAAGCCAGGCCTTCAAAATACGATAAATAGAATATGGCTTATGTAAGTTACAAGTTACAGATCCCTTTCCTTGTGTATTTTATGATGCTAAAAATAATCTCAAAGTCTGAGTTGAATTTAATGAGACAAAATTTTTCCATGATGGAAAGCATCAGGTTAGGAGGCATTACAATAATTAATATTGTGGCAAAGAAGGCATCCACCTTGGGGGATTAGTAATCAGATACAGTACCTTTTAATTAGGGGTCACTGGTTTGAATCCAGCTCTGGTTTTGTAGCTGGTATCATGTGATGACTGTTTAGAGGTCTATGTGAAATGAGTCTGGTGGTCTCAGGCACCACTGCTGCATTTTTAATTATCTGTAGCCACTACTTCTGCAGTGCTTTTTAGCTGTATGTAATTAACAAGTCATTTTCTTTTTCTTCATTTCTGTGAATCTGAAATAAAGATATTAGAAAACGCTGGACCATACTTTTGTCATTGTGTTGTTAATCTCAGCAGAAAAGAAGGAAGTGCTTTCTCACTCCTCTAGTAGATACCATTAGCAAAGAATTAACACACAGGCCTTGATTCTTCATGAGTTTTAAAGCCGTGTTAGAAAAAAAGCACTGAACGGTATGCTTATCAAACTCACCTGGATCTAGACTGTGGAGGCTCTTAGCAGGCTGGATCCAGACCCAGAGGTGGTGGCAGTGTGTCTACATTGTAGCCATGGGGAGTAAGTGGTGGTAGTGGTTGCATGAGTGCTGCAAATTCCTGGCTGCTCTAGGAGACCCATGAGCCAAATGACAGCCCTATGGGCTGTGTTTGACACCCCTGCTCTAAATCTAAGGAGTTTGCCTGAACTCAGCAGGATTACTCACACACTTAAATTGATGTGCTTAAATGCTTTGTCTCTTCGGGATTGGTATGCTCAGCTCCTTGAAGGAACAAGCCCATTATGGGTTAACCTTGCATTGTTGCTGTCTGACTGTATTTTTTGAGGGTGGTCAGAAGTATTCAGCTTTGTGACACAGCACAGGATTTCCACTTTGACTCTGAATGAGAATTGATGATAATGACATATCCTTCATTTAGCAACAGTGTCTGTCACAGTATAGTATACAAAACATTTAACTGCCCCAAGACCTTCACACTCTGCAATGCAGGCACACAGACAGGAGACAAGATGCACTGGGACTTTGCAGTTCTTGTTGTTCTTTCTCAAAATGATAATAATGTTGTTTCTCATGGGGATTGCAAACCAACTGGTGCTTGAGGATGGATTTCAGTAACATGAGATTTGATGCCTTGTTGAGCTGGAACTGGGAAGAAGGGGGAGATAAAATGTTAAATGTGCTCTCACATTATCTAACTCTCAGTGCTCTCTATTAAGAGACAATAACATTGAATACATTGCATTTTGTTTAAACTTATCATCTGAAAGTGATTTCCGCATGTTGATAGTGTATTACAAAAATCCCTAGACACCTCACTGAGAATAGCATCATGTCTTACAGGGTGAAACTGGGCATGGATAAGTTAGGTCAGACTGCTAGCTCAAAGTCACATGATAAATCAGCAGTAGAAGTGGGATGAGAACTCAGTCTGCAAATATTCAGTGCAGAGCTTTAACTACAAGTTAGAAAGAGCACCTCATCCAACATCCTTGTCAAATGCGTAGTACTATACTGAATGGGTATCAGTTAAGAATATAAGTACTTGGCACCCTGCAGTCTAATCTAAGATGTCTGCAGAGTTACAGCACCAGGGAGTTCTGAGATGGGGAAGCTGTTAATGCCCAAGCTCCTACTTCAGAGATGGCAAATTCCTCTTGATCTCTCAAATATTTTATTTTCCTTCTTCTGCATCAGATGGAACTTTTATCATTACAGCCCTCACGCAGCAATGCACTTCAGTAAATTCAGAAGAAGACTGTTTAGAATGATTAATATGAAAATGCTTCCCCTATTTTCTGTTTCAGCATGTGGACTGAATAGTGTTCAGAAATGCTACCACAGAACAGGAAGCAGTCCTTCATGATTCAAAAAATATGTCCATCTCTGCTGAGGGTATGTTATTGAACCAACTGTATTCTATCACTCAGTAGAGTTCCAAACTTGACAATACAAGGATAAACTTTTAGAGGCCTCCTTGCATTCAAAAATAACTGAAATTGGTGGGAGTCTTTCCATTGGCTTTGACAGGCTGTGGATAAGGCCTTGAACATACTTGCATGACAATAATTTACACATAAAATTAATGCAAAAAATGGCATTGATACAGATAGTGGCCTACTTTGGGTAGACACATTTTACAGGTGCAGCTATGCATGTCCACTGGAACCTCAGATTTAACTGATTAAATGTAAATTTTTATGGAAAAGCAGAGTATAGTAGCTGTAAACTAGAAATTCAGCTAAGCTAGTCCTGGCTCTCCTACCAGCTCTAACCAGAATTCACTAGTGGATCGAGGAGGGAGCTGTTACTTATCACTCTCTGGGCAGTATGACCTGTTGATTTAACCCAGTGGTGCTCAAACTTTCTGTCCAGCAGGCCAGATGGGCAGTGCCAGGTCTCTGCATGAACTGGATCCGGCTGGTGGACCTAATCCGGCAGCTGGACCAGGTGTGGCAGGGCCCATCCAACCACATGGAAGGGGCAGGGGGACAGCCTGTCCCTGATTCAGCCTTGTGGGGGAAGGGGTCATGGCCCTATCCCAACCCCTATTGAATGCTCAGGGACAGCCCACAGTTGATACCCATGAAAAAACCAAGCTTCTAATTGTATACTTCATGTCAGTATTCCTGAAATCAAACAGGGGCTGTTCACCTGACCAGAGGCCCAGGGAACATGGGGCAGACAACAAACGACATGATATCAGTCCTGAACAGGTGAGGGATCGCCTGCAGCACTTAGATGTTTTCATGTCTGCTGGGCCTGATGATCTGCACCCAAAAGTCCTGAAAGGACTGGCTGAGCTAAGGCTGTTTGAAGAGTCATGGAACTCGGGAATGGTCCTGGAGACTGGAAAAGGCCAATGTGGTGCCCTTCTTCAAGAAAGGGAAGAGGGATGACTCTGTAAACTACAGGCTGGTCAGTCTGACCTCGGTCCTGGGTAAAATTTTTGAAAAATTTATTAAGGAGGCCATTATTTGCAAGCTGGAAATGGATGGGGTGTTAAGAAGCAATCAACATGACTTTGTTGAGGGTAGATCATGCCTGACAAGCCTTGTGTCCTTCTAAGACCAGGTAACTAACTATGTGGACGAGGGACACAAGGTGGATGTGATTTACTTAGATGTCAGTAAAGCCTTTGATTCTGTTTCCCATAGGATTCTCTCAAACAAACTTGAGGGTGCTGGACTTGACCAGTCTACAGTGAGGTGGGTGGACGGTTAGCTTAGAGGCTGCTCCCAGAGCGTGGTAACTGATGGGATGGCCTCATCCTAGAGGGCTGTCTCCAGTGGTGTCCCCCAGGGATTGGTGCTTGGACACGTGCTCTTTAATATATTCTTTAATGACTTGGATGAGGGGGTGGAAAGCTCAATTATTAAGTTTGCAGATGATACCAAGCTGTGGGGAAATGCAGGCACATTGGAAAATAGAGTCAGGATCCACGATGACTTTGACAGACTAGACTCATGAGCAAAATGGAATCAGATGAGGTTTAACAGGGATAAGTGCAAAGTCCTTCATCTGGGTAGGAAGAACCCTCACCACGACTACATGATGGGTGGTGGGCCACTGGCTGGCACAGCATCTGAACAAGACCTGGGGGTTACAATCAACCAGAAGATGAATACGGGCCAGCAGTGCGATGAGGTCACCAGGAGAGCAAATAGAAGTGTGGCATGCATCAGGTGATGTGTGTCTAGTAGATCCAGGGAAGTGCTCCGCTTTCTCTGTTCGGCACTGGTGAAGCCTCAGTTGGAGTACTGTGTCCAGTTTTGGGTACCGCACTTCAAGAAAGACATAGATAAGCTTGAGAGGGTACAAAGAAGGGCCACTCGCATGGTCAGGGACATGGAGGATAGGCCCTATGAGGATAGACTCCAGAAACTGGGACTGTTCAGTCTGAGTAAGAGAAGGCTGAGAGGTGACTTGATAGCTGCCTATAAGTACTTCGGGGTGAACACCAAGATCTAGGTGAGCAACTCTTTAGGAAGGCACCTCAAAGGAAGATGAGGAACAATGGACATAAGATTATAGAGGGTAAATTCAGGCTAGATATAAGGAAGAACTTCTTGTCTGTAAGGGTTGCCAGAATCTGGAAGACACTCCCAGCAGAAGCGGTGCAGTCACCATCCTTAGAGATGTTCAAGAGGAGGTTGGACAGGCACCTTGCTGAGCTTGTTGGAGCCCAGTCATTTCTTGCCCATGGCAGGGGACTGGACTTGATGATCTTACAGGTCACTCCTAGTTCTATGATTTTATGATTTTTAACCCAATCCTCTTGGGTGGGGGATGGGGCATGACCCAGCCCCAAGGGAGGAAGGGAGTGTGGCAGGCTCCATTTAGCCTGCCGGCTGAAGGTTGAGCACCCCTGATTTATTCCATGTCTTATTAGAACCTATCTAACCAATTATACCAAATTTATTTTGTATTAGATATCCTATAGCTAATACGGTCTAAAGACAGGGATGTCATATTAACATTTGACGTAATATTAGCAAAAGTGAATTCTCTATGACATGAAGCTTGCAAGGTGTATTAGCACAACCACAGATCTTCATCTTTTTCTGTTTCCCTGTCTCATTCACTCTCTCTTTCTGTTTTTCCTTACATTTACAATGTGATGTGGCATATCTCGTTTGCAAGAGAGTAAGCAAAAAAGCCCCATTTTCCCAAATAAAATACAGTGCAAGAAGAGAGCTGTATTTTTCATCTGTCAGAAAGACTGGAAAATCACATGCACTAAAACATTATACATCTTGCCATTCTGAAAGGGCTTTTCACAATTTTTGCTGTGTTCTGCAGAATCATGACATTCTTTAAAAAAATAAATAACTGAAAAAACTCTAGAATCATTTGTGCCACCCATGCACTGCTTTCCTTTGACCCTCTCAGTCTGGAAGAAAAGTGCTTTAAGCCATGATAATAGCCAAAGATAGTAGCCAAATCCCTTTCTGTTTTTCTTCAGGGGGACAAAAATGATTTTGAACCCTTTAACTACTAATGGTATTAAATTACAATTGTAGGAGGAAAGCCATCCTTGTTAGAACTGACCTCTCTTGTTCCTGTTGATTTCTAGGTTTGGAACAAAAAAAAAAAAAAATCATGGGAAATTTCTGTTGATAATACATTTATTCTGGGTTTTTTTTTCAATTTTCTATAGAATATCAACTGATTTACTCCTTACAAGCTTAAGTGTGATTGAGTTCTTTAGGTCAGTGGTCTCCAAACTTTTTTGATCGCGCACCCCTATCAGTAAAACATTTTTGAGCACGCACCCCCAATATATGTATATTTATATAAATATAAACATAAATCCAAGTTCTAATATTTTCTTCCCGCACCCCAATGGGTGCACGCACCCCACTTTGGAGACAACTGCTTTAGGTGATTTTCTTCAATAAAGAGAAGGAAACCTATATAACACATGGGATGTACGAAATGGGTCTTTTTCTTTTCTTTTTTGAAGTGTATGAAAAGCCTCAAGCAACTTCATCTTCGAGTGAACGAAACAGTAGTATGCAAATGAGCCACAACAAATTCTATGATGATCGTGTGTGTTATCAATGACACCAGGCCGGCAAGTTTTTGTTGGGGGTTACACAAACCTCTTGAAATCAAACCAAGTTTAAAAGACAAACTTTCTGGTACTTCCCAAACAAACAGAATGTTTTGAGAACATAAACCTGCCTGGAGGGACAGGAGCAGAGACATTTTATATATAATCTTAACAAAAACCACATTGGCCTTACAAAATCATACATAAGAGAGAAAAGATTTAAGGGGTAGTGAGAATGAATGTATTTTGTCTCATCTGCTCATCCTTTCTTTCAGTCCAACCCTGGAAAGTACCTGCAACATTTTCCATTGCTGTCTCCTTTGCCCATGAGGGCTGCAAGTAGAGTTCAGCAAATAGCTTCAAAACTATTCACAACCATTTCATTGATGTCTAAGTACAATTCTGCTTTGTTGTGTTCACAGTCTTTTTTTATTTATGTTCATGAACATCAGTGGGAGCACAGGTTTTTGATATTAGTATTTGGGGAGAGAGAATTTCAGGCCTGTATCTGAGATTGTTTAATCAATAAATACAGTTATTTTTGGATAGGAATAGAAGTAGTAGGCTGCATGACTAATTGCAAGCCTTAGATTGCGTTCACCTACACCAGTTGTACCATGTAGCTACAATGCATGGTGTCCTATATTCTCTTCCAACTCTACAAAGCTATGCAAATAACTGAGTTTTAACATTCATTAATAAAGTTTTAAATCTGTAAAAAATAAAAAGGTATGGTTATCCAGTTTAGGAACAAAAGTAATACCATATAACCATAAAACTGTATACCAGTGATCAGTGATATAAAGTTACAATATGCTCCATGAATACTCACAGCTAGTGCTCTAGAACTGACACTGACTTGGACAAAATGTTTGTCCAAATAATTGCAAATAGTTAACAAATATATAAAAATTGCACCCTGTTTGTGGACAATCAGTGAAAAGGAAAGAGTTACATGTGGAGAATAAGTTGCTCATTGTGAATTGCTTGCCTAGCTCTTCTGGAAAGTGATCTCTTATAGCAATGTTCAGTGCCCTTTTAAATAAAACAAAACAGGCTGGCTGTATGCCATTTGTTGCTTCTATTCACATGCTATTAAGCTTACCACCAGCATGCATCTTTCTCTCCTTGGCAAACATAAGGACCAGCAGTACTTGAGTATTTTATTATGTTCTCTCCCTCTCCATCTCTACCTTTCTCTCTCTCCATTTCTCAGTCAAGTTAACCGCCCCCATACTACAGTGACTGTAATTTTTTGGGTAATTAAAAAATGTCAATTGGTACCTTTCTTTCTCCTAATAGTTATACCAAGGAAATTGTTTTCTGTGCCCTCTTTCTTCTGTAGTAATCCCAGTCATTCCAGGAGCTTATTTTGTTCTTGGCTTCATGTCTGATAAAGAAATTTCACAGGGTAATCATGCCTAAGAGCATGGGAAAGAATATTAAAATCAGATCTCAATCCTGAGAATGCAACCAACATATTATTAAGCCTTCTTGAAGCTTCAGTGTACAAAATTCAAATCTCATTGCACTGTCATTGTCACACTGCTGGGATTACAGTGGAGCTGCCAGCACGGCAGTCACAAATACAGTTTTTTCTGTGGATCTCAAAGTGTACAGTAGTACAGGCATTAGGTAACTAAGCTTCCTAATTTTTGAAGGTATGAACAGGTGAACACTTATACTGATTTAGGGGTGCTTACCACTTGTGAGCACATTGATCTTTTGTAACTAGTCTGTCTGCCTCTATCCTACAGTTTACAAGCTAATTGTATAATTGCATGTCTATCCATACTCCATGCTAAAAAGTGTAACAGAAACTTTAGACATATAGGGAAACTGAGAGAGACCACACAACAAGTCAGTATCAGAGATGGGAGCAAAAGCCTGGAGCAGTAGTATAATGAGGGTTCAGTGACGGAGGTATTAGGCCCAGATATTCACTTAGAGATGGTGCAAAAATGGCAGCTTGCAGTCCCTGGCAGCTTAGCTACCAATGCTGCCAAAGCTGACTTGTCCCTTGTTGCCCTAGACACAGACCCTGGTAGCTGTGCCTCTGATCAGGAAACCTGGCTCTCTCAGCCCACTGCCCTATTTACCAGCCCATAATGTCCTCCATGTGCCTGTTCCATGCATGGAAAGCAGTGATAAAAAGCAGAAGCAGATCACTGAATCTTTTCTTTCTGCTTACATTTGTACATATTGTAATACCATCTAACCATTGCCCTACTCCTGCTAATAACTACTCTTGCAGCATAAAGACCTGGCAACCAGTGTTTCGACAGGATTTTGTATCTGTAATATTGGGCGCATCTACACATCACTGTATGGTGATGCTGCTATGGCACCATGCTTTAGGACTTCCTTTTGGAAGTACTAGAGCACAGCATAGTAACCATCTGTGCTATGCCTTGCATGTGGCACATGGTTAGATTTCACTGCTGTTTCACTGTAGCGGTGTGCTAAGATGGGGGAATGTGACGCTATGGCAAAATAGTTGCCAGTCATGTGTTGACTCATGTGATTGCTAGATTGCCATAGTGCACTGTACAGTGACATACTGTATCTCTCCGGCAACCTAGGATGACATATAGATGCACCCCTGTGAATATTTTTGTTGCATAGAGGGTGAAATCAGGTTCACAATCAGACATTGTGCAGGCACACAGAAATATGAGGCCCTTGCTCTAAGAAGGTGACTACTGGACAGGAACTGGAGGGAGAGGAGACAAGCAAATCTAGACAATTTAGTATGCATCCCTAAAATATGATCCAAGTGTTCCAGTCTATCCTCAGTGTAGCGAAGATTTGTAACAGAGGCAGTACAGATACGGATGTGCTATTTTGGTTGGGCGAGGTCAGAGAGCCCATTAATTAGAATAATCTTATTTATTCTTTTGGCTTGAATGAAAACGAAAATCACAATTTGCTTCAGTAGGATGTAAGTATATAATTACAGAGAAGCACATGCTTAAATGCTTTGCTGAATCAGGGCCAGTATAATGTTGCTTGTAATGATTATACAGAATACAAAGAAAATAAAATAAGGGCATTCTGTTAATGATTTGAAACCATTCTCATATTTTTCTGGGCATGTGATTTAAGTTGTCGATCCTGAACATTAATGCAGCAGCAAAAAAAATCACTGAGATAAATTGAAAGATCAACCTTTCAGAAAAAGAAGAACAAAATTCATTGAAAATACATTGGAGATTAATTTGTCAGGGGACTTAGGTCTACTTTTCATCTGCTTTGTATAGATTTTTTTTTGCTCTATAGTGTGTTAAATCTCAAGTGTATGCTAAGTTCTGTTCAACCATGGAGTAGTCTTCTAAGAAAAAGAGTGGAAACTTCATCCCCTGTGATGTTTATAACCAGGTTACTAAAGCCTTGGAGAATCAATTTTATTTCTGTCTTTAAACTAGGGTCTATTCTGGATGCTAGACTTAAGGAACAATCCTTAAAGAAGCATGAAGACAAAGAAGTCAGTGACCTAGATCTTGTCTAGTTTGAATTGAAATGATTCAAAAAGGATTTTATTCATTTTATTAGAACAAATTTAAAATGTTTCTTTGAGCTTTCTTTTGGTGGGGGCAGAGACTTGGGTTATAGTACGGAGTATATGAATACATTTAATGTTGGCCTTTCACTTCCCAGAATTGATTTAATTTCCTGGCCACATTAAACTCAGAACTATTTTATTCCATTGTAGAATTCTGAATCCAAAAGGGATGGGATTTAGATGGAGCTTTAAGACTTACTACCCACCTCCTGCTTTATTGTAACTTGCTATTTCAGTTCCCCTACTCCCCATGAATGGACCTTAGGGAAATGAGGTCCCAGCACCCACAAAACTTCTCATTCTAAAATTCCATGTCTGAAAACAATATTGAATTTGCACTGGGCACAACAGTATAAGGTATATTACCTTTATGGAAAGAAAGAAACTATTGCACGCTGCAGAGAAGCTGAAGTATGCCACGCTTGCTGTTCTATATAAACAAGGTAAATTGCCTAGATATTTAATGCAATTAATTTTGATAAGGGGATAAAGTACAGCCCATAATAGAGAAAGAACATAGTAAAGAATATTTAGGTAATTTGTATGTATTCAAGTTGGTGGGGACTGTTGAGATTCACCCCAGCATGCTTAAAGAAGTAGCCAAAGCAGTTACTAAATCGTTACCAATTATGTTTAAAAACTCATGGTGGATAGGGGAAGTAGAGGACTGGAAAAGTGCCAGCATAGTACCTATCTGTACAAAAGTGAAAAAGAAGGACCTAGGAAATTGGCCAGTCAACCTAACTTCAATACTTGGAAAGACACAAGAGTCTATTATTAAGCAATCAATTTATAATCACCTACAGCAGATATTCCCAAACTTTTTCTTATTGTGTATCCCCTTCCAGATTTACCAGCTGCCTGTGTACCCCTGCCAGCGTACATTTTATACATTAACCCCTTAAATGCCAGTTATTATTATTATAATGAAAATTAAATCTACCATTACACAATTTCTCTTGCATACCTCCCAAACATGCCTTTCATATCCCCAGGGATACACGTACCACAGTTTGGGAACCCCTGACCGAGAGGATAAGGTGCTAAGAAACATCCAGAATGGATTTTTCAAAAACAAGTCACGTCAAACCAATCTAATTTCTTTCTTGGACAGGGTAGCTGGTCCATTGGAGAAAAGGGAAGCAATACATGTGCTATATCTTGACTTTAGTAAGGCTTTTGACATTTATTCACAAGACATAAGCAAACTAGGGTAATATGATCTAGATGAAATCACCATAAGGGGATCACACAGATGATTGAAACTGTACTCAGAGTAGTTAGTAGTGATTTACTGTCAAAGTGGGAGACTTTCAAGTGGGGTCCTGTACGGGTCTAGCTTGGGTCCTGTTTCATTCAATTTTTCCATTAACAATGTGGATGGAATTGGGTGTACAGTTATAAAATATGCACATAACACCAAGCCCTGTGGAAGATAGAATCAGAATTAAAAAATGATCTTGTCAAATTTGAGAATTGGTCCTAATTAACAAGACAAATGCAAAGTACTACACATAGGAAGGAGAAGTCGAATGTGCAAATACAAAATAGGAAATAACCAGCTAGCAGGCATTATGGCAGTAAAGGATTTGAAAGCAATCATGGGCCCTAAACTAAAATGAGTCCACAACAGAATGCTGTTGCAGCAATGATTTATTTCACTCGGGAGTGTAATAACACGATGCTTGTATGTATGCCATAGGAGGTCATTATTCGGCTTTGTGTTATACTGGCAAGATCTCAGCTGCAGCATGGCATCTAGTTCTGGGCAACTACACTTCAAGTGAAATGAAGACAATTTGGAAGAGCCCAGAGAAGAACAACAAGAATAAGGGATTTATAAAGTATGAAAGGTTGAAAGAATTGCATTTAATTCTCTACAAAAAAGAAGAGGAAGGCAGGATGTGATAATGATCTTTCAGTATATATGAGGTTTCTATAAACTAAATTGTTCTTCATATTGACTAGGTTAAGAAATGAAATAGTTGGCTTAATTTGCAGCAAAAAAGATTAAAATTAGATATTAGGAAAATGTTCTAAACTATAAAGACGGTAAGTTTAAGAACAAGCCATGACAGTGTTTCTGGAGTCCCTGTTGTTTTACATTTTTAGGAACAGGTTAGACATACATCTGACGATGATGTGGGATGATCCGCCATATTTCCTCAGTTCTAAGATGAAGGTTTTTTTTGTCATTCATTATGCGGAAAGCAAAGCCTCACCTTAGAATTGAGTATCACAGATAAGAGTCGTGAGAAATGGCTCTGCAGGGAGTCCGTCTGGCGCAGGGACAGCATTAGTAGCATGCAACAGCACCTCTGCTTCCTGCCCAGATTCCCTTCCCACTCCCTTCCCCACTTCCGCTCCCCTCCCTAGCTGGTAGGGAGCCAGGCAAGGAAGAAGGAATCTGCTGCTGCTTTGGTCTCTCTAGCTTGCTTTACTGTTCAGGAACCAGCTGTGCTGGCAGCCTTGCTTGGCACACCACAGATTTCTCCTTCCCTGACCCCCCATCTTTCCATAGAAGCCGTGGGGGGCAGAGGAGTGGGGTGGGAAGGAGGAGAGAGAAGGGAGCAGGGAGGAAGGAGAAATCTGCAGGGTGCTGAGCGAGGCTGCTAGCACAGCCATTTCCTGCAGCATGGAGCAGGAGGCCTCAGGCTCCAACTATGCCTGAATCAGCAGGGAAAGCAGCGGAAGTAAATGGTGGGATGGTAGTTGTGAGTCTCCTACACTGTGGCCTGGGTCACTGCTGTACGGCTCAATTAAGCTCCTGCTCTGAAGCCTGTAAGTGCGCTGACCCCATTACTACCAATCAAGGCCAGCTGACCTCCAGCCCCTTCCTTCTGATTGATTCTGGAGCTGCATTTAGGGAATTTCTTCAGCCTCTGAGTCTTGCTGCACAGCACACTGGCCTTCAGTCTCTGAGCAGCTCCAATATTTCTGGCTTTCCTAGTTCCTGACCCTGCGTTCAGCTTTCTCCTGGATTTGGATGCTCCTTGTAGACCTATTTTCTGACTCCTGACCCTAAATTGGCTTACTCTTGAACTTTGCCCTGTGGGTTGTCCTTTGGACTTGGTACCTAGATTTCTGATTCCTGGCTTCTGATCCTAGTTTGGCATTTTGGCTTATGACTTGTGGCTTCTTACCTGTACCCTTACCACACCTACTCCACACCTTGATCTACCCACTTGGTTGGCTGGCTTGGTGGACTGTGACAGCATTTACAAGGGGGTAGGGGATGAGGGGTAGGATGCCTGCTCCCTGACCCCTGATTTGCCTCTTCCTATTCCTCACTCCTGCTTTTCTCCCTGATTTTCTTGTTGCTTGCTGCTGTTTTTCTGTTGCAGCAGTGGGGGGACAATTTTAAGATGACCCACCAATAATTAAATTATAGACAAGGAAAACTATAACAAACTTATAATTTTCCATATTTAGAATCTAATTACTGATGGGTCATCTTAAATGCAAAGTTGTCTCAGAATGAAGTAAATATGGTAGATCCGCCTCTGAGCAGAGGACTAGATTAGATCAGTGGCGTTAAACCTATGGCCTGTGGGCCAGATTTAGCTGCACAAATGACTGCATATAGCCCATGGCACAGGGTTTAGTGACAAATAATTTGGCCCCAGGTGTCCCCTTCCCTGACCTGCTTCATGACATTGATCCCCTCGGCAGCTCTCCCTCCCCAACTCTTCTAAGCAGACCTTACTGGAGGTAAGCGCTTTCCCTTCCCCTTCCTCTGTAGCAAACGCTGTTTACCAGAGGTAAATTCTCTTCCTCTCTCTTCCTTCCTTCCCTCTCTCCTCTTCTTCTAACCTTGTCAGCCACTTTCCTCCCCACTGTCCCCTCTCTTACTGGAGGGGAGTGGTGGCCCATAGTGCAGTTAGGTTGTAAACACCTGGCCCACTGCTCTAAAAGGTTAAGCTCCACTGAACTAGATGTCATGAAGTGTCTCCCATCTCTGTATTTCCAAGATTTTTATTATATCTATGGGATAACCAAATGTCAAGGTAAAGACAACTACCTGCCTTATCTATGTTCTTTCTTATAGTTATTTTGAAGGCAACTGTTGTGCAGACAAACAGTTCTTCCTTCTGCCAGCGGGACCATAAACTCTTCCTTGAAGAGAAGCTGGGTTCAAAATTTTGGGGGAGAAATGATTGGTAATGAAGTGGAAGGGGAAGAGACAACTGACTCTTTAAGCAGGGATCTGGGCTTTCTGTTTCCCATGAAAAAATGTGGATTTTTCCCTTTTAAAGGAGAAAAATATAGATTTTCCCTTAGTCTGGCAGAGTTCCAGCCTGCAACAAGCTACTTGGGGTTGGCAAGAGCAGAGGGAGGGCGATTGGACACAGAAGATGCCACGTGTATGGGTGCACGCACCACACATGTGGCCAGCAAGACAGCTGGACAGGGTGGTAGGAGCAGCCCTTGAAGCTAGATACAAGTATGTCTATGGGATGGTGCAGATTGGAAGGCCAGGGCATGGGGACCATCTGGGCATGCCCATTGGTGATGCATTGTGGGGCATGTCCGCCCGCCCCCTGGATTTCTGTACCAACAGATTGCTGGGAAACTGTACCCTCCACCGAGCAGCAGCTTTCGAGTCCTGCTTCCCAATCAGCAAATTGGGGCATGGGACTGGAAAGCAGCTGCTTGAGGGAAAGGGCAGTTTCCCAGCCTGAACCCTGATCTAACAATTGGGGCGCAGGGCAGGGAGGCAGTTGTCTCGGCTGTGGGATAGCTCCCTCTGTCCCCAGAGCCTAGGCCTGAGCCTGGTGCCCCCTGCCAGCCCAGGGCTGGCACCTGGAGGAAACTTGAGCTCCCTCTGGCTGCTGTAAAAGGGACAGAGCAGGGCAGGAGTAGGGCACACGCGTAGATGTGCTCCCAGGGAAAGCTTACTGCATCTTATTTTACTGCACTATAAGCTTATCGTGCATTATAAGCACACATAAATGTGCTCACGGAGTACCAGTTATAATGGTCACTTCTATTAAAGCCCACACAAGATAGAGCAATGTTTAGCACAAGATGAAGTAGTTCTTAATATTATAGCTGCTGAGCCACGGAAAAAAAACAAAACTGCACTTTACCAGAAGAAGCAATACATTCGTTTCACCCAGCTCTGCAACAACCGTATAGATCGATCGCTTCAGCGGGACTTTTTGGCAATCTAATAGCTGATTCAATCAGATATTAGATAAAAGAACCAAAAAATCCCACTAAAGAGCCTGATCTATACAGACATTGACTGAGTCCCATCCAACAAATGCAATGCCTCTTCTGGGCATGCAATGGGCTCAGCACAGGGGTGCATGCAGCTTAAAGTAAAGTGCCATGGTTGTTTTGTTTGTTTGTTTGTTTTTAAGCCATCATAATGAAGTCCAATAGAGTAGTTCACAGATAGCAGCTAAGGCTGGAAATTCATCACACAAACTATTTGGTGAATACTTATAGTAAGAAATCCATCTTTGGGCATCAGTATTAGTTTGCTGACAGTTCAAACATAGACATAGACATAGACATAGACATAGACATAGACATTAGGGCTGGAAGGGACCTCGGGAGATCATCGAGTCCAGCCCCCTGCCCAAAGGGCAGGAAGTCAGCTGGGGTCATAGGAT